>NW_027251383.1:0-363750 GCF_044704955.1 Pristiophorus japonicus | reverse complement strand
CCCCCAAGTCTGAGAGTGAGGGAATATGGGCCTCAGTACACCAGGGCAGTGAGGAAGGAAGGGAGTGTGTGTGGGCGTCAGTACGTCCAGTCCAGAGTGTGAGGGAGTGTGGGCCTCAGTAACCCAGGACAGTGAGGGGGGGAGTGTGGACCTCAGTACCCACAGGGAATGGAGGATGGGAGTGTGTGCCTCAGTACCTCCAGGGCAGGGAGGGAGAGAGTGTGGGGCTCAGCACCCTCAGGGCAGGGAGGAGTGAGGGTGTGTGGGCCTCAGTACCCCCAGGACAGGGAGGGAGAGAGTGAGATTGGCTTCATTACCCCAGGGCAGGGAGGGCGGGAGTGTGGGTCTCAGTACCTCCAGAGCAGGGAGGGAGTGTGGGCCTCAGCACCCCCAGACCAGGGAGGGAGAGAGAGTGGGCCTCAGTACCACCAGACCAGGGAGAGAGGGAGAGTGGGCCACAGTACCTCCAGGGCAGGGAGGGAGGGAGAGTGGGCATCAGTTGCACAAGGGCGGGGAGGGAGGCAGTTTGGGCCTCAGCACCTCCAGGGCAGGGAGGGAGGAAGGGAGTGTGGGCCTCTGTACCTTAATGGCAAGGTGGGAGGGAATGCGTGTGGGCCTCAGATCCCCAAGTCTGAGAGTGAGGGAATATGGGCCTCAGTACACCAGGGCAGTGAGGAAGGAAGGGAGTGTGTGTTGGCGTCAGTACGTCCAGTCCAGAGTGTGAGGGAGTGTGGGCCTCAATAACTCAGGACAGTGAGGGGGGGAGTGTGGGCCTCAGTACCCACAGGGAATGGAGGGTGGGAGTGTGTGCCTCAGTACCTCCAGGGCAGGGAGGGAGAGAGTGTGGGGCTCAGCACCCTCAGGGCAGGGAGGGAGAGAGGGAGTGTGGGCCTCAGTACCCCCAGGACAGGGAGGGAGAGAGTGAGATTGGCTTCATTACATCAGGGCAGGGAGGGCGGGAGTGTGGGTCTCAGTACCTCCAGAGCACGGAGGGAGTGTGGGCCTCAGCACCCCCAGGACAGGGAGGCATGGATGGAGTGTGGGCCTCAGTACCACCAGACAAGGGAGGGAGAGAGAGTGGGCCTCAGTACCACCAGACCAGGGAGAGAGGGAGAGTGGGCCAGAGTACCTCCAGGGCAGGGAGGGAGGGAGAGTGGGCCTCCTTAACCCCAGGGCAGAGAGGGAAGGAGTTTGGGCCTCAGAACCACCAGATAGGGAGGGATTGTGGGCCTCAGTACCACCATGGCAATGCGGGAGGGAGTGTGAGTCTCAGTACCCCAGGGCAGGGAGTGATAGTGTGTGGGCCTCAGCACCCTCAGGGCAGAGAGGGAGGGAGAGTGGCTTCAGTACCTCCAGGGAAGGCAGGGAGGGAGAGTGGGCATCAGTTGCACAAGGGCGGGGAGGTAGGCAGTTTGGGCCTCAGCACCTCCAGGGCAGGGAGGGAGGAAGGGAGTGTGGGCCTCTGTACCTTAATGGCAAGGTGGGAGGGAATGCGTGTGGGCCTCAGATCCCCCAAGTCTGAGAGTGAGGGAATATGTGCCTCAGTACACCAGGGCAGTGAGGAAGGAAGGGAGTGTGTGTTGGCGTCAGTACGTCCAGTCCAGAGTGTGAGGGAGTGTGGGCCTCAATAACACAGGACAGTGAGGGGGGGAGTGTGGACCTCAGTACTCACAGGGAATGGAGGATGGGAGTGTGTACCTCAGTACCTCTAGGGCAGGGAGGGAGAGAGTGTGGGGCTCAGCACCCTCAGGGCAGGGAGGGAGTGAGGGAGTGTGGGCCTCAGTACCCCCAGGACAGGGAGGGAGAGAGTGAGATTGGCTTCATTACCCCAGGGCAGGGAGGGCGGGAGTGTGGGTCTCAGTACCTCCAAAGCAGGGAGGGAGTGTGGGCCTCAGCACCCCCAGACCAGGGAGGGAGAGAGAATGGGCCTCAGTACCACCAGACCAGGGAGAGAGGGAGAGTGGGCCACAGTACCTCCAGGGCAGGGAGGGAGGGAGAGTGGGCATCAGTTGCACAAGGGCGGGGAGGGAGGGAGAGTGGGCCTCAGCACCTCCAGGGCAGGGAGGGAGGGAGAGTGGGCATCAGTTGCACAAGGGCGGGGAGGGAGGCAGTTTGGGCCTCAGCACCTCCAGGGCAGGGAGGGAGGAAGGGAGTGTGGGCCTCTGTACCTTAATGGCAAGGTGGGAGGGAATGCGTGTGGGCCTCAGATCCCCAAGTCTGAGAGTGAGGGAATATGGGCCTCAGTACACCAGGGCAGTGAGGAAGGAAGGGAGTGTGTGTTGGCGTCAGTACGTCCAGTCCAGAGTGTGAGGGAGTGTGGGCCTCAATAACACAGGACAGTGAGGGGGGGAGTGTGGACCTCAGTACCCACAGGGAATGGAGGGTGGGAGTGTGTGCCTCAGTACCTCCAGGGCAGGGAGGGAGAGAGTGTGGGGCTCAGCACCCTCAGGGCAGGGAGGGAGAGAGGGAGTGTGGGCCTCAGTACCCCCAGGACAGGGAGGGAGATGTGAGATTGGCTTCATTACCCCAGGGCAGGGAGGGCGGGAGTGTGGGTCTCAGTACCTCCAGAGCACGGAGGGAGTGTGGGCCTCAGCACCCCCAGGACACGGAGGCATGGATGGAGTGTGGGCCTCAGTACCACCAGACCAGGGAGGGAGAGAGAATGGGCCTCAGTACCACCAGACCAGGGAGAGAGGGAGAGTGGGCCACAGTACCTCCAGGGCAGGGAGGGAGGGAGAGTGGGCATCAGTTGCACAAGGGCGGGGAGGGAGGCAGTTTGGGCCTCAGTAAATCCAGGGCAGGGAGGGAGGAAGGGAGTGTGGGCTTCAGTACCCCAAGTGTAAGGTGGGAGTGAATGCGTGTCGGCGTCAGTACCCCAAGGTCTGAGAGTGAGGGAATGTGGGCCTCAGTACCAAAGGGCACTGAGGAAGGAAGGGAGTGTGTGTGGGCGTCAGTACCCCCAGGCCAGAGTGTGAGGGAGTGGGGGCCTCAGTAACCCAGGACAGTGAGGGAGGGAGTGTGGACCTCAGTACCCACAGGGAATGGAGGGTGCAAGGGTGTGCTTCAGTACATCCAGGGCAGGGAGGGACTATGGGCCTCAGTACCTCATGGCCCGGTCGCAAGTGAGTTTGGGCATCAGTTCCCCAAGGGCATAGAGTGTGGGTCTCAGTAACCCCAGATCATGTGTGAGCGAATGTGGTCCTCAGTACCTCCAGGGCATGGAGGGAGTGAGTTCCTCAGTACCTCAATGGACGGAGGGAGGGAAGGAGTGTGGGCCTCAGGATCACCAGGGCAGGGAGGTAGGGAGTGTGGGCCTCAGGACCCCCAGGGCAGGGAGGGATGGAGAGTGGGCCTCAGTACCCTTAAGGCAGGGAGGGAGGGAGGGAGTGTGGACCTCATTACCTCCAGGGCAGGGAAGGTGGGATTGTGGGCCTCAGTACCCCCAGGGCAGTGGGGGAGGGAGGGAGTGTAGGCCTCAGTACCCCCAGGACAGGAGGGATGGCGGGAGTGTGTTCCTCAGTACCACCAGGGCAGGGACGGAGGGAGTGCCTTGGCAGGGAGGGAGGGAGTTTGGGCATCTGTACCTTCAGTGCAGGGAGGGAGGGAAGGAGTGTGGGCCTCAGTACCTCCAGGGTAGGGAGGGAGAGAGTGTGGGCCTCAGCACCCTCAGGGCAGGGAGGGATGGAGGGAGTGTGGGCGTCAGTACCTCCAGGACAGGGAAGGAGAGAGTGTTGGCCTCTGTTCCCTCAGGGCAGTGAGGGTGGAATGTGGGTCTTAGGACCCCCAGGGCAAGGTGGGAGGAGTGTGGGCCTCATTAACACCAGGTCAGGGATGGAGGGAGGGAGACTGAGCTTCATTACCCCGAGGGCAGTGAGTGAGGTAGTGTGGGCCTCAGTACCCGCAGTTTAAGGAGCGAGTGAGTGTGGGCCTCAATACCTCCAGGGCAGGGAGGGAGGGAGTGCCTGGGCAGGGAGGGAAGCAGTGTAGGCCTCAGTAACTCCAGGTCAGAGTGTGAGGGAGTGTGTGCCTCAGTTTCCCCAGCGAGGGAGGGAGGGTGTTTGTGTGGGCCTCAGGACCCCGAGGGTGGTAGGGAGATAGTGTGGGTCTCAGTACCCCAGGGCAGGGAGCCTGAGATTGTGGGCCTCAGTACACCCAGGATAGGGAGGGAGGGAGTGTGGGTCTCAGTACTCTCAGGGAGAGAGAGTGGGAGTGTGGGCCTTAGTAACGGCACAGCAGGTAGAGAGATTGGGCCTCAGTGCACCCAGGGCAGTTAGGGAGGAAGGGAGTGTTTGCCTCATTACCCCCAGTGCAGGGAGTGAGCGAGTGTAGGCATCAGTAGCCCGAGGATAGGGAGGGAGGGGGTGAGAGTGGGCTTCAGGACCCCCAGGGAAGGGAGTGAGGGAGTGAGGGCCTCAGTACCTCCAAGGATGGAGGGAGGGAATCCGGGTGTCTGTACCCCCAGGGCAGGGAAGGAGCGAGTGTGGGCCTCAGTACCCACAGGGGAGAGAGGGACGGAATCTGGACCTAAGAACCACCAGTTAGAGAGGGAGTTTTGGCCTCAGTACCAACATGGCACTGCGGGAGGGTGTGCAAGTCTCAGTACCCCAGGGCAGGGAGTGAGGGAGTGTGGGCCGCAGCACCACCAGGGCAGAGAGTGAGGGAGTGTGGCACTCAGTACGCACAGGGCAGGGAGGGAGGGAGTGTGGGCCTCAGTACTTTGATGATAGGGAGGGAGGCAGTGCGATTGGTCCTCAGGACCCCCAGGGCAGGGAAGGAAGGAGTGTGGGCCTCAGTACCTCCGGGGCAGGGATGGAGGGAGTTTAGGCCTCAGTACCTCCAGTTCAGGGAGGGAGGTTGTGCGGGCCTCAGAACCCCCAGGGCGGGAATGGAGGGAGTGTGTGTGGGCCTCAGTATCTCCAGGGCGGGGAGGGAGGGAGTGTGGGCCTCAGTATCCCCGGGGCAGTGAGGGAGGGAGTGTGGGCCTCAGTAACCCAGGACAGTGAGGGGGGGAATGTGGACCTCAGTACCCACAGGGAATGGATGGTGGGAGTGTGAGCCTCAGTACCCACAGGGCATGGATGGAGGGAGTGTGGGGCTCAGTACCCTCAGGACAGGAGAGAGGGAGTAAGGGCCTCAGTACTCGGAGAGATGGAGGGAGTGTGGGCCTCAGTACCCCAGGACAGGGAGGAGGGTGTGTGGACCTCAGTACCCCAAGTTCAGGATGGGAGGCAGTTATTGTGGGCCTCACTACCCCCAGGGCAGGGAGGGAGGGAATGTGGGCCTCAGTACCCACTGGGCAGGGAGGGAGGGAATGTGGGCCTATGTCACCCCGGTGAGGGAGGGAGTGAGGCAGGGAGTGCGTGTTGGCCTCTTTACCCACATGTCGCAGTGTGAGTGAGTGTGGGCCTCAGTACCCCAGGGCAGTGAGGGAGGGAATGTGGGCCTCAATACCCGCAGTTCAGGGAGGGAATGCGGGACTCTGTTCCCCGAGTACAGGAAGAGCGGGAGTGAGAGTGGGTATCAGTAGCACCAGGACAGGGAGGGAGGAAGTGTGGGCCTCAGTACCACCAGGGCAGGGTGGGAGGGAGTATGGGCATCAGTACCCCAAGGACAGGGAAGGAGAGAGTGAGAGTTGGCCTCATTACCCCAGGGCAGGGAGTGTGGGAGTGTGGGTCTCAGTACCTCCAGAGCAGGGAGGGAGTGTGGGCCTCAGCACCCCCAGGACAGGGAGGCATGGAGGGAGTGTGCGCCTAAGTAACACCAGACCAGGGAGGGAGGGAGAGTGGGCTTCAGTACCTCCAGGGCTGGCAGGGAGGGAGAGTGGGCATCAGTTGCACAAGGGCGGGGAGAGCGGCAGTTTGGGCCTCAGCACCTCCAGGACAGGGAGGGAGGAAGGGAGTTTGGGCTTCAGTACCAAAAGGGCAGGGAGTGAGCGAGTGTAGGCCTCAGTAGCCCGAGGATAGGGAGGGAGGGAGTGAGAGTGGGCTTCAGTATCACAAGGGCAGGGAGGGAGGGAGTGAGGGCCTCAGTACCTCCAAGGATGGAGGGAGTTAATCCGGGTCTGCGTACCCCCAGGGCAGGGAGAGAGGAAGGGTGGGCCTCCATACCACCAGGGCAGAGAGGGAAGGAGTTTGGGCCTCAGAACCACCAGATAGGCACCACCAGATAGGGATTGGCCCTCAATACCACCATGGCAATGCGGGAGGGAGTGTGAGTCTCAGTACCCGAGGGCAGGGAGTGAGGGTGTGTGGGCCTCAGCACCCCCAGGGCAGAGAGGGAGGGAGAGTGGGCTTCAGTACCTCCAGGGAAGGCAGGGAGGGAGAGTGGGCATCAGTTGCACAAGGGCGGGGAGGGAGGCAGTTTGGGCCTCAGCACCTCCAGGGCAGGGAGGGAGGAAGGGAGTGTGGGCCTCAGTACCTTAATGGCAAGGTGGGAGGGTATGCGTGTGGGCCTCAGATCCCCCAAGTCTGAGAGTGAGGGAATATGGGCCTCAGTACACCAGGGCAGTGAGGAAGGAAGGGAGTGTGTGTGGGCGTCAGTACGCCCAGTCGAGAGTGTGAGGGAGTGTGGGCCTCAGTAACCCAGGACAGTGAGGGGGGGAGTGTGGACCTCAGTACCCACAGGTAATGGAGGGTGGGAGTGTGTGCCTCAGTACCTCCAAGGCAGGGAGCGAGAGAGTGTGGGGCTCAGTCACCCCGGTGAGGGAGGGCGGGAGGCAGGGAGTGCGTGTTGGCCTCTTTACCCCCATGTCACAGTGTGAGGGAGTGTGGGCCTCAGTACCCCAGGGCAGTGAGGGAGCGAGTGTGGGCTTCAGTACCCGCATGTCAGGGAGGGAGTGCGGGCCTCAGTAGCACCAGGGCTGGGTGGGAGGGAGTGTGGGCCTCAGTACCCCGAGGACAGGGAGGGAGAGAGTGAGATTGGCCTCATTACCCCAGGGCAGGGAGGGCGGGAGTGTGGGTCTCAGTACCTCCAGAGCAGGGAGGGAGTGTGGGCCTCAGCACCCCCAGGACAGGGAGGCATGGATGGAGTGTGGGCCTCAGTACCACCAGACAAGGGAGGGAGAGAGAGTGGGCCTCAGTACCACCAGACCAGGGAGAGAGGGAGAGTGGGCCAGAGTACCTCCAGGGCAGGGAGGGAGGGAGAGTGGGCATCAGTTGCACAAGGGCGGTGAGGGAGGCAGTTTTGGCCTCAGTACCTCCAGGGCAGGGAGGGAGGAAGGGAGTGTGGGCTTCAGTATCCCAAGTGTAAGGTGGGAGTGAATGCGTGTCGGCGTCAGTACCCCAAGGTCTGAGAGTGAGGGAATGTGGGTCTCAGTACCCCAGGGCACTGAGGAAGGACGAGAGTGTGTGTGGGCGTCAGTACCCCCAGGCCAGAGTGTGAGGGAGTGGGGGCCTCAGTAACCCAGGGCAGTGAGGGCGGGAGTGTGGACCTCACTACCCATAGGGAATGGAGGGTGGGAGGGTGTGCCTCAGTGCATCCAGGGCAGGGAGGGAGTATGGGCCTCAGTACCACATGGCCCGGGAGCAAGTGAGTTTGGGCATCAGTTCCCCCAGGGCATAGAGTGTGGGCCTCATTAACCCCAGAGCAGGGTGTGAGCGAATGTAGTCCTCAGTACCTCCAGGGCATGGAGGGAGTGAGTTCCTCAGTATCTCAAAGGACGGAGGGAGGGAAGGAGTGTGGGCCTCAGTATCACCAGGGCAGGGAGGTAGGGAGTGTGGGCCTCAGGAGCCCCAGGGCAGGGAGGGATGGAGAGTGGGCCTCAGTACCCTTAAGGCAGGGAGGGAGGGAGGGAGTGCGGGCCTCATTACCTCCAGGGCAGAGAAGGTGGGATTGTGGGCCTCAGTACCCCCAGGGCAGTGAGGGAGGGAGGGAGTGTAGGCCTCAGTACCCCCAGGACAGGAGGGATGGCGGGAGTGTGTTCCTCAGTACCACCAGGGCAGGGACGGAGGGAGTGCCTTGGCAGGGAGGGAGGGAGTTTGGGCATCTGTACCCTCAGTGCAGGGAGGGAGGGAAGGAGTGTGGGCCTCAGTACCTCCAGGGTAGGGAGGGAGAGAGTGTGGGCCTCAGCACCCTCAGGGCAGGGAGGGATGGAGGGAGTGTGGGCCTCAGTACCTCCAGGGCAAGGAAGGAGAGAGTGTTGGCATCTGTTCCCTCAGGGCAGTGAGGGTGGAATGTGGGTCTTATGACCCCCAGGGCAAGGTGGGAGGAGTGTGGGCCCCAGTAACACCAGGGCAGGGATGGAGGGAGGGCGAGTGAGCTTCATTACCCCGAGGGCAGTGAGTGAGGTAGTGTGGGCCTCAGTACCCGCAGTTTAAGGAGCGAGTGAGTGTGGGCTTCAATACCTCCAGGGCAGGGAGGGAGGGAGTGCCTGGGCAGGGAGGGAAGCAGTGTAGGCCTCAGTAACAACAGGTGAGAGTGTGAGGCAGTGTTTGCCTCAGTTTTCCCAGCGAGGGAGGGAGAGAGTTCGTGTGGGCCTCAGGACCCCGAGGGTGGTAGGGAGCGAGTGTGGGCCTCAGTACCCCAGGGCAGGGAGCCTGAGAGTGTGGGCCTCAGTACACCCAGGATAGGGAGGGAGGGAGTGTGGGCCTCAGTACTCTCAGGGAGCGAGAGTGGGAGTGTGGGCCTTAGTAACTGCACAGCAGTTTGAGAGATTGGGACTCAGTGCACCCAGAACAGTTAGGGAGGAAGGGAGTGTTTGCCTCATTACCCCCAATGCAGGGAGTGAGCGAGTGTAGGCATCAGTAGCCCGAGGATAGGGAGGGAGAGGTTGAGAGTGGGCTTCAGGACCCCCAGGGAAGGGAGTTAGGGAGTGAGGGCCTCAGTACCTCCAAGGATGGAGGGAGGGAATCCGGGTGTCCGTATCCCCAGGGCAGGGAAGGAGCGAGTGTGGGCCTCAGTACCCCCAGGGCAGGGAGGGAGGAAGGGTGGGCCTCCTTACCCCCAGGGGAGAGAGGGACGGAATTTGGACCTCAGAACCACCAGATAGGGAGGGAGTTTTGGCCTCAGTACCAACATGGCAGTGCGGGAGGGAGTGTAAGTCTCAGTACCCCAGGGCAGGGAGTGAGGGAGTGTGGGCCTCAGGACCCCCAGGGCAGGAAAGGAGGGAAGGTGTGTGGGCCTCAGTCCCTCCAGGGTGGAGAGGGAGGGAGTATGGACCTCATTACCTCCAGTGCAGGGAGGGAGTTTGTGTGGGCCGCAGTACCCGCAGGGCAGAGAGGGAGGGAGTGTGGGCCTCAGTACCCCAAGTGCAAAGGAGGGAGGGAGTGTGTGCCTCAGTACCCCGATGATAGTTAGGGATGGAGGGAGATTGGGCATCAGTATCACCAGGGCAGGGCGGGAGGACTGCGGGCCTCAGTACCTCCAGTTCAGGGAGGGAGGAGTGTGGGGCTCAGTCCCTCCAGGGCAGGGAGGAAGTGTGGGCCACAGTACCTCCAAGGAGTGAGGGAGAGAGTATGGGCATCAGTACCCTAGGGAAGGAGGGGAGGGAGTATGGGCCTCAGAACCCCCCAGGGCACGGAGGGAAGGAGCGAGTATGAGACTCAGTATCCCGAGTCAATTGAGGGAAGGAGTGTGGGCCTCAGCTTCCTGAGGGAGGGAGGGAGGGAATGTGAGCCTCAGTGTTCCCTGCACAGGGAGGGAGGGAGAGTGGGCCTCAGTATTCGCAGGGTAGGGAGGGTGGGATTGTGTGCCTCAGTATATCCAGGGTAGTAAGGGAGGGAGGGAGTGTGGGCCTCAATACCCACAGGGCAGGGAGTGAGGGAGGGAGCGAGTATGGGATTCAGTACCCCCAGGACGAAGAGAGAGGGAGGGCAAGTGAGTATCGGTATCCTCAGATAAGGAGGGATTGTGGGCCTCATTACGCCCAAGGCATTGAGGGACGGAGTGTGGGCCTCCATATCCCCAGGGCAGGTAGGGAGGGAGGGAGCGATTGTGGGCCTCAGTACCCCCAGGGCAGGAGGGAGAGAGATTTGGCCTCAGAACCTCCAGGGCACGTAGGGACCGTGGGCCTCAGTACCCCGATGGCAGGGAGGGAGTGAGTGTGTGCCTCAGGACCCCCAGGGTAAGGTAGGAGGGAGTGTGGGAATCAGTACCCCAAGGGCAGGGAGTGAGGTAGTGTTGGCCTCCGTACCCCTAGGGCAAGGAGGGAGGGAGTGTGGGCCTCAGGATCCCAGGGCAGGGAAGGAGAGAGTGTGGACATTAGCACACCGAGGGAAGGTAGGATGTGATGGCCTCAGTACCCCAAGGGCAGGGAGGGTTTGAATGTTGTCCAGGGCAGTCAAGGACGGAGCGTGTAAGGGCCTCCGTACCTCCAGGGAGGGAGGTGTGGGTGTGGGGCACAGTAGCCTCAGGACAGCGCCTGAAGGAGTGTGAATAACAGTTCCCCCAGGGCAGGGATGGAAGGAGTTTGCGCCAAAGTACCTCGAGAGCAAGGCGGGAAGAAGTGAGTGTGGCCGTCAAACCTTCAGGGCAGGGAGGGAGGGAGGGTGGGCCTCAGAAACACCAAAGCTGAGAGTGAGGGAGGGAGTGCAGACCTCAGTACTCCAGGGCAGTGAGTTAGCGAGAGTGGCCCTCAGTACCCCCGGGCACGGAGGGAAGGAGGGAGTGTGGGCCTCAGTTCCCCCATGGTAGGGAGACAGGGAGTATGGGCCTCAGTACCTCCAGGACAGGGAGCAAGTATTGGCCTCAGTACCTCCAGGGGCAAGAGTTAAGGAGTGTGGGCCTCAGTAACCTGAGGGAGGGAGGGAGGAAGTGCGTCTGCGTTTCTGTCCCCCCAGACCTGAGTGTGAGGGAGATTGGGCCTCAGTACCCCGAGGGCAGGTAGAGAGGCAGTGTGGGCCTCAGTAACCCAGGGCAGGTAGAGAGGGAGTGTGGGCTTCAGTACTCCAGGGCAGGTAGAGAGGGAGTTTGGGCCTCAGTCACCATAGGGCAGGTAGAGAGGGAGTGTGGACCTCAGATCCACCGGGGCAGGTAGAGAGAGAGTGTGGGTCTCAGTACCCACAGGGCAGGTAGGAAGGGAGGGAGAGAGTATGGGCCTCTGTACCCCCAGGGCTAGGAGCGAGGGTGGGTGAGTGAGCCTCCGTATCCCCAGATAAGGCGGGATTGTGGGCCTCAGTACGCCCAAGGCATTGAGGGACGGAGTTTGGGCCTCAGTACCCACAGGGCAGGGAGGGAGTGAGGGAGGGATTGTGGGCCTCAGTACCCCCAGGGCAGGGAGGGAGGGAGGGAGTGCGGGCCTCAGTACCCCCAGGACAGTGAGGGAGGGAAAGAGTGTGGGCCTCAATACCTCCTGTACAGTTAGGGAGGGAGTGTGGGCCTCAGTACCCCCACAGCAGTGAGGAAGAGACTGTGGGCCTCAGTACCCAAAGGGCAGGGATGGAGGGAGTGTTGGGCTCAGTATCTCCAGAGCAGGGAGACAGGGAGTATGGGCCTCAGTACCTCCAGGGCTGGGAGCGAGTATGGGCCTCAGTACCTCCAGGGGCAAGAGAGAAGGAGTCTGGGCCTTAGTAACCCCAGGGAGGCAAGGAGGAAGAGCGTGTGGGCCTCAGTCCCCCCAGGTCTGAGTGTGAGGGAGATTGGGCATCAGTACACCGAGGGCAGGGAGGGAAGGAGTGTGGGCTTCAGTACCACCAGGGCAGTAAGGTAGGAAGGGAGTGTTGGCCTCAGTTCCAGAAGGCCAGGGCGGGAGGGATTGTGAGTCTCAGTACCTCCAGGGCAGGGAGAGAGAGTGGGCCTCAGTACCACAAGGAGGGAGAGAGGGAATGTGGGCCTCAGTACCCCGATGGCAGTGAAGGAGGGATTGTGGGCCTCAGCATCGCCAGGCAGGGAGAGAGGGAGATTGAGCCTCAGTACCTCAAGGGCAGGAAAGGAGGGTGTGTGGGCCTCAGTACAACAAGGGCAGGGAAGTAGGGAGTGCGGGCCTCAGTACCCCAAGGGCAGGGTGGGAGGGAGTGTCGACATCAGTAACACCAGGGCAGGGAGGGAAGGAGTGAGACTGGGCTTCAGGATCCCCAGGGCGGGGATGGAGTGTGTGTGGGACTCAGTACTCCCAGGGCAAGGAAGGTGGTTGTGTGGGCCTCAGGACCCCCAGTGCAAAGAGGGAGGGAGTGTGGGCCTCAGCACCCACAAGGCAGGGAAGGAGGGTGTGTGGACTTTAGTGCACTGAGGGCAGGGAGTGAGTGTGTGGGCCTCAGTACCCCCGGGGCAGGGAGGGAGTTTGTGCTTCAGTACCTCCAGGGCAGGGAGGGAGGGAGGGAGGGAGTATGGGCCTCAGTACCACCAGGACGAGGAGAGTGGGTGGGCGAGTGGGCTTCAGTATCCCCAGATAAGGAGGGATTGTGGGCCTCAGTACGCCCAAGGCATTGAGGTACGGAGTGTGGGCATCAGTATCCCCAGGGCAGGGAGGGAGGGATGGAGTGCCGGTCTCAGTACCACGAGGGCAGAGAGGGAGGGAGGTAGTCTGGGCCTCATTACCCCGAGGGCAAAGAGGAAGGGAGGGAATGTGAGCCTCAGTACCCGCAGGAAGGGAGATGGAGAGTGTGGGCCTCAGTAACTCCTGTACAGTTAGGGAGGGAGTGTAGGCCTCAGTACCCCCACAGCAGTGAGGGAGGGAGTGTGGGCCTCAGTACCCCCATGGCAGGGCGACAGGTAGTATGGGCCTCAGTACCTCCAGCGCAGGGAGCGTGTATGGGCTTTAATACCTCCAGGGGCAAGAGAGAAGGAGTGTGGGCCTCAGTAACCCGAGGGAGGCAGGGAGGAAGAGCATGTGGGCCTCAGTTCCCCCAGGGCATTAAGGGAGAAAGGGAGTGTGGCCTCAGTACCACCTGGGCAGGAATGGAGGGTGAGTGTGTGGGCCTCAGTTCTACAAGGCCAGGGCGAGAGGGAGTGTGAGTCTCAGTACCTCCAGGGCAGGGAAAGAGTGGGCCTCAGTACCAAAAGGAGGGAGAGAGGGAATGTGGGCCTCTGTACTCCGACGGCAGTGAGGGAGGGAGTGTGGGCCTCAGCATCGCCGGGCAGGGAGAGAGGGAGATTGGGCCTCAGTACCTCAAGGGCAGGCAAGGAGGGAGTGTGGGCCTCAGTACCTCAAGGGCAGGGAAGGAGGAAGTGTGGGCCTCAGTACCCCAAGGGCAGGCTGGGAGGGAGTGTCGTTATCAGTACCCCTAGGGCAGGGAGGGAAGGAGTGAGACTGGGCCTCAACATTCCCAGGGCAGGGAGGGAGGGAGTGTGGGCCTCAGTACCTCCAAGCAGAGAGGGAGGGAGTCTTGGCCTCAATATCCCCAGGGCAGTAAGGGAGGGTGTTTGCCTCAGTACCCGCAGGGCAGGCAGCCAGCGAGCGTGAGGCTCAGGACCCCTAGGGCAAGGAGGGAGGGAGTGTGGGCGTCGGTACATCCAGGGCAGGTAGGGAGCTTGGACCATAGTACCCCGAGGGCAGGGAGGGAATGAGTGTGGGCCACAGGACCCTCAGGGTAAGGAGGAAGGGATTGTGGGCCTCAGTACCCTCAGGGCAGGTAGAGAGGGAGTGTGGGCCTCTGTACCCCAGGGCAAGTAGCGAGGGAGTGTGGGCCTCAGTACCCCCAGGGCAGGTAGAGAGGAAGTGTGGACCTCAGTACCTCCAGGCAGGTAGAGAGGGAGTGTGGGCCTCAGATTCCCAGGGCAGGAAGAGAGGGAGATGGGGCCTGAGTACCCACAGGGAGGGGAGGGAGGGAGGGAGGGAGTATGTGCCTCAGTACCCTCAGGACTAGGAGAGAGGGTGGGTGAGTGGGCCTCAGTTTCCCCAGATAAGGAGGAATTGTGGGCCTCAGTATGCCCAAGACATTGAGGGATGGAGTTTGGGCATCTATACCTCGAAGGCAGGGAGGGAGGGAGGGACGGAGTGTGGGCCTCAGTACCCCCAGGGCAGGTAGGGAGGGAGGGAGGGAGTGCGGGCATCAGTATCTCGAGGGCAGGGAGGGAGGGGGGGAGTCTGGGCCTCAGTAACCCAAGGGCAGACAGGGGAAGGGAGGGAATGTTGGCCTCAGTACCCGCAGAAAGGGAGATAGAGAGTGTTGGCCTCAGTACCTACTGTACAGGTAGGGAGGGAGTGTGGGCCTCAGAACCCCCAAAGCAGTGAGGGAGGGAGTGTGGGCCACAGTACCCCCATGGCAGGGAGACAGGGAGTATGGGCCTCAGTATCTCCAGGGCAGGGAACGAGTATGGGCCTCAGTACCTCCAGTTGCAAGAGAGAAGGAGTGTGTGCCTCAGTAACCCCAGGGAGGGAGGGAGGATGTGCGTGTGGGCCTCAGTCCCCTCAGGTCTGAGTGTGAGCGAGATTGGGCCTCAGTACCCAGAGGGCAGGGAGGGAGGGAGCGTTGGCTTCAGTACCACCAGGGCAGAAAGGGAGGTAGGGAGTTTTGGCATCAGTACCACCAGGGCATGAATGGAGGGAGGGTGTGTGGGCCTCATTTCCACAAGGCCAGGGCGGGAGGGAGTGTGAGTCTCAGTACCCCCGGGGCAGGGAGGGAGTTTGTGCTTCAGTACCTCCAGGGCAGGGAGGGAGGGAGGGAGGGAGTATGGGCCTCAGTAACCCCAGGACGAGGAGAGTGGGTGGGCGAGTGGGCTTCAGTATCCCCAGATAAGGAGGGATTGTGGGCCTCAGTACGCCCAAGGCATTGAAGTTCGGAGTTTGGGCCTCAGTACCCCCAGGGCAGGGAAGGAGGGAGGGATGGAGTGTGGGCATCAGTACCCCCAGGGCAGGGAGGGAGGGATGGAGTGCGGGTCTCAGTACCACGAGTGCAGGGAGGGAGGGAGGAAGTCTGGGCCTCATTACCCCCAGGGCAAAGAGGAAGGGAGGGAATGTGAGCCTCAGTACCCGCAGGAAGGGAGATGGAGAGTGTGGGCCTCAGTAACTCCTGTACAGTTAGGGAGGGAGTGTAGGCCTCAGTACCCCCACAGCAGTGAGGGAGGGAGTGTGGGCCTCAGTACCCCCATGGCAGGGCGACAGGGAGTATGGGCCTCAGTACCTCCAGCGCAGGGAGCGAGTATGGGCTTTAATACCTCCAGGGGCAAGAGAGAAGGAGTGTGGGCCTCAGTAACCCGAGGGAGGCAGGGAGGAAGAGCATGTGGGCCTCAGTCCCCCCAGGGCATTAAGGGAGAAAGGGAGTGTGGCCTCAGTACCACCTGGGCAGGAATGGAGGGTGAGTGTGTGGGCCTCAGTTCTACAAGGCCAGGGCGAGAGGGAGTGTGAGTCTCAGTACCTCCAGGGCAGGGAAAGCGTGGGCCTCAGTACCAAAAGGAGGGAGAGAGGGAATGTGGGCCTCTGTACTCCGACGGCAGTGAGGGAGGGAGTGTGGGCCTCAGCATCGCCGGGCAGGGAGAGAGGGGGATTGGGCCTCAGTACCTCAAGGGCAGGCAAGGAGGGAGTGTGGGCCTCAGTACCTCAAGGGCAGGGAAGGAGGAAGTGTGGGCCTCAGTACCCCAAGGGCAGGCTGGGAGGGAGTGTCGTTATCAGTACCCCTAGGGCAGGGAGGGAAGGAGTGAGACTGGGCCTCAACACCCCCAGGGCAGGGAGGGAGGGAGTGTGGGCCTCAGTCCCTCCAAGCAGAGAGGGAGGGAGTCTGGGCCTCAATATCCCCAGGGCAGTTATGGAGGGTGTTTGCCTCAGTACCTGCAGGGTAGGCAGCCAGCGAGCGTGAGCCTCAGGACCCCCAGGGCAAGGACGGAGGGAGTGTGGGCGTCGGAACATCCAGGGCAGGTAGGGACTTGGTCCACAGTACCCCGAGGGCAGGGAGGGAATGAGTGTGGGCCTCAGGACCCTCAGGGTAAGGAGGAAGGGATTGTGGGCCTCAGTACCCTCAGGGCAGGTAGAGAGGGAGTGTGGGCCTCAGTACCCCCAGGGCAGGTAGAGAGGGAGTGTGGACCTCAGTACCTCCAGGCAGGTAGAGAGGGAGTGTGGGCCTCAGATCCCCAGGGCAGGAAGAGAGGGCGAGGGGGACTGAGTACCCACAGCGCGGGGAGGGAGGGAGGGAGGGAGTATGTGCCTCAGTACCCTCAGGACTAGGAGAGAGGGTGGGCGAGTGGGCCTCAGTATCCCCAGATAAGGAGGGATTGTGGGCCTCAGTACGCCCAAGACATTGAGGGACGGAGTTTTGGTATCTATACCTCGAGGGCAGGGAGGGAGGGAGGGACGGAGTGTGGGCCTCAGTACCCCCAGGGCAGGTAGGGAGGGAGGGAGGGAGTGCGGGCCTCAGTACCTCGAGGGCAGGGAGGGAGGGAGGGAGTCTGGGCCTCTGTAACCCAACGGCAGACAGGGGAAGGGAGGGAATGTTGGCCTCAGTACCCGCAGGAAGGGAGATAGAGAGTGTGGGCCTCAGTACCTCCTGTACAGGTAGGGAGGGAGTGTGGGCCTCAGAACCCCCACAGCAGTGAGGGAGGGAGGGTGGGCCACAGTACCCCCATGGCAGGGAGACAGGGAGTATGGGCCTCAGTATCTTCAGGGCAGGGAGCGAGTATGGGCCTCAGTACCTCCAGTTTCAAGAGAGAAGGAGTGTGGGCCTCAGTAACCCCAGGGAGGGAGGGAGGATGTGCGTGTGGGCCTCAGTCCCCTCAGGTCTGTGTGTGAGGGAGATTGGGCCTCAGTACCCAGAGGGCAGGGAGGGAGGGAGCGTTGGCTTCAGTACCACCAGGGCAGAAAGGGAGGTAGGGAGTTTTGGCATCAGTACCATCAGGGCATGAATGGAGGGAGGGTGTGTGGGCCTCATTTCCACAAGGCCAGGGCGGGAGGGAGTGTGAGTCTCAGTACCTCCAGGGCAAGGAGAGAGAGTGGGCCTCAGTACCACAAGGAGGGAGAGAGGGAATGTGGGCCTCAGTACCCCGAGGGCAGGGAGGGAGGGAGCGTGGGCTTCAGTACCACCAGGGCAGTAAGGCAGGTAGGTAGTGTTGGCCTCAGTACCACCAGGGCTGGAATGGAGGGAGGGTGTGTGGGCCACAGTTGCACAAGGCCAGGGCGGGAGGGAGTGTGAGTTTCAGTACCTCCAGGGCAGGGAGAGAGAGTGGGCCTCAGTACCACAAGGAGGGAGAGAGGAAATGTGGGCCTCAGTATGCCCAAGACATTGAGGGACAGAGTTTGGGCCTCTATACCTCTAGAACAGGGAGGGAGGGAGGGACGGAGTGTGGGCCTCAGTATTCCCAGGGCAGGTAGGGAGGGAGGGAGGGAGTGCGGGCATCAGTACCTCGAGGGCAGGGAGGGAGGGAGGGAGTCTGGTCCTCAGAACCCCAAAGGGCAGAGTGGAAGGTAGGGAATGTGGGCCTCAGTACCCGCAGGAAGGGAGATACAGAGTGTGGGCCTCAGTACCTCCTGTACAGGTAGCGAGGGAGTGTGGGCCTCAGTACGCCCAAGGCATTGAAGTTGGGAGTTTGGGCCTC
Organism: Pristiophorus japonicus; assembly: GCF_044704955.1. NCBI lineage: Eukaryota > Metazoa > Chordata > Chondrichthyes > Pristiophoridae > Pristiophorus > Pristiophorus japonicus. The sequence continues at coordinate 346,353 of NW_027251383.1, read as the reverse complement.
AGTACCCCCAGGGCAGGGAAGGAGGGAGGGACGGAGTGTGGGCATCAGTACCCCCAGGGCAGGGAGGGAGGGATGGAGTGCGGGTCTCAGTACCACGAGTGCAGGGAGGGAGGGAGGAAGTCTGGGCCTCATTACCCCCAGGGCAAAGAGGAAGGGAGGGAATGTGAGCCTCAGTACCCGCAGGAAGGGAGATGGAGAGTGTGGGCCTCAGTAACTCCTGTACAGTTAGGGAGGGAGTGTAGGCCTCAGTACCCCCACAGCAGTGAGGGAGGGAGTGTGGGCCTCAGTACCCCCATGGCAGGGCGACAGGGAGTATGGGCCTCAGTACCTCCAGCGCAGGGAGCGAGTATGGGCTTTAATACCTCCAGGGGCAAGAGAGAAGGAGTGTGGGCCTCAGTAACCCGAGGGAGGCAGGGAGGAAGAGCATGTGGGCCTCAGTCCCCCCAGGGCATTAAGGGAGAAAGGGAGTGTGGCCTCAGTACCACCTGGGCAGGAATGGAGGGTGAGTGTGTGGGCCTCAGTTCTACAAGGCCAGGGCGAGAGGGAATGTGAGTCTCAGTACCTCCAGGGCAGGGAAAGAGTGGGCCTCAGTACCAAAAGGAGGGAGAGAGGGAATGTGGGCCTCTGTACTCCGACGGCAGTGAGGGAGGGAGTGTGGGCCTCAGCATCGCCGGGCAGGGAGAGAGGGGGATTGGGCCTCAGTACCTCAAGGGCAGGCAAGGAGGGAGTGTGGGCCTCAGTACCTCAAGGGCAGGGAAGGAGGAAGTGTGGGCCTCAGTACCCCAAGGGCAGGCTGGGAGGGAGTGTCGTTATCAGTACCCCTAGGGCAGGGAGGGAAGGAGTGAGACTGGGCCTCAACACCCCCAGGGCAGGGAGGGAGGGAGTGTGGGCCTCAGTCCCTCCAAGCAGAGAGGGAGGGAGTCTGGGCCTCAATATCCCCAGGGCAGTTAGGGAGGGTGTTTGCCTCAGTACCCGCAGGGTAGGCAGCCAGCGAGCGTGAGCCTCAGGACCCCCAGGGCAAGGACGGAGGGAGTGTGGCGTCGGAACATCCAGGGCAGGTAGGGACTTGGTCCACAGTACCCCGAGGGCAGGGAGGGAATGAGTGTGGGCCTCAGGACCCTCAGGGTAAGGAGGAAGGGATTGTGGGCCTCAGTACCCTCAGGGCAGGTAGAGAGGGAGTGTGGGCCTCAGTACCCCCAGGGCAGGTAGAGAGGGAGTGTGGACCTCAGTACCTCCAGGCAGGTAGAGAGGGAGTGTGGGCCTCAGATCCCCAGGGCAGGAAGAGAGGGCGAGGGGGACTGAGTACCCACAGCGCGGGGAGGGAGGGAGGGAGGGAGTATGTGCCTCAGTACCCTCAGGACTTGGAGAGAGGGTGGGCGAGTGGGCCTCAGTATCCCCAGATAAGGAGGGATTGTGGGCCTCAGTACGCCCAAGACATTGAGGGACGGAGTTTTGGTATCTATACCTCGAGGGCAGGGAGGGAGGGAGGGACGGAGTGTGGGCCTCAGTACCCCCAGGGCAGGTAGGGAGGGAGGGAGAGAGTGCGGGCCTCAGTACCTCGAGGGCAGGGAGGGAGGGAGGGAGTCTGGGCCTCTGTAACCCAACGGCAGACAGGGGAAGGGAGGGAATGTTGGCCTCAGTACCCGCAGGAAGGGAGATAGAGAGTGTGGGCCTCAGTACCTCCTGTACAGGTAGGGAGGGAGTGTGGGCCTCAGAACCCCCACAGCAGTGAGGGAGGGAGGGTGGGCCACAGTACCCCCATGGCAGGGAGACAGGGAGTATGGGCCTCAGTATCTTCAGGGCAGGGAGCGAGTATGGGCCTCAGTACCTCCAGTTTCAAGAGAGAAGGAGTGTGGGCCTCAGTAACCCCAGGGAGGGAGGGAGCATGTGCGTGTGGGCCTCAGTCCCCTCAGGTCTGTGTGTGAGGGAGATTGGGCCTCAGTACCCAGAGGGCAGGGAGGGAGGGAGCGTTGGCTTCAGTACCACCAGGGCAGAAAGGGAGGTAGGGAGTTTTGGCATCAGTACCACCAGGGCATGAATGGAGGGAGGATGTGTGGGCCTCATTTCCACAAGGCCAGGGCGGGAGGGAGTGTGAGTCTCAGTACCTCCAGGGCAAGGAGAGAGAGTGGGCCTCAGTACCACAAGGAGGGAGAGAGGGAATGTGGGCCTCAGTACCCCGAGGGCAGGGAGGGAGGGATCGTGGGCTTCAGTACCACCAGGGCAGTAAGGCAGGTAGGTTGTGTTGGCCTCAGTACCACCAGGGCTGGAATGGAGGGAGGGTGTGTGGGCCACAGTTGCACAAGGCCAGGGCGGGAGGGAGTGTGAGTTTCAGTACCTCCAGGGCAGGGAGAGAGAGTGGGCCTCAGTACCACAAGGAGGGAGAGAGGAAATGTGGGCCTCAGTATGCCCAAGACATTGAGGGACAGAGTTTGGGCCTCTATACCTCTAGAACAGGGAGGGAGGGAGGGACGGAGTGTGGGCCTCAGTATTCCCAGGGCAGGTAGGGAGGGAGGGAGGGAGTGCGGGCATCAGTACCTCGAGGGCAGGGAGGGAGGGAGGGAGTCTGGTCCTCAGAACCCCAAGGGCAGAGTGGAAGGTAGGGAATGTGGGCCTCAGTACCCGCAGGAAGGGAGATACAGAGTGTGGGCCTCAGTACCTCCTGTACAGGTAGCGAGGGAGTGTGGGCCTCAGTACCCACAGCAATGAGGGAGTGAGTGTGGGCCTCAGTACCCCCATGGTAGGGAGACAGGGAGTGTGGGCCTCAGTACCTCCAGGGCATGGAGCGAGTATGGGCCTCAGTACCTCCAGTGGCAAGAGAGAAGGAGTGTTGGCCTCAGCAACCCAAGGGAGGGAGGGAGGAAGTGCGTGTGGGCAGCAGTCCCCTCAGGTCTGAGTGTGAGGTAGATTGGGCCTCAGTACCCCGAGGGCAGGGAGGGAGGGAGCGTGGGCTTCAGTACCACCAGGGCAGTAAGGGAGGTAGGGAGTGTTGGCCTCAGTACCACCAGGGCAGGAATGGAGGGAGGGTGTGTGGGCCTCAGTTCCACAAGGCCAGGGCGGGAGGGAGTGTGAGTCTCAGTACCTCCAGGGCAGGGAGAGAGAGTGGGCCTCAGTACCAAAAGGAGGGAGAGAGGGAATGTGGGCCTCTGTACTCCGACGGCAGTGAGGGAGGGAGTGTGGGCCTCAGCATCGCCGGGCAGGGAGAGAGGGGGATTGGGCCTCAGTACCTCAAGGGCAGGCAAGGAGGGAGTGTGGGCCTCAGTACCTCAAGGGCAGGGAAGGAGGAAGTGTGGGCCTCAGTACCCCAAGGGCAGGCTGGGAGGGAGTGTCGTTATCAGTACCCCTAGGGCAGGGAGGGAAGGAGTGAGACTGGGCCTCAACACCCCCAGGGCAGGGAGGGAGGGAGTGTGGGCCTCAGTCCCTCCAAGCAGAGAGGGAGGGAGTCTGGGCCTCAATATCCCCAGGGCAGTTAGGGAGGGTGTTTGCCTCAGTACCCGCAGGGTAGGCAGCCAGCGAGCGTGAGCCTCAGGACCCCCAGGGCAAGGACGGAGGGAGTGTGGCGTCGGAACATCCAGGGCAGGTAGGGACTTGGTCCACAGTACCCCGAGGGCAGGGAGGGAATGAGTGTGGGCCTCAGGACCCTCAGGGTAAGGAGGAAGGGATTGTGGGCCTCAGTACCCTCAGGGCAGGTAGAGAGGGAGTGTGGGCCTCAGTACCCCCAGGGCAGGTAGAGAGGGAGTGTGGACCTCAGTACCTCCAGGCAGGTAGAGAGGGAGTGTGGGCCTCAGATCCCCAGGGCAGGAAGAGAGGGCGAGGGGGACTGAGTACCCACAGCGCGGGGAGGGAGGGAGGGAGGGAGTATGTGCCTCAGTACCCTCAGGACTTGGAGAGAGGGTGGGCGAGTGGGCCTCAGTATCCCCAGATAAGGAGGGATTGTGGGCCTCAGTACGCCCAAGACATTGAGGGACGGAGTTTTGGTATCTATACCTCGAGGGCAGGGAGGGAGGGAGGGACGGAGTGTGGGCCTCAGTACCCCCAGGGCAGGTAGGGAGGGAGGGAGGGAGTGCGGGCCTCAGTACCTCGAGGGCAGGGAGGGAGGGAGGGAGTCTGGGCCTCTGTAACCCAACGGCAGACAGGGGAAGGGAGGGAATGTTGGCCTCAGTACCCGCAGGAAGGGAGATAGAGAGTGTGGGCCTCAGTACCTCCTGTACAGGTAGGGAGGGAGTGTGGGCCTCAGAACCCCCACAGCAGTGAGGGAGGGAGGGTGGGCCACAGTACCCCCATGGCAGGGAGACAGGGAGTATGGGCCTCAGTATCTTCAGGGCAGGGAGCGAGTATGGGCCTCAGTACCTCCAGTTTCAAGAGAGAAGGAGTGTGGGCCTCAGTAACCCCAGGGAGGGAGGGAGGATGTGCGTGTGGGCCTCAGTCCCCTCAGGTCTGTGTGTGAGGGAGATTGGGCCTCAGTACCCAGAGGGCAGGGAGGGAGGGAGCGTTGGCTTCAGTACCACCAGGGCAGAAAGGGAGGTAGGGAGTTTTGGCATCAGTACCACCAGGGCATGAATGGAGGGAGGATGTGTGGGCCTCATTTCCACAAGGCCAGGGCGGGAGGGAGTGTGAGTCTCAGTACCTCCAGGGCAAGGAGAGAGAGTGGGCCTCAGTACCACAAGGAGGGAGAGAGGGAATGTGGGCCTCAGTACCCCGAGGGCAGGGAGGGAGGGATCGTGGGCTTCAGTACCACCAGGGCAGTAAGGCAGGTAGGTTGTGTTGGCCTCAGTACCACCAGGGCTGGAATGGAGGGAGGGTGTGTGGGCCACAGTTGCACAAGGCCAGGGCGGGAGGGAGTGTGAGTTTCAGTACCTCCAGGGCAGGGAGAGAGAGTGGGCCTCAGTACCACAAGGAGGGAGAGAGGAAATGTGGGCCTCAGTATGCCCAAGACATTGAGGGACAGAGTTTGGGCCTCTATACCTCTAGAACAGGGAGGGAGGGAGGGACGGAGTGTGGGCCTCAGTATTCCCAGGGCAGGTAGGGAGGGAGGGAGGGAGTGCGGGCATCAGTACCTCGAGGGCAGGGAGGGAGGGAGGGAGTCTGGTCCTCAGAACCCCAAGGGCAGAGTGGAAGGTAGGGAATGTGGGCCTCAGTACCCGCAGGAAGGGAGATACAGAGTGTGGGCCTCAGTACCTCCTGTACAGGTAGCGAGGGAGTGTGGGCCTCAGTACCCACAGCAATGAGGGAGTGAGTGTGGGCCTCAGTACCCCCATGGTAGGGAGACAGGGAGTGTGGGCCTCAGTACCTCCAGGGCATGGAGCGAGTATGGGCCTCAGTACCTCCAGTGGCAAGAGAGAAGGAGTGTTGGCCTCAGCAACCCAAGGGAGGGAGGGAGGAAGTGCGTGTGGGCAGCAGTCCCCTCAGGTCTGAGTGTGAGGTAGATTGGGCCTCAGTACCCCGAGGGCAGGGAGGGAGGGAGCGTGGGCTTCAGTACCACCAGGGCAGTAAGGGAGGTAGGGAGTGTTGGCCTCAGTACCACCAGGGCAGGAATGGAGGGAGGGTGTGTGGGCCTCAGTTCCACAAGGCCAGGGCGGGAGGGAGTGTGAGTCTCAGTACCTCCAGGGCAGGGAGAGAGAGTGGGCCTCAGTACCGCAAGGAGGGAGAGAGGGAATGTGGGCCTCAGTACCCCGATGGCAGTGAGGGAGGTTGTGTGGGCCTCAGCATCGCCGGGCAGGGAGACAGTGGGATTGGGCCTCAGTACCACAAGGGCAGGCAAGGAGGGAGTGTGGGCCTCAGTACGCCCAGGGTAGATAGGGAGGGTGTGTGCCTCAGTACCCGCAGGGCAGGCAGGCAGCGAGCATGGACCTCAGGACACCCAGGACAAGGAGGGAGGAAGTGTGGGCGTCGGTACCTTCACGGCAGGTAGGGTGCTTGGGTCACAGTACCCCGAGGGCAGGGATGGAGTGAGTGTGGGCCTCAGGACCCTCAGGGTAAGGAGGGAGTGATTGTGGGCATCAGTACCCCAAGGACAGGGAGGGAGCTCGTGGGGGCCTCAGTACCTTCAAGGAGGGAGCAAGGGAACTGGACCTCCATACCCCGAGGGCAGGGATGGAGGGTGTGGCGGACTCAGTACCCCCAGGACAAGGATGGAGGGTGTGTGGGCCTCAGGACCCCCAGGGCAAGGAGGGAGGGAGTGTTGGCCTCAGCACCCTCAGGGCAGGGAAGGAGGGAGTGTGGACCTCAGTATCCCTGGGGCAGGGAGTGAGTTTGCACCTCAGTACCTCCAGGGCAGGGTGGGTGGGTGGGAGGGAATATGGGCGTCATTACCCCCAGGACTAGGAGAGAGTGTGGGCGAGTGGGCCTCTTTATCCCCAGATAAGGAGGGATTGTGGGCCTCAGTATGCCCAAGGCATTGAGGGAAGGAGTTTGGGCCTCAGTACTCCGTGGGAAGCGAGGGAGGGAGGGACGGAGTGTGGGTCTCAGTACCCCCAGGGCAGATAGGGAGGTAGGGTGGGATTGTGTCCCTCAGTACCCCCAGGGCAGGGAGGGAGGGAGGGAGTGCGCGCCTCAGTACCTCGAGCGCAGGGAGGGAGCGAGGGAGTCTGGGCCTCAGTTCTCCGAGGGCAGAGAGGAAGGGAGGGAATGTGGACCTCAGCATCCGCAGGAAGGGAGATAGAGTGTGTGGGCCTCAGTACCTCCTGTACAGGGAGGGAGGGAGTGTGGGCCTCAGTACCATCACAGCAGTGTGGGAGGGATATGTGGGCCTCAGTGCCCCCATGGCAGGGAGACAGGGAGTGTGGGCCTCAGTACCTCCAGGGCAGGGAGCGAGTATGGGCCTCAGTACCTCCAGGGGCAAGAGAGAATGAGTGTGAACCTCAGTAAACCCAGGTAGGGAGGGAGGAAGTGCGTGTGGGCCTCAGTCCCCCCAGGTCTGAGTGTGAGGGAGATTGGGCCTCAATACCCCGAGGGCAGGGAGGGAGGGAGTGTGGGCTTCAGTACCACCAGGGCAGTCAGGGAGGAAGGGAGTGTTGGCCTCAGTACAAACAGGGCAGGAATGGAAGAAGAGTGTGTGGGCCTCAGTTCCACAAGGCCAGGGCGGGAGGGAGTGCGAGTCTCAGTACCTCCAGGGCAGGGAGACAGAGTGGGCCTCAATACTACAAGGAGGGAGAGAGGGAATGTGGGCCTCAGTCCGCCGACGGCAGTGAGGTAGGGAGTGTGGGCCTCAGTACCCCAAGGGCAGGGAAGGAGGGAGTGTCGACATCAGTACCCCCAGGACCAGCAGGGAGGGTGTGTGGGCCTCAGTACCTCCAGTGCAGGGAGCGAGTGATGGCCTCAGTGCGTCCAGGGAGTTCGGACGGTGGTGTGCGCCTCAATACCCCCAGCGCAGGGAAGGAGGGAGTGTGGGCCTAAGGACACCCAGGTCAGAGTGTGAGGGAGTGTGGGCCTCAGTACTCCCAGGGCAGGGAGTGAGCGTGAGTGGGCCCCAGTACCTCCAAGGTGCGAGGGATTTGGGGCTTCTATCCCCACGGCAAGGAGGGAGGCAGTCTGGGCCTTCGTACACCCAGGGTTGGGAGGGAGTGAGTGTCTCAGTACTCCAGGGCAGCGAGGGAGGGAGTGTGGGCCTTCGGACACCCAGAGCAGCGAAGGAGAGAGTGTGGGCCTCAGTACCACAAGGCCAGGGAGGGAGGGTGTGTGAGCCTCAGGACCTCCTGTGGAGGGAGAGGGAGTGCAGGCCTCAGTACCCCCAGGGCAGGGAGGGATGGAGTGTGGGCCTCAGTACCCCAGGGCAGACAGGGACGGAGTGTGCGCCTCAGTACCCTCAGGGCAGAGAGGAAGGGAATGTAGGCCTCAGTGCAACCAGGGAGGGAGCGAGGGCATGTGGGCCTCAGTACCCCAGGGGGGAGGAAGGGAGTATGGGCCTCAGTACCACCAGGGCAGGGAGGTAGGGAGGGAGTGTGGGCCTCAGTACCCCCAGAGAATGGACGGAGTGTAGGCCTGTGTACCCCCAGGGCAGAGACGGCCGGAGTGTGGGCCTCAGCACGCCCAGATATTGAGGGAGTGTGGGCCACCATATCCCCAGGGCAGGGAGGGAGTTTGGGCCTCAGTAACCCGAGGACAGGGAGGACGAAAGTGATTGTGGGCCTCAGGACCACCAGGGCAGGGATGGAGGGAGTGTAGCCTCAGGATCCCCAGGGCAGGCAGTGAGCATGAGTGGGCCTCAGTACCTCCAAGGAGCGAGGTATTGTGGGCCTCTACCTCCAGGGCATGGAGGGAGGGAGTTTGGGCCTCTGTACACGCAGGGTTGGGAGGGAGGGAGGGAGTGTAGGTCTCAGCACCCCAGCGCAGCGAGGCAGGGAGTGTGGGCCTCAGTACTCCCAGGGCAGGGAGTGAGCGTGAGTGGGCCTCAATACCTCCAAGGAGCAAGGGATTTGGGTCCTCTACCCCCACGGCAAGGAGGGAGGGAGTCTGGGCATCCGTACACCCAGGGTTGGGAGGGAGTGAGTGAATCAGTACCCCAGGGCAGCGAGGGAGGGAATGTGGGCCTCAGGACACCCAGGGCAGCAAAGGAGGGAGTGTGGACCTCAGGACACGCAGGGCAGGTCGTGAGGGAGTGTGGGCCTCAGTACCCCCAGGACAGGGAGGGAGCGAGGGAGTGTTGGCCACAGTACCCCCAGAGCAGGTAGGGAGGGTGGGTGGACCTCAGTTCTCCCAAAGAGTGAGGGAGGGTGTTTGGGCCTCTGTACCCCAAAGGCCAGGGCGAAAGTGGGCCTCAGTACACTCAGGGCAGAGTGGCAGGGAGTGTGAACCTCAGTATCCCTAGACAGGGAGGGAATGTGGGCCTTTGTAACCCCAGGGCAGAGACGGATGGGGTGTGGGCCTCAATATCCCAGACGGCAGTGAGGGACAGAGAGTGGGCCTCAGGAACCCCAGAGCAGGGAAGGAGGGAGGGAGTGCACGCCTCAGTACCTCGAGCGCAGGGAGGGAGCGAGGGACTCTGGGCCTCAGTTCTCCGAGGGCAGAGAGGAATAGAGGGAATGTGGACCTTAGCATGCGCAGAAAGGGAGATAGAGAGTGTGGGCCTCAGTACCTCCTGTACAGGTCGGGAGGGATTGTGGGCCTCAGTACCCCCACAGCAGTGTGGGAGGCATGTGTGGGCCTCAGTGCCCCCATGGCAGGGAGACAGGGAGTGTGGGCCTCAGCACTCCCAGGGCAGGGAAGGAGGGAGTGTGGACCTTAGTATCCCGAGGAGAGGGAGGGAGTGAGTGTAGGCCTCAGTACCCCCAGAGCAGTGAGGGAGTTTGGGCCTCAGTTCCTCCAGGGCAGGGAGGGAGGGTGTTTGGGCCTCAGTACATCCAGGGCAGGGAGCGAGTGACGGCCTCAGTACCTCCAGGGAAGGAGGACGGTGGTGTGGGCCTCAATTCCGCCAGCGCAGGGATGGAGGGAGGGTGTGTGGGCCTCAGTACAATAAGGCCAGGGAGGGAGTGTGTGTGGGCCTCAGTACCTCCTGTGGAGGGATGGAGGTAGTGCAGGCCTCAGTACCCTCAGGTCAGGGAGGGACGGAGTATGGTCCTCAATACCCCCAGGGCAGACAGGGACGGAGTGTGGGCCTCAGTACCCTCAGGGCAGGGAGGAAGGGAATGTGGGCCTCAGTAATTCCAGGGAGGGAGAGAGGGAGTGTGCGCCTCAGTGCCCCCTGGGCAGGTAGAGAGGGACTGTAGGCCTCAGTGCCCCCAGGGAGCGAGGGAGGGAATGTGGGCCTCAGTATCCCAGGGGGGAGGGCGGGAGTATGGGCCTCAGTACCCGCAGGGAGGGAGAGAGGGAGTGTGGACCGCAGCACTCCCAGCTCAGGGAGGGAGGAAGATTGGGCCTCAATACCTCCAGGGGGGTGGGAGGTAGTATGGGCCTCAGTACCCCCGGGGTAGGGAGGTAGGGAGGGAGTGTGGGCCTCAGTACCCCCAGAGAATCGAGGGAGTGTGGGAATGTGTACCCGAAGGGCAGAGAGGTCCGGAGTGTGGGCCTCAGTACCCCGAGGACAGGGAGGAAGGAAGTGAAAGTGGGCCTCAGGAACCCCAGGGCAGCGAGGTAGGAAGTGTAGCCTCAGGACCCCCAGGGCAGGGAGTGAGGGAGTGTGGTCCTCAGTACTACCAGGGCAGGGAGTGAGCACGAGTGGGCCTCAGTACTTCCAAGGAGCGAGGGTTTGTGGGCCTCTACCACCAGGTCAGGGAGGGAGGGAGTCTGGGCCTCTGTACACACAGGTTTGGGAGGGAGGTAGGGATTGTGGGTTTCAGTACCCCAGAGCAGCGAGGGAGGGAATGTGGGCCTCAGGACCTGCCAGGGCAGCGAAGGAGGGAGTGTCGACCTCAGGACACGCAGGGCAGGGAGTGAGGGAGTGTGGGCCTCAGTACCCCCAGGACAGGGAGGGAGGGAGAGGTTGTTGGCCACAGTACCCACAGAGCAGGTAGGGAGGGTGTGTGGAACTCAGTTCCCCCAAAGCGGGAGGGAGGGTGTGTGGGATTCTGTGCCCCAAGGGCAGGGAGCAAGCGTGGGCCTCAGTACCCTTGGGCAGGTAGGGAGGAAGTGTGGCCTCAGTATACCCAGGGCAGAGAGGCAGGGAGTGTGGGCCTCAATACAGCCAGGGAGGGAGTGAGTGTTGTCCTCAGTACCACCAGGCCAAGAATAGATAGAGGGAGTTAGGGCCTCAGTACCACAAGGCCAGGGAGGGAGTGAGTGTGAGCCTCATTACACCTAGGGCAGTGTATGAGGAAGTGTGGCCCTCAGTACCTCCAGGTCAATGTGTGAGGGAGTGTGGACTTCAGTATCCCCAGGGAGGAAGGAGAGAGGGAGTTAGAGTTGGCCTCAGGACCCCGAGGGCGGGAGGAAGTGAGTGTGGGCCTCAGTAACACAGGGAGGGAGAGAGGGAGTGTGGGCCTCAGTAACCCAGGGAGGGAGAGAGGGTGTGTGGGCCTCAGTACCACCAGGGAGGAAGGGAGGGAGTGTGGGTCTCAGAACCCCAGTGAGGATGTGAGGAAGTGTGGGTCTCAGTACCCCCAGGGAGGAAGAGAGTGAGTGTGGGCCTCAGTAACCCCAGGGAGGAAAGGAGGGAGTATGGGCGATAGTACCCCGATGATAGGGAGGGAGGGAATGAGATTGAGCCTCAGTACCTCCAGTGCAGGTAGGGAGGGTGTGTGGGCCTTTATATCCCCAGGGCAGGGAGGGAGGGAGTATGCTCCTCTGGACCCCCAGGGCATCGAAGGAGGGAGTGTGGGCTTCAGTACTCCCAGGGCAGAGAGGGAATGTGGGCCTCAATACCCGCAGGGCAGGGAAGGAGGGAGGGAGGGAGGGATTGTGGGCCTCAATACACCCAGCGCAGGGAGAGAGGGAATTAGAGTGGGCCTCAGGACCCCTTGAGCGGGGAGGGAGGGACTGTGGGCCTCAGTACCCCAGGGCAGGGAGGGCGTGAGCGTGGGCCTCAGTGCCCACAGGATAGGTAGGGAGGGAGTGTTTGCCTCAGTACTTCCAGGGTAGGGAGGGAGAGAGTAAGGTCCTGAGGACACCCAGGGCAGGGTGGGATGGAGTAAATGTGGTCCTCAGGAACCCCAGGGCAGGGAGTGAGGAAGAGTGGGCCTCAGTACCCCCAGGACAGGGTGGGAGGGAGAGAGGGGCCACAGTCACCCCAGGCTTCTGAGGGAGGGAGGGAGGGAGTGCGGGCCTCAGTACCCCAGGGGAGGGATGGAGCGTGTGCCTCAGTACCCCCAGGGCAGGGAGAGAGATGGGCCTCTGTAACCCTCGGCAGGTAGGGAAGGAGTGTTGGCCTCTGTACCCCCAAGGCAGTGAGGGAGGGTGTGTGGGCCTCAGGATCCCAGGGCAGGGAGCGAGAGAGGGCCTCAGTACTCCTGGGCAGGTAGAGAGGGAGTGTGGGCCTCAGTACCTCCAGGGCAGGGAGGTAGGGAGTGTGGGCCTCAGGAACCCCTCGGCAGGGTGGGAGGGAGGGAGTGTGGGACTCAGTACACCCAGGACCAGGAGGGAGGGAATGTGGGCCGCTGTACCTCCAGGGCAGGGAGGGATTGAGGGTCTCAGTATCTCCAGGGAGGGAGGATGGGAGTGTGGGTCACAGTACCACCAGGGCAGGGATGGAGTGTGGGCCTCAGGACCAACGCGGCAGAGATCGAGGGTGGGAGTGTGGGCCTCTGTAACCTGAGGGCAGGGAGCGAGGGAGAGTGGGCCTCAGTACATGCAGGGCAGGTAGGGTGTGTGGGCCTCAGTATGCGCAGGGCAAGGAATAAGGGAGTGTGGGCCTCAGTACCCAAATTGCACGGAGGGAGGGAGCGAGTGTTGGCCTCAGTACCTCCAGGGCAGGGAGGGAGGGAGTGTGATCCTCAGTGCCACCAGGGCAGGAAGAGAGGGACTGTGGGCCTCAGGACCTCCAGGGCTGTGAGTGAGAGATGGCGTGTGGGCCTCAGTAACCCCAGGGCAGTGAGTGAGCGATTGTGGGCCTCAGTACCCATAGCGCAGGCAGGGAGGGAGGCAGTGTGGGCCACAGTACCCCCATGGCCGGGAGGCAGGCTGTGTGAGCCTCAGTACCACCAGAGCATTGAGGGAAGGAGGATGTGTGGTCCTCAGTACTCTCAGGTTCGGGACTTAATACCGTTAGGGCAGGGAAGGAGTGAGTGAGAGTGGGCCTCAGGAAACCCAGGGCAAGGAGGGAGGAATATGGGCCTCAGTACCTCCAGGGCAGGGAGAGAGTGAGGGCCTCAGTACCTCCATGGAGGAAGGGAGAGAATGTGGGCCTCAGTTCCTCCAGGGCAGGGAGCGAGTGTGGGCCATCGTACCCCATGGCAGGGAGGGAGGGACTGCGGGCCTCTGTACCACAAGGTCAGGGAGGGCCTGTGGGCCTCAGAACCCCAGGTCAGGGAGGAAGTGAGGGAGTGTGGGCCTACTTACCTCCAGGGCAAGGAGGGAGGGAATGTGGGCCTCAGTACCTCCAGGGCAGGAAGGGAGGGAGGGACTGTTTGCCTCAGTAACCCCAGAGCAGGGAGCAAACGAGTGTGCGCCTCAGTACCCCGAGGAAAGGGAGGGAGGGTATGAGAGTGGGCATCAGGGCCCCCAGGGCAGGGAGTGAGTGAGTGTGGCCCTCAGTACCTCCAAGGAGGGAGTGAGGGAGTCGGGGCCTCAGTACATCCAGGGCACAGAGGGAGTGAGGGCCTCATGTTCCTCCAGGGAGTGAGTGAGGGACTCAGTCCCTCCAGGGAGGGAGGGGGGAGTGTGATCTCCGTACCCCCAGTGCAGGGAGGGATTTAGGGCCTCAGTACCTCCAGAGTGGGAGGGAGGGTGGGAGTGTGGGCCTCAGTACCCCCAGCGCAGGGAGAGAATGTGGGCCTCAGTACTCCTGGGCAGGGAGGGAGGGCGTGTCGTCCTCATTACCCCCAGTGCAGGTAGGGAGGGTGTGTGGGCCTCCGAACCCCCAGAGCAGGGAGAGAGATTGGGCCTCAGTAGCCCCTGTGCAGATATGGAGGGCGTGTGGGCCTCATTACCTCCAGGGCAGGGAAGGAGGGTGTCTGGGCCTCAATATACTGAGGGCAGAGAGGCTGGGAAGGCGTGTGAGCCTCAGTACCCCCATAGCAGGGAGTGTTGGCCTCAGAACGCCCATGGCAGGGACGCAGGGAGTGTGGGTCTCAGTACCCCAGGGCAGGGAGCGAGGGAGTGAGGAATGTGTTAGCCTCTGTACGCCCAGGGCAGGAATGGAGGGAGTGAGGGCCTCTGTACCCCCAGGTCAGGGAGAGACAGTGTGCCTCAGTACACCCTGTGCAGGTCGGGAGGGTGTGTAGGCCTCAGTGCCTCCAGGGCAGGAAGGGAGGGAGTGACGGAAGTGTTTGCCTCAGTACCCCCAGGGCAGCGATGGAGGGAGTGTGGGCCCCAGTACATCCAGGGCAGGGAGGGATGGAGTGAGGAATGTGTTTGCCTCTATACGCCCAGAGCAGGGAGAGAGAGAGAGTGGGCCTCAGTAACCCTGTGCAGGTAGGGAGGGCGTGTGGGTCTCAATCCCTCCAGGTTAGGGAGGGAGTGAGTTTGGGCATCAGTCCCTCCAGGCAGAGAGGGAGTGTGGTCCTCAATAGCTCCAGGACAGGGAGGGAGTGAGAAAGAGTGAGCCTCAGTACCCCCAGGGAGTGAGCGAGGCAGTGTGGGGCTCAGTACTCCCAGATAGGGAGGGACTGTGGGTCTCAGTAAGCCCAGGGCAGGGAGGGAGGGAATGTGGGCCGCATTACCCCCAGGGCAGGGATGGAGGGAGGGAGTGTGGGCCTTAGTACACCTAGGGCAGGGAGGGATAGAGTATGGGCCTCAGTACCCCCTGATAAGAAGGGAGTGTGGGCCTCAGTTCACCAGGGAGGGAGGGAGGGAGTGAATGTGGGCCTCAGTACCAAAAGGCCATGGAGGGAGGGAGGTTGGGCCTCAGTATCCCAGGGAGGGAGTGTGCACCTCAGTACCCCCAGAGCAGGGAGGGAAGGAGGGAGGGAGCGAGTGTGGGCCTCAGTACCTTTAGGGCTGGGAGGGAGAGAGTGAGTGCGGGCCTCAGAACCCACAGTGATGGAGAGAGGGAGTGCATGCATCAGTACCCCCAGGGCAGGGAGGGAGTGAGTGTGGGCCTCAGTAACCCTAGGGCAGGGAGGGAGAGAGTGTGGGCCTCATTATCCCCAGGACAGGGAGTTAGAGAGTGAGTGTGGGCCTCAGTACCCCCAGTGTGGTAGAGAGTGAGTGTATGCCTCAGTATGCCTAGGTCAGGGAGGGAGTGAGTGTGGGCCTCAGTAACCCTAGGGCAGGAAGGGAGGGTATGTGAGCCTCAATGACCCCAGGGCTGTGAGTGAGCGAGTGTGGCCCTCAGTACCCCCAGGGGAGCGAGGGAGGTAGTGTGTGCCTCTGTTTCCCAAGGGAGGGAGGGAGGCAGTGTGGGCCTCAATACACTGAGGGCAGAGAGGATGGGAAGGCGTGTGGGTCTCAGTACCCCCATAGCAGGGATTGTGGGCCTCAGAAACCCAATGGCAGGCAGGCAGGGAATGTGGGCCTCAGTACCCGCATAGCAGCGAGTGTGGGCCTCAGTGCCCTCATGGCAGGGAGGCAGGGAGTGTCGGCCTCAGTACCCCGTGGCTGGGAATGAGGGAGTGAAGGATGTGTTTGCTTCAGTACCCCATGGGCAGGGATGGAGGGAGTATGGGCCTCAGTACCTCCTGGACAGGGAGGGAGGGACTGAGGAATGTGTTAGCCTCTGTACGCCCAGGGCAGGGATGGAAAAAAAAACAAAGAAAATAGGTGCAGGGGCAGGCCATTCAGCCCTTCTAGCCTGCACCGCCATTCAATGAGTTCGTGGCTGAACATGAAGGGAGTGTGGGTCTCAGTACCCCCAGAGTAGGGAGAGCGAGTGGGCCTCAGTACAATCTGTGCAGGTCGGGAGGGTGTGTAGGCCTCAGTGCACCCAGGGCAGGGAGGGAGGGAGTGAGGGATGTGTTTGCCTCAGTACCCCCAGGGCAAGGATGGAGTGAGTGTGGGCCTCAGTAACCCTAGGGCAGGAAGGGAGGGTATGTGAGCCTCAATAACTCCAGGGCTGTGAGTGAGCGAGTGTGGCCCTCAGTACCCCCAGGGGAGGGAGGGAGGGAGTGTGTGCCTCAGGTTCCCAAGGGTGGAAGGGAGGGAGTGTGGGCCTCAGTACATCCAGGGTACTGAGGGTGGGAGTGTGGACATCAGTACCCCCAGGACAGGGAGAGAGAATGGGACTCAGTACAGCCTGGGCAGGTAGGGAGGGAATGTGGGCCTCAGTACCCCCAGGGCAGGGAGGGGGTGTGGGCCTCAGTTACACCAGGGCAAGGAGGGAGGAAGTGTGGGCATCAGTACCCCCAAGTAAGAGTGTGAGGGTCTGTGAGCCTCAGTACCCCAGGGCAGGGAGAGAGGGAGGGTTTGTGGGCCTCAGTACCCCCAAATCAAAGTGTGAGGTAGTGTGAAACTCAGTACCTCCAAGGAGGGAGGATGGGAGTCTGGGCCTCCGTATCCCCAGTGTAGGTAGGGAGTTTTGGCCTCATTACCACAAGGACAGAAGAGAGAGGGAGTGAGGGCCTCAGTAACCAAGGGCAGTGAGGGAGGGTGTGTGGGCCTCTGCACCAAAAGGCCAGGGATGGCCTCTGGGCCTTAGAACGCCAGGGCTGGGAGGGAGTGAGGGAGTGTGGCCTCCGTTTTCCAGGGCAAGGAGGGTGGGAGTGTGGGCCTCAGTATCGCCGGGCAGGGAGGGAGGGCGTGTGGGCCTCAGTAACCCTAGGGGAGGTCAGGGAGGGTGGGAGTGTGGGCCTAAGTACCCCCAGGGCAGGGAGGGTGGGAGTGTGGGCCTCAGAACCCCCAGGGCAGGGAGGGAGGGTGTGTGGTCCCCAGTATTCTCAGGGCAGGGAGCGTGGGATTGTGGGCCTCAGTATCCCCAGTGCAAAGAGGGAGGGAATGTGGGACTCAGTACCCCCACTGCAGTAAGTGAGGCTGTGTGGGCCTCAGGACTACAGGGGCAGGGAGGGAGAGTGTGTGGGCGTAAGTGCATCCAGGGCATGCAGGAAGGAAATTTGTGCCTCAGTTCCCCCAGGGAGGGGGTTCTCAGTACACCTAGGGCTGGGACGGAGGGAGTCTGGGCGTCAGTACCCAGAGAGAGGGAGGGAGTGTGGGCCTCAGAAATCGAAGGGCAGGGAGGAAGGGAGTGTGGGCCTCAGTACCCACAGTGCAGCGAGGGTGGGGGTGAGTGTGAGCCTCATTACCCCCAAGTAAGAGTGCGAGGGCGTGAGGGCCACAGTACCCGCAGGGCAGGGAGGGAGGGAGTGCATGTGGGCCTCAGTACCCTCAGGGCAGGGAGGCAAGGAGTGTCGGCCTCAGTACCCAGAGGAAGGGAGTGCGAGCCTCAGTACCCCCAGGGCAGGAAGCGAGTGAGGGCCTCCGTAACCCAAAAGACAAGAAGGGAGGGAGGGACTGTGGGCCTCAGTAACCCCAGAGCAGGTAAAGAGGGAGTACGGGCCTCAGGACCCTCAGGACAGGGAGTGAGAGTGGACCTCAGGAGCGTCAGGGCAGGGAGGGAGTGAGTGTGGGCCTCAGCACCTCTGGCAAGGTAGGGTGGGAGTTTGGGCCTCTGTACTTCCAGAGCAGGGAGGGAGGGAGTCTGGGCCTCAGTGCCCCCGGGCCAGGCTGTGAGGGAGGGAGCGTGAGTCTCAATACCCCCAGGGAGGGAGGGTGAGAGTATGGGCCTCAGTACCCCAGGGCAGTCATGGAGCGAGTGTGGGCCTCAGTACTCTCATGGCAGTGATGGAGGTAGTAAGTGAGGGCCTCAGGACCACTCCGGCAGTGAGGGAGGGAGTGCGGGCCTCAGTACCTGGAGGGAGGAAATGTGGGCCCCAGCACCTCCAGGGCAGTGAGAGAGCGTGGAACTCAGCATTCCCAGCTCATGGAGGGAGGGAGATTGGGCCTCAGTACCACCAGGGCAGGGAGTGAGTGTGTGTGGGCCTCAGTACTCCCAAGGCAGGCGGGGGAGGGAATGTGGGACTCAGCGCACCCAGGACAGGGAGGGAGTGAGTGTGGGCTTCAGTACCCCCAAGACAGGGTGGGAGGGAGTGAGGGACTCAGTACCCCCAGGACAGGGAGAGAGTGAGAGTGGGCCTCAGTACCCCCAGGACAGAAAGGGAGGGAGTGTGGGCCTCAGTACACTCGGGGCAGAGAGGAACTGAGTGTGCACCTCAGAAGATCCAGATAGGGAGGGAGTTTGGTCCTCAGTACGCCCAGGGTAGGGAGGGAGTGTGAGCCTCAGTAGCCGGAGAACATGGAGGGAGGGAGTGAGAGTGGGCCTCAGGAACACGAGGGCAGGGAGGGAAGGAGTGTCGGTCTGAGTACCTCCAGTGTAGGGTGGGAATGAGTGTGGGCCTCAGGGCCCCGAGGGCAGGGAGAGAGACAGAGTGTGGTCCTCAGTACCCCATAGCAGAGAGGCAGGGAGTGTGAGCCTCAGTTCCCCCAAGCAGGGAGGGAGGGAGTGTGAGCCTCAGTATCCGAGGGCGGGAAGCGAGGGAATATGTGCCTCCGTACACCCAGGGATGGGAGGGAGCGAGTTTGCGCCTCAGCACCTCCAGTTCTGGGAGTGAGGGAGTGTGTGCCCCAGCACCCGAAGGGCAGAGACGGAGGGATTGTGGGCCTCAGTTCCACGAGTACAGGGAGGGAGTGAGGAAGTGTGGGCCTCAGTACCCGCAGGGCAGAGAGGGAGGATCTGTGGGGCTCAGTACCCTCAGATAGAGAACGAGTGTAGGCCTCAGCACTCCCAGCTAAGGGTGGGAGGGAGATTGGGCCTCAGTACCCCGAGGGCAGGGAGGGAGGGACTGTGGGCCTCAGCACCCCCAGGACATGGAGGGAGATAGTGCGGGCCTCAACATCCTCAAGCAGGGAAGGAGTGAGCGTGAGCCTCAGTACCTCCAGGGCAGGGAGGGAGGGAGAAACTGGGAATCATATATATATATGTTTTAAATTGTCTTTTTGTCTGGGTTGGTTTTACTTCCCTCCCTCCTTCCTGCCTGTCAATCACCTGTGGCTTCAACACCGTCCCAGCCCCGCGTGGTCCTGAGACCCGCGCTCAATCACGCACAGCACAATTGCCTTCAGGAATGATAGAAATCCGACTTTAATCTTTTGAAAGGGAAGTGCTGTCCGTGAAGGCCCATTCTACAGCTGTGTAAGATGGATGTGCTTCCTGTCCTGGATCATTCGGTGTCTGTTCAAACGGGATGGTTGTCAGTTCCGGTTCATCAATTGCCCCTTTAAGACGTATTTTCTCATAATCGGGATCATCCTGTATATTTTAAAAGGAGTGTGATTTCAGTTGCGATAACCGATTGTTAAACTGTTGTGTTTCAAGATACATTGACGTTGCCTGTGTCCGTGCACATCCATATCGCAGCGCATCGGTTCATTACACAAAATATGCCCATGTTTTCCGAAATCCACTCCTTGATCGAAGCCTTGTCCCAAATTTGCTCTCACTATAAAGAAACAACAAATTTCATACTAGCAGCAGCGGCCGCGTGGCCTAATGGATAAGTCGTCTGACTTCGATTGTAATTGTGATGTTATCAGAAGATTGCAGGTAGGAGTCTCGCCGCGTGAAATTTGGTATTCTTTGTTTTGATTCTGCCTCAAAACCAACCATCTCGTGCAGTCACTCACCTGAAGTAAAGGAAGGCTGTTTGCTTTAAAAAGCTAATGGCACATTTTCATCACTGTCGATCTTGTTGCACGGGCAGAATATGCGGTGAAGTAGACTTTCGTGCACATTATTTCTGTTTGAATGGAAAAAGTAGGGGATGGATGTCTGACTTTGCAGTAAATAGGAGACAAGGTGACTGAGAGGTGCAGGCAATGGACTGCTGATCCAGTATGCCCCCAGCTTCGTCGTTATTGTGTTAAACCGTTTCCACTCGGTTTTTTTCAGCAATCACATTTAACCTCATTGCCAAATTCACATTTTACTGACAAGGATGCAGCTCGTTGGTGGAGTAATGTCTCAAAGAATAATCTGTTCATCAAAGGGAAAACATTAGCAGGACGATGGAGAGGAGGACTCATGAGATCGGTCTCTGAGAGTCAGCACAGGCACGATGGGCCGAATAGCAAACGAACGTCAGAATCTGAGCGTTAGATCCCTTGTGTCGGCGGCTCGTTGGTCTGGGGGCATGATTCTCGGTTAGGGGTTCTAATAATTGAAATGCGAGAGGTCCCGGGTTCAAATCCCGGATCAGCCCTCACAACTTTTAGTCAAAAAACCACTTTTCAGCCGGTCGACATGTGAGAAAACTGACATGTTTCAAATTAAAACGTTTGATTGCGCTCCGTTGTTCACACAGCGTCCAAAAATCCTGGAGATTCCCAGGAGCAAAGTGAAACTCACCGAACTGAGTAAAGTTCATGTATCTCAGATGTACTCGGCTCTGTGTCTCATTGGACAACCTAAACCCGTGTTTGATTCTGGCCAATACTTGATCAGTCGATCTTCCTTTCTGCACGCATGAGCTCACCTCCATTGGGATATGGATACATTCAGCGTCAATCTCAACTTCAACGTGAAACAGACTCTGCCCTGAATATGAGTGCGTCCTGTTTCTCTAGCGCTGAAAAGGTGGGAGAAGCTGGCTTTGGATTTAATCCCTTGGCTGCCGAATTTAAACCGTACAGGAAATCAATCCGGGGTGGGCAAGCAGCCTTGTCTGATTAAAAGGCGTTCAGACCCTACATTCCAGGCATGTTGTAGTGTTCTGGCCTCAACATTCGGTTCGACGTCTCGGATCATAAGCACCGCTCCCATTGTCTGCTAATGGTTCTGCAGTTCCCACTAACACCTCCTCTGGTCCATCCTTTGTCACTGTATAGCCCGCTTACCACCCACTTTGCCTTTTCGCATTGTGCCATTTATTATTCAATCACTCCTACGCTCCACTGTATCACAGGCATTCCCTTTTGTCCTTCCTCGCTGCCTATTTATTTCCAGGCGCTATTTTCGTGGAAAAAATCTGTAAACTTTACATTTTTCTTAAAATATTTGAATGATCAGCTGACTGAACGTGAGCCCGGGATCTTCATCCACAGAATGTACATGACCAGCTCAGTTTTACAGAATTCTTTGTTTTTGTTCACTGTGTTTCTGTATCCCTTTTAAGGTGATGTGCTGGTCTGTCCGGGGTCATTCTCTGTCTCTCCAAAATGGTATGCTATCAGTATCGGATCATTATGTATCTGTTTAAAAGGAATGTGCTGTCTGTCCCGGATTGTAAATTTCAAATTTCAAAAACTGCCTTTGGAAGTTGCAGGAATTTTAGTTTGTTGGTGTGTTTGTGTAGCGAGGGAGTGTGTGCAAACGTGCTGCGCGATCTTACTGTGCATTTCATGTCATGGGAGAAAAAATGCATTACATGCAACTTGAAGCCACACTGATTTGATTGAACACGCATTCGAGGACTGCCTGACAGGAGAATAATCTGCTGTGGGATTTTGCTGTTCCACATCTGAAAGAAGGCAAATTATATAAGTTAGAAACATAGCGATTTTAGCGAGAGCTTGCGGTTGAGCTGTGTGAAATGATGAGCTCCTACCCCCTTATTTTCAAACACAAATCAAATCAAGACAAGACAAGACATGACTGACTGACTGACTTTGTTTATACTGATATATATATATAAATATTAATTTATACGTATATTTACAAACAATCCGTACTTTTTAACTTTCACAATAAATGTGCCTTTTCTGTTCTGCCAGCACTGGGCTCTATTACATTTGAGCTCTTTCACAGCACACGCAGCTGCTGTCAGATCCAGCAGAAAGGCACTCGCGACTTTAAAAGATCGCCTTTGTTCCCCATATCTTCCCTCGTGGCTTGTCTTACACCATGGGCTTACTGTGTTTGGGTATTTACTGACTGCACGCTCTGATTTCCAGTGGATTTCATGCAGTCGCACAGCCTTCGTTCAATCAAAAATATATAGATTAAGAAATAATTATTTATTTATTTAAATCAAACCAAATTCAATTTTTTGCAATAAAACTGTAAATTTATTTATTTTCTTATTGTGATAAATATATATTTGTTTTAAATTGTCTTTTTGTCTGGGTTGGTTTGACTTCCCTCCCTCCTTCCTGCCTGTCAATCACCTGTGGCTTCAACATCCGTCCCAGCCCCTCGTGGTCCTGAGATCCGCGCTCACTCACGCACAGCACAATTGCCTTCAGGAATGATAGAAATCGCACTTTAATCTTTTGAAAGGGAAGTGCTGTCCGTGAAGGCCCATTCTACAGCTGTGTAAGAGGGATGTGCTTCCTGTCCTGGATCATTCGGTGTCTGTTCAAACGGGATGGTTGTCAGTTCCGGTTCATCAACTGCCCCTTTAAGACGTATTTTCTCATAATCGGGATCATCCTGTATATTTTAAAAGGAGTGTGAATTCAGTTGCGATAACCGATTGTTAAACTGATGTGTATCAAGCTACATTGACGTTGCCTGTGTCCGTGCACATCCATATCGCAGCGCATCGATTTATTACTCAAAATATTCCCATATTTTCATAAATCCACTCCTTGAAAGATCCCATGTCCCAAATTTGCTCTCAGTATAAAAAAATAACAAATTTCATGCCAGCAGCAGCGGCCGCATGGCCTAATGGATAAGTCATCTGACTTCGATTGCAAATGTGATGTTATGAAAAGATTGCAGGTTCGAGTCCTGCCGCGGTCAGCTAAATTGCCGCGTGAAATTTTATATTCTTTATTTTGATTCTGCCTCAAAACCAACCATCTCGTGCAGTCACTCACCGAAAGTAAAGGAAGGCTGTTTGCTTTAAAAAGCTCATGGCACATTTTCATCACTGTCGATCTGGTTGAAGGGCAAAACAAGCGGTGAAGTAGACTTTCGTGCACATTATTTCTGTTTGAATGCAAAAAGTAGGGGATGGATGTCTGACGTTGCAGTAAATAGGAGATAAGGTGACTGAGAAGTTCAGGCAAAGGACAGCTGATCCAGTATGCCCTCAACTTCGTCGTTATTGTGTTAAACCGTTTCCACTCGTTTTTTTTCTGCAATCACATTTAACCTCATTGGCAAAATTAACCTTTTACTGACAAGAATGCAGCTCGTTGGTGAAGTAATGTCTCAAAGAATAATCTATTCATCAAAGGGAAAACATGAGCAGGACTATGGAGAGGGGGACGATGGGCCGAATAGCAAACGAAGGTCAGAATCTGAGAGCTAGATCCCTTACTGTCGGCGGCTCGTTGGTCTAGGGCCATGATTCTCGCTTAGGGGTTTTAATAATTGAAATGTGAGAGGTCCCGGGTTCAAATCCCGGACGAGCCCTGACAACTTTTAGTCAAAAAAACACTTCTCAGCCGGTCGACATGTTTCAAATTAAAACGTTTGATTGCGCGCCGTTGTTCACACAGCGTCCAAAAATCCTGGAGATTCCCAGGAGCAAAGTGAAACTCACCGAACTGAGTAAAGTTCATGCATCTCAGATGTGCTCGGCTCAGTGTCTCATTGGACAACCTAAACCCGTGTTTGATTCTGGCCAATTCTTGATCAGTCCATCTTCCGTTCTGCACGCATGAGCTCACCTCCATTGGGATATGGATACATTCAGCGTCAATCTCAACTTCAACGTGAAACAGACTCTGCCCTTAATATGAGTGCGTCCTGTTTCTCCAGCGCTGAAAAGATGGGAGAAGCTGGCTTTGGATTTAGTCCCTTGGCTGCCGAATTTAAACCGTACAGGAAATCAATCCGGGGTGGGCAAGCTGCCTGGTCTGATTAAAAGGCTTTCAGACCCTACATTCCAGGCATGTTATTGTGTTCTGGCCTCAACATTCGATTCAACGTCTCGGATCATAAGCCGCGCTCATTGTCTGCTAATGGTTCTGCTGTTCCCTCTAACACCTGCTCTGGTCCATCCTTTGTTATTTTATTGCCCGCTTACCACCCACTTTGCCTTTTCGCATTGTGCCATTTATTATTCAATCACTCCTACGCTCCACTGTATCACAGACATTCCCTTTTGTCCTTCCTCGCTGCCTATTTTTTTCCAGGCGCTACTTTCGTGGAAGAAATCTGTAAACTTTACATTTTTCTTAAAATATCGGAATGATCATCTGACTGAACGTGAGCCCGGGTTCTTCATCCACAGAATGTTCACGACCAGCTGAGTTTTACAGAATTCTTTGTTTTTGTTCACTGTGTTTCTATATCGCTTTTAAGGTGATGTCCTGTCTGTCCGAGGTCATTCTCTGTCTCTCCAAAATGGTTGCTATCAGTATCGGATCATTATGTATCTGTTTAAAAGGAATGTGCTGTCTGTCCCGGATTTTAAATTACAAATTTCAAAAACTGCCTTTGGAGGTTGCAGGAATTTTAATTTGTTGGTGTGTTTCTGTAGCGAGGGAGTGTGTGCAAACGTGCTGCGCGATCTTACTATGCATTTCATGTCATGGGAGAAAAAATGCATGACATGCAACTTGAAGCCACACTGATTTGATTGAACACACATTCGAGGACTGCCTGACAGGAGAAGAATCTGCTGTGGGATTTTGCTGTTCCACATCTGAAAGAAGGCAAATTATATAAGTTAGAAACATAGCGATTTTAGCGAGAGCTTGCGGTTGGGCTGTGTGAAATGATGAGCTCCTACCCCCTTATTTTCAAACACAAATCAAATCAAGACAAGACAAGACATGACTGACTGACTGACTTTGTTTATACTGATATATATATAAATATTAATTTATACGTATATTTACAAACAATCCGTACTTTTTAACTTTCACAATAAATGTGCCTTTTCTGTTCTGCCAGCACTGGGCTCTATTACATTTGAGCTCTTTCATAGCACACGCAGCTGCTGTCAGATCCAGCAGAAAGGCACTCGCGACTTTAAAAGATCGCCTTTGTTCCCCATATCTTCCCTCGTGGCTTGTCTTACACCATGGTCTTACTGTGTTTGGGTATTTACTGACTGCACGCTCTGATTTCCAGTGGATTTCATGCAGTCGCACAGCCTTCGTTCAATCAAAAATATATAGATTAAGAAATAATTATTTATTTATTTAAATCAAACCAAATTCAATTTTTTGCAATAAAACTGTAAATTTATTTATTTTCTTATTGTGATAAATATATATATGTTTTAAATTGTCTTTTTGTCTGGGTTGATTTTACTTCCCTCCGTCCTTCCTGCCTGTCAATCACCTGTGGCTTCAAAAACCGTCCCAGCCACTCGTGGTCCTGAGATCCGCGCTCACTCACGCACAGCACAATTGCCTTCAGGAATGATAGAAATCCGACTTTAATCTTTTGAAAGGGAAGTGCTGTCCGTGAAGGCCCATTCTACAGCTGTGTAAGATGGATGTGCTTCCTGTCCTGGATCATTCGGTGTCTGTTCAAACGGGATGGTTGTCAGTTCCGGTTCATCAACTGCCCCTTTAAGACGTATTTTCTCATAATCGCGATCATCCTGTATATTTTAAAAGGAGTGTGATTTCAGTTGCGATAACCGATTGTTAAACTGTTGTGTATCAAGCTACATTGACGTTGCCTGTGTCCGTGCACATCCATATCGCAGCGTAACGGTTCATTACTCAAAATATGCCCATATTTTCATAAATCCACTCCTTGAAAGATCCCTTGTCCCAAATTTGCTCTCAGTATAAAAAAAACAACAAATTTCATGCCAGCAGCAGCAGCCGCGTGGCCTAATGGATAAGTCGTCTGACTTCGATTGTAACTGTGATGTTATCAAAAGATTGCAGGTTCGAGTCCTGCCGCGGTCAGCTAACTTGCCGCGTGAAATTTTACATTCTTTATTTTGATTCTGCCTCAAAACCAACCATCTCGTGCAGTCACTCACCGAAAGTAAAGGAAGGCTGTTTGCTTTAAAAAGCTCATGGCACATTTTCATCACTGTCGATCTGGTTGCACGGGCAAAACAAGCGGTGAAGTAGACTTTCGTGCACATTATTTCTGTTTGAATGGAAAAAGTAGGGGATGGATGTCTGACGTTGCAGTAAATAGGAGATAAGGTGACTGAGAAGTTCAGGCAATGGACTGCTGATCCAGTCTGCCCTCAACTTCGTCGTTATTGTGTTAAACCGTTTCCACTCGGTTTTTTTCCGTAATCACATTTAACCTCATTGCCAAATTCACCTTTTACTGACAAGAATGCAGCTCGTTGGTGAAGTAATGTCTCAAAGAATAATCTATTCATCAAAGGGAAAACATGAGCAGGACGATGGAGAGGGGGACGATGGGCCGAATAGCAAACGAAGGTCAGAATCTGAGAGCTAGATCCCTTACTGTCGGCGGCTCGTTGGTCTAGGGGTATGATTCTCGCTTAGGGGTTTTAATAATTGAAATGCGAGAGGTCCCGGGTTCAAATCCCGGACGAGCCCTGACAACTTTTAGTCAAAAAAACACTTCTCAGCCGGTCGACATGTTTCAAATTAAAACGTTTGATTGCGCGCCGTTGTTCACACAGCGTCCAAAAATCCTGGAGATTCCCAGGAGCAAAGTGAAACTCACCGAACTGAGTAAAGTTCATGCATCTCAGATGTGCTCGGCTCAGTGTCTCATTGGACAACCTAAACCCGTGTTTGATTCTGGCCAATTCTTGATCAGTCCATCTTCCGTTCTGCACTCATGAGCTCACCTCCATTGGGATATGGATACATTCAGCGTCAATCTCAACTTCAACGTGAAACAGACTCTGCCCTTAATATGAGTGCGTCCTGTTTCTCCAGCGCTGAAAAGATGGGAGAAGCTGGCTTTGGATTTAGTCCCTTGGCTGCCGAATTTAAACCGTACAGAAAATCAATCCGGGGTGGGCAAGCTGCCTGGTCTGATTAAAAGGCGTTCAGACCCTACATTCCAGGCATGTTATTGTGTTCTGGCCTCAACATTCGATTCAACGTCTCGGATCATAAGCCGCGCTCATTGTCTGCTAATGGTTCTGCTGTTCCCACTAACACCTGCTCTGGTCCATCCTTTGTTATTTTATTGCCCGCTTACCACCCACTTTGCCTTTTCGCATTGTGCCATTTATTATTCAATCACTCCTACGCTCCACTGTATCACAGACATTCCCTTTTGTCCTTCCTCGCTGCCTATTTTTTTCCAGGCGCTATTTTCGTGGAAGAAATCTGTAAACTTTACATTTTTCTTAAAATATCGGAATGATCATCTGACTGAACGTGAGCCCGGGTTCTTCATCCACAGAATGTTCACGACCAGCTGAGTTTTACAGAATTCTTTGTTTTTGTTCACTGTGTTTCTATATCGCTTTTAAGGTGATGTCCTGTCTGTCCGAGGTCATTCTCTGTCTCTCCAAAATGGTTGCTATCAGTATCGGATCATTATGTATCTGTTTAAAAGGAATGTGCTGTCTGTCCCGGATTTTAAATTACAAATTTCAAAAACTGCCTTTGGAGGTTGCAGGAATTTTAATTTGTTGGTGTGTTTGTGTAGCGAGGGAGTGTGTGCAAACGTGCTGCGCGATCTTACTGTGCATTTCATGTCATGGGAGAAAAAATGCATGACATGCAACTTGAAGCCACACTGATTTGATTGAACACACATTCGAGGACTGCCTGACAGGAGAAGAATCTGCTGTGGGATTTTGCTGTTCCACATCTGAAAGAAGGCAAATTATATAAGTTAGAAACATAGCGATTTTAGCGAGAGCTTGCGGTTGGGCTGTGTGAAATGATGAGCTCCTACCCCCTTATTTTCAAACACAAATCAAATCAAGACAAGACAAGACATGACTGACTGACTGACTTTGTTTATACAGATATATATATAAATATTAATTTATACGTATATTTACAAACAATCCGTACTTTTTAACTTTCACAATAAATGTGCCTTTTCTGTTCTGCCAGCACTGGGCTCTATTACATTTGAGCTCTTTCATAGCACACGCAGCTGCTGTCAGATCCAGCAGAAAGGCACTCGCGACTTTAAAAGATCGCCTTTGTTCCCCATATCTTCCCTCGTGGCTTGTCTTACACCATGGTCTTACTGTGTTTGGGTATTTACTGACTGCACGCTCTGATTTCCAGTGGATTTCATGCAGTCGCACAGCCTTCGTTCAATCAAAAATATATAGATTAAGAAATAATTATTTATTTATTTAAATCAAACCAAATTCAATTTTTTGCAATAAAACTGTAAATTTATTTATTTTCTTATTGTGATAAATATATATATGTTTTAAATTGTCTTTTTGTCTGGGTTGGTTTTACGTCCCTCCGTCCTTCCTGCCTGTCAATCACCTGTGGCTTCAAAAACCGTCCCAGCCACTCGTGGTCCTGAGATCCGCGCTCACTCACGCACAGCACAATTGCCTTCAGGAATGATAGAAATCCCACTTTAATCTTTTGAAAGGGAAGTGCTGTCCGTGAAGGCCCATTCTACAGCTGTGTAAGATGGATGTGCTTCCTGTCCTGGATCATTCGGTGTCTGTTCAAACGGGATGGTTGTCAGTTCCGGTTCATCATCTGCCCCTTTAAGACGTATTTTCTCATAATCGCGATCATCCTGTATATTTTAAAAGGAGTGTGATTTCAGTTGCGATAACCGATTGTTAAACTGTTGTGTATCAAGCTACATTGACGTTGCCTGTGTCCGTGCACATCCATATCGCAGCGTAACGGTTCATTACTCAAAATATGCCCATATTTTCATAAATCCACTCCTTGAAAGATCCCTTGTCCCAAATTTGCTCTCAGTATAAAAAAAACAACAAATTTCATGCCAGCAGCAGCAGCCGTGTGGCCTAATGGATAAGTCGTCTGACTTCGATTGTAACTGTGATGTTATCAAAAGATTGCAGGTTCGAGTCCTGCCGCGGTCAGCTAACTTGCCGCGTGAAATTTTACATTCTTTATTTTGATTCTGCCTCAAAACCAACCATCTCGTGCAGTCACTCACCGAAAGTAAAGGAAGGCTGTTTGCTTTAAAAAGCTCATGGCACATTTTCATCACTGTCGATCTGGTTGCACGGGCAAAACAAGCGGTGAAGTAGACTTTCGTGCACATTATTTCTGTTTGAATGGAAAAAGTAGGGGATGGATGTCTGACGTTGCAGTAAATAGGAGATAAGGTGACTGAGAAGTTCAGGCAATGGACTGCTGATCCAGTCTGCCCTCAACTTCGTCGTTATTGTGTTAAACCGTTTCCACTCGGTTTTTTTCCGTAATCACATTTAACCTCATTGCCAAATTCACCTTTTACTGACAAGAATGCAGCTCGTTGGTGAAGTAATGTCTCAAAGAATAATCTATTCATCAAAGGGAAAACATGAGCAGGACGATGGAGAGGGGGACGATGGGCCGAATAGCAAACGAAGGTCAGAATCTGAGAGCTAGATCCCTTACTGTCGGCGGCTCGTTGGTCTAGGGGTATGATTCTCGCTTAGGGGTTTTAATAATTGAAATGCGAGAGGTCCCGGGTTCAAATCCCGGACGAGCCCTGACAACTTTTAGTCAAAAAAACACTTCTCAGCCGGTCGACATGTTTCAAATTAAAACGTTTGATTGCGCGCCGTTGTTCACACAGCGTCCAAAAATCCTGGAGATTCCCAGGAGCAAAGTGAAACTCACCGAACTGAGTAAAGTTCATGCATCTCAGATGTGCTCGGCTCAGTGTCTCATTGGACAACCTAAACCCGTGTTTGATTCTGGCCAATTCTTGATCAGTCCATCTTCCGTTCTGCACTCATGAGCTCACCTCCATTGGGATATGGATACATTCAGCGTCAATCTCAACTTCAACGTGAAACAGACTCTGCCCTTAATATGAGTGCGTCCTGTTTCTCCAGCGCTGAAAAGATGGGAGAAGCTGGCTTTGGATTTAGTCCCTTGGCTGCCGAATTTAAACCGTACAGAAAATCAATCCGGGGTGGGCAAGCTGCCTGGTCTGATTAAAAGGCGTTCAGACCCTACATTCCAGGCATGTTATTGTGTTCTGGCCTCAACATTCGATTCAACGTCTCGGATCATAAGCCGCGCTCATTGTCTGCTAATGGTTCTGCTGTTCCCACTAACACCTGCTCTGGTCCATCCTTTGTTATTTTATTGCCCGCTTACCACCCACTTTGCCTTTTCGCATTGTGCCATTTATTATTCAATCACTCCTACGCTCCACTGTATCACAGACATTCCCTTTTGTCCTTCCTCGCTGCCTATTTTTTTCCAGGCGCTATTTTCGTGGAAGAAATCTGTAAACTTTACATTTTTCTTAAAATATCGGAATGATCATCTGACTGAACGTGAGCCCGGGTTCTTCATCCACAGAATGTTCACGACCAGCTGAGTTTTACAGAATTCTTTGTTTTTGTTCACTGTGTTTCTATATCGCTTTTAAGGTGATGTCCTGTCTGTCCGAGGTCATTCTCTGTCTCTCCAAAATGGTTGCTATCAGTATCGGATCATTATGTATCTGTTTAAAAGGAATGTGCTGTCTGTCCCGGATTTTAAATTACAAATTTCAAAAACTGCCTTTGGAGGTTGCAGGAATTTTAATTTGTTGGTGTGTTTGTGTAGCGAGGGAGTGTGTGCAAACGTGCTGCGCGATCTTACTGTGCATTTCATGTCATGGGAGAAAAAATGCATGACATGCAACTTGAAGCCACACTGATTTGATTGAACACACATTCGAGGACTGCCTGACAGGAGAAGAATCTGCTGTGGGATTTTGCTGTTCCACATCTGAAAGAAGGCAAATTATATAAGTTAGAAACATAGCGATTTTAGCGAGAGCTTGCGGTTGGGCTGTGTGAAATGATGAGCTCCTACCCCCTTATTTTCAAACACAAATCAAATCAAGACAAGACAAGACATGACTGACTGACTGACTTTGTTTATACAGATATATATATAAATATTAATTTATACGTATATTTACAAACAATCCGTACTTTTTAACTTTCACAATAAATGTGCCTTTTCTGTTCTGCCAGCACTGGGCTCTATTACATTTGAGCTCTTTCATAGCACACGCAGCTGCTGTCAGATCCAGCAGAAAGGCACTCGCGACTTTAAAAGATCGCCTTTGTTCCCCATATCTTCCCTCGTGGCTTGTCTTACACCATGGTCTTACTGTGTTTGGGTATTTACTGACTGCACGCTCTGATTTCCAGTGGATTTCATGCAGTCGCACAGCCTTCGTTCAATCAAAAATATATAGATTAAGAAATAATTATTTATTTATTTAAATCAAACCAAATTCAATTTTTTGCAATAAAACTGTAAATTTATTTATTTTCTTATTGTGATAAATATATATATGTTTTAAATTGTCTTTTTGTCTGGGTTGATTTTACTTCCCTCCGTCCTTCCTGCCTGTCAATCACCTGTGGCTTCAAAAACCGTCCCAGCCACTCGTGGTCCTGAGATCCGCGCTCACTCACGCACAGCACAATTGCCTTCAGGAATGATAGAAATCCGACTTTAATCTTTTGAAAGGGAAGTGCTGTCCGTGAAGGCCCATTCTACAGCTGTGTAAGATGGATGTGCTTCCTGTCCTGGATCATTCGGTGTCTGTTCAAACGGGATGGTTGTCAGTTCCGGTTCATCAACTGCCCCTTTAAGACGTATTTTCTCATAATCGCGATCATCCTGTATATTTTAAAAGGAGTGTGATTTCAGTTGCGATAACCGATTGTTAAACTGTTGTGTATCAAGCTACATTGACGTTGCCTGTGTCCGTGCACATCCATATCGCAGCGTAACGGTTCATTACTCAAAATATGCCCATATTTTCATAAATCCACTCCTTGAAAGATCCCTTGTCCCAAATTTGCTCTCAGTATAAAAAAAACAACAAATTTCATGCCAGCAGCAGCAGCCGCGTGGCCTAATGGATAAGTCGTCTGACTTCGATTGTAACTGTGATGTTATCAAAAGATTGCAGGTTCGAGTCCTGCCGCGGTCAGCTAACTTGCCGCGTGAAATTTTACATTCTTTATTTTGATTCTGCCTCAAAACCAACCATCTCGTGCAGTCACTCACCGAAAGTAAATGAAGGCTGTTTGCTTTAAAAAGCTCATGGCACATTTTCATCACTGTCGATCTGGTTGCACGGGCAAAACAAGCGGTGAAGTAGACTTTCGTGCACATTATTTCTGTTTGAATGGAAAAAGTAGGGGATGGATGTCTGACGTTGCAGTAAAAAGGAGATAAGGTGACTGAGAAGTTCAGGCAATGGACTGCTGATCCAGTCTGCCCTCAACTTCGTCGTTATTGTGTTAAACCGTTTCCACTCGGTTTTTTTCCGTAATCACATTTAACCACATTGCCAAATTCACCTTTTACTGACAAGAATGCAGCTCGTTGGTGAAGTAATGTCTCAAAGAATAATCTATTCATCAAAGGGAAAACATGAGCAGGACTATGGAGAGGGGGACGATGGGCCGAATAGCAAACGAAGGTCAGAATCTGAGAGCTAGATCCCTTACTGTCGGCGGCTCGTTGGTCTAGGGGTATGATTCTAGCTTAGGGGTTTTAATAATTGAAATGCGAGAGGTCCCGGGTTCAAATCCCGGACGAGCCCTGACAACTTTTAGTCAAAAAAACACTTCTCAGCCGGTCGACATGTTTCAAATTAAAACGTTTGATTGCGCGCCGTTGTTCACACAGCGTCCAAACATCCTGGAGATTCCCAGGAGCAAAGTGAAACTCACCGAACTGAGTAAAGTTCATGCATCTCAGATGTGCTCGGCTCAGTGTCTCATTGGACAACCTAAACCCGTGTTTGATTCTGGCCAATTCTTGATCAGTCCATCTTCCGTTCTGCACGCATGAGCTCACCTCCATTGGGATATGGATACATTCAGCGTCAATCTCAACTTCAACGTGAAACAGACTCTGCCCTTAATATGAGTGCGTCCTGTTTCTCCAGCGCTGAAAAGATGGGAGAAGCTGGCTTTGGATTTAGTCCCTTGGCTGCCGAATTTAAACCGTACAGAAAATCAATCCGGGGTGGGCAAGCTGCCTGGTCTGATTAAAAGGCGTTCAGACCCTACATTCCAGGCATGTTATTGTGTTCTGGCCTCAACATTCGATTCAACGTCTCGGATCATAAGCCGCGCTCATTGTCTGCTAATGGTTCTGCTGTTCCCACTAACACCTGCTCTGGTCCATCCTTTGTTATTTTATTGCCCGCTTACCACCCACTTTGCCTTTTCGCATTGTGCCATTTATTATTCAATCACTCCTACGCTCCACTGTATCACAGACATTCCCTTTTGTCCTTCCTCGCTGCCTATTTTTTTCCAGGCGCTATTTTCGTGGAAGAAATCTGTAAACTTTACATTTTTCTTAAAATATCGGAATGATCATCTGACTGAACGTGAGCCCGGGTTCTTCATCCACAGAATGTTCACGACCAGCTGAGTTTTACAGAATTCTTTGTTTTTGTTCACTGTGTTTCTATATCGCTTTTAAGGTGATGTCCTGTCTGTCCGAGGTCATTCTCTGTCTCTCCAAAATGGTTGCTATCAGTATCGGATCATTATGTATCTGTTTAAAAGGAATGTGCTGTCTGTCCCGGATTTTAAATTACAAATTTCAAAAACTGCCTTTGGAGGTTGCAGGAATTTTAATTTGTTGGTGTGTTTGTGTAGCGAGGGAGTGTGTGCAAACGTGCTGCGCGATCTTACTGTGCATTTCATGTCATGGGAGAAAAAATGCATGACATGCAACTTGAAGCCACACTGATTTGATTGAACACACATTCGAGGACTGCCTGACAGGAGAAGAATCTGCTGTGGGATTTTGCTGTTCCACATCTGAAAGAAGGCAAATTATATAAGTTAGAAACATAGCGATTTTAGCGAGAGCTTGCGGTTGGGCTGTGTGAAATGATGAGCTCCTACCCCCTTATTTTCAAACACAAATCAAATCAAGACAAGACAAGACATGACTGACTGACTGACTTTGTTTATACAGATATATATATAAATATTAATTTATACGTATATTTACAAACAATCCGTACTTTTTAACTTTCACAATAAATGTGCCTTTTCTGTTCTGCCAGCACTGGGCTCTATTACATTTGAGCTCTTTCATAGCACACGCAGCTGCTGTCAGATCCAGCAGAAAGGCACTCGCGACTTTAAAAGATCGCCTTTGTTCCCCATATCTTCCCTCGTGGCTTGTCTTACACCATGGTCTTACTGTGTTTGGGTATTTACTGACTGCACGCTCTGATTTCCAGTGGATTTCATGCAGTCGCACAGCCTTCGTTCAATCAAAAATATATAGATTAAGAAATAATTATTTATTTATTTAAATCAAACCAAATTCAATTTTTTGCAATAAAACTGTAAATTTATTTATTTTCTTATTGTGATAAATATATATATGTTTTAAATTGTCTTTTTGTCTGGGTTGATTTTACTTCCCTCCGTCCTTCCTGCCTGTCAATCACCTGTGGCTTCAAAAACCGTCCCAGCCACTCGTGGTCCTGAGATGCGCGCTCACTCACGCACAGCACAATTGCCTTCAGGAATGATAGAAATCCGACTTTAATCTTTTGAAAGGGAAGTGCTGTCCGTGAAGGCCCATTCTACAGCTGTGTAAGATGGATGTGCTTCCTGTCCTGGATCATTCGGTGTCTGTTCAAACGGGATGGTTGTCAGTTCCGGTTCATCAACTGCCCCTTTAAGACGTATTTTCTCATAATCGCGATCATCCTGTATATTTTAAAAGGAGTGTGATTTCAGTTGCGATAACCGATTGTTAAACTGTTGTGTATCAAGCTACATTGACGTTGCCTGTGTCCGTGCACATCCATATCGCAGCGTAACGGTTCATTACTCAAAATATGCCCATATTTTCATAAATCCACTCCTTGAAAGATCCCTTGTCCCAAATTTGCTCTCAGTATAAAAAAAACAACAAATTTCATGCCAGCAGCAGCAGCCGCGTGGCCTAATGGATAAGTCGTCTGACTTCGATTGTAACTGTGATGTTATCAAAAGATTGCAGGTTCGAGTCCTGCCGCGGTCAGCTAACTTGCCGCGTGAAATTTTACATTCTTTATTTTGATTCTGCCTCAAAACCAACCATCTCGTGCAGTCACTCACCGAAAGTAAAGGAAGGCTGTTTGCTTTAAAAAGCTCATGGCACATTTTCATCACTGTCGATCTGGTTGCACGGGCAAAACAAGCGGTGAAGTAGACTTTCGTGCACATTATTTCTGTTTGAATGGAAAAAGTAGGGGATGGATGTCTGACGTTGCAGTAAATAGGAGATAAGGTGACTGAGAAGTTCAGGCAATGGACTGCTGATCCAGTCTGCCCTCAACTTCGTCGTTATTGTGTTAAACCGTTTCCACTCGGTTTTTTTCCGTAATCACATTTAACCTCATTGCCAAATTCACCTTTTACTGACAAGAATGCAGCTCGTTGGTGAAGTAATGTCTCAAAGAATAATCTATTCATCAAAGGGAAAACATGAGCAGGACGATGGAGAGGGGGACGATGGGCCGAATAGCAAACGAAGGTCAGAATCTGAGAGCTAGATCCCTTACTGTCGGCGGCTCGTTGGTCTAGGGGTATGATTCTCGCTTAGGGGTTTTAATAATTGAAATGCGAGAGGTCCCGGGTTCAAATCCCGGACGAGCCCTGACAACTTTTAGTCAAAAAAACACTTCTCAGCCGGTCGACATGTTTCAAATTAAAACGTTTAATTGCGCGCCGTTGTTCACACAGCGTCCAAAAATCCTGGAGATTCCCAGGAGCAAAGTGAAACTCACCGAACTGAGTAAAGTTCATGCATCTCAGATGTGCTCGGCTCAGTGTCTCATTGGACAACCTAAACCCGTGTTTGATTCTGGCCAATTCTTGATCAGTCCATCTTCCGTTCTGCACTCATGAGCTCACCTCCATTGGGATATGGATACATTCAGCGTCAATCTCAACTTCAACGTGAAACAGACTCTGCCCTTAATATGAGTGCGTCCTGTTTCTCCAGCGCTGAAAAGATGGGAGAAGCTGGCTTTGGATTTAGTCCCTTGGCTGCCGAATTTAAACCGTACAGAAAATCAATCCGGGGTGGGCAAGCTGCCTGGTCTGATTAAAAGGCGTTCAGACCCTACATTCCAGGCATGTTATTGTGTTCTGGCCTCAACATTCGATTCAACGTCTCGGATCATAAGCCGCGCTCATTGTCTGCTAATGGTTCTGCTGTTCCCACTAACACCTGCTCTGGTCCATCCTTTGTTATTTTATTGCCCGCTTACCACCCACTTTGCCTTTTCGCATTGTGCCATTTATTATTCAATCACTCCTACGCTCCACTGTATCACAGACATTCCCTTTTGTCCTTCCTCGCTGCCTATTTTTTTCCAGGCGCTATTTTCGTGGAAGAAATCTGTAAACTTTACATTTTTCTTAAAATATCGGAATGATCATCTGACTGAACGTGAGCCCGGGTTCTTCATCCACAGAATGTTCACGACCAGCTGAGTTTTACAGAATTCTTTGTTTTTGTTCACTGTGTTTCTATATCGCTTTTAAGGTGATGTCCTGTCTGTCCGAGGTCATTCTCTGTCTCTCCAAAATGGTTGCTATCAGTATCGGATCATTATGTATCTGTTTAAAAGGAATGTGCTGTCTGTCCCGGATTTTAAATTACAAATTTCAAAAACTGCCTTTGGAGGTTGCAGGAATTTTAATTTGTTGGTGTGTTTGTGTAGCGAGGGAGTGTGTGCAAACGTGCTGCGCGATCTTACTGTGCATTTCATGTCATGGGAGAAAAAATGCATGACATGCAACTTGAAGCCACACTGATTTGATTGAACACACATTCGAGGACTGCCTGACAGGAGAAGAATCTGCTGTGGGATTTTGCTGTTCCACATCTGAAAGAAGGCAAATTATATAAGTTAGAAACATAGCGATTTTAGCGAGAGCTTGCGGTTGGGCTGTGTGAAATGATGAGCTCCTACCCCCTTATTTTCAAACACAAATCAAATCAAGACAAGACAAGACATGACTGACTGACTGACTTTGTTTATACAGATATATATATAAATATTAATTTATACGTATATTTACAAACAATCCGTACTTTTTAACTTTCACAATAAATGTGCCTTTTCTGTTCTGCCAGCACTGGGCTCTATTACATTTGAGCTCTTTCATAGCACACGCAGCTGCTGTCAGATCCAGCAGAAAGGCACTCGCGACTTTAAAAGATCGCCTTTGTTCCCCATATCTTCCCTCGTGGCTTGTCTTACACCATGGTCTTACTGTGTTTGGGTATTTACTGACTGCACGCTCTGATTTCCAGTGGATTTCATGCAGTCGCACAGCCTTCGTTCAATCAAAAATATATAGATTAAGAAATAATTATTTATTTATTTAAATCAAACCAAATTCAATTTTTTGCAATAAAACTGTAAATTTATTTATTTTCTTATTGTGATAAATATATATATGTTTTAAATTGTCTTTTTGTCTGGGTTGATTTTACTTCCCTCCGTCCTTCCTGCCTGTCAATCACCTGTGGCTTCAAAAACCGTCCCAGCCACTCGTGGTCCTGAGATCCGCGCTCACTCACGCACAGCACAATTGCCTTCAGGAATGATAGAAATCCGACTTTAATCTTTTGAAAGGGAAGTGCTGTCCGTGAAGGCCCATTCTACAGCTGTGTAAGATGGATGTGCTTCCTGTCCTGGATCATTCGGTGTCTGTTCAAACGGGATGGTTGTCAGTTCCGGTTCATCAACTGCCCCTTTAAGACGTATTTTCTCATAATCGCGATCATCCTGTATATTTTAAAAGGAGTGTGATTTCAGTTGCGATAACCGATTGTTAAACTGTTGTGTATCAAGCTACATTGACGTTGCCTGTGTCCGTGCACATCCATATCGCAGCGTAACGGTTCATTACTCAAAATATGCCCATATTTTCATAAATCCACTCCTTGAAAGATCCCTTGTCCCAAATTTGCTCTCAGTATAAAAAAAACAACAAATTTCATGCCAGCAGCAGCAGCCGCGTGGCCTAATGGATAAGTCGTCTGACTTCGATTGTAACTGTGATGTTATCAAAAGATTGCAGGTTCGAGTCCTGCCGCGGTCAGCTAACTTGCCGCGTGAAATTTTACATTCTTTATTTTGATTCTGCCTCAAAACCAACCACCTCGTGCAGTCACTCACCGAAAGTAAAGGAAGGCTGTTTGCTTTAAAAAGCTCATGGCACATTTTCATCACTGTCGATCTGGTTGCACGGGCAAAACAAGCGGTGAAGTAGACTTTCGTGCACATTATTTCTGTTTGAATGGAAAAAGTAGGGGATGGATGTCTGACGTTGCAGTAAATAGGAGATAAGGTGACTGAGAAGTTCAGGCAATGGACTGCTGATCCAGTCTGCCCTCAACTTCGTCGTTATTGTGTTAAACCGTTTCCACTCGGTTTTTTTCCGTAATCACATTTAACCTCATTGCCAAATTCACCTTTTACTGACAAGAATGCAGCTCGTTGGTGAAGTAATGTCTCAAAGAATAATCTATTCATCAAAGGGAAAACATGAGCAGGACGATGGAGAGGGGGACGATGGGCCGAATAGCAAACGAAGGTCAGAATCTGAGAGCTAGATCCCTTACTGTCGGCGGCTCGTTGGTCTAGGGGTATGATTCTCGCTTAGGGGTTTTAATAATTGAAATGCGAGAGGTCCCGGGTTCAAATCCCGGACGAGCCCTGACAACTTTTAGTCAAAAAAACACTTCTCAGCCGGTCGACATGTTTCAAATTAAAACGTTTGATTGCGCGCCGTTGTTCACACAGCGTCCAAAAATCCTGGAGATTCCCAGGAGCAAAGTGAAACTCACCGAACTGAGTAAAGTTCATGCATCTCAGATGTGCTCGGCTCAGTGTCTCATTGGACAACCTAAACCCGTGTTTGATTCTGGCCAATTCTTGATCAGTCCATCTTCCGTTCTGCACTCATGAGCTCACCTCCATTGGGATATGGATACATTCAGCGTCAATCTCAACTTCAACGTGAAACAGACTCTGCCCTTAATATGAGTGCGTCCTGTTTCTCCAGCGCTGAAAAGATGGGAGAAGCTGGCTTTGGATTTAGTCCCTTGGCTGCCGAATTTAAACCGTACAGAAAATCAATCCGGGGTGGGCAAGCTGCCTGGTCTGATTAAAAGGCGTTCAGACCCTACATTCCAGGCATGTTATTGTGTTCTGGCCTCAACATTCGATTCAACGTCTCGGATCATAAGCCGCGCTCATTGTCTGCTAATGGTTCTGCTGTTCCCACTAACACCTGCTCTGGTCCATCCTTTGTTATTTTATTGCCCGCTTACCACCCACTTTGCCTTTTCGCATTGTGCCATTTATTATTCAATCACTCCTACGCTCCACTGTATCACAGACATTCCCTTTTGTCCTTCCTCGCTGCCTATTTTTTTCCAGGCGCTATTTTCGTGGAAGAAATCTGTAAACTTTACATTTTTCTTAAAATATCGGAATGATCATCTGACTGAACGTGAGCCCGGGTTCTTCATCCACAGAATGTTCACGACCAGCTGAGTTTTACAGAATTCTTTGTTTTTGTTCACTGTGTTTCTATATCGCTTTTAAGGTGATGTCCTGTCTGTCCGAGGTCATTCTCTGTCTCTCCAAAATAGTTGCTATCAGTATCAGATCATTATGTATCTGTTTAAAAGGAATGTGCTGTCTGTCCCGGATTTTAAATTACAAATTTCAAAAACTGCCTTTGGAGGTTGCAGGAATTTTAATTTGTTGGTGTGTTTGTGTAGCGAGGGAGTGTGTGCAAACGTGCTGCGCGATCTTACTGTGCATTTCATGTCATGGGAGAAAAAATGCATGACATGCAACTTGAAGCCACACTGATTTGATTGAACACACATTCGAGGACTGCCTGACAGGAGAAGAATCTGCTGTGGGATTTTGCTGTTCCACATCTGAAAGAAGGCAAATTATATAAGTTAGAAACATAGTGATTTTAGCGAGAGCTTGCGGTTGGGCTGTGTGAAATGATGAGCTCCTACCCCCTTATTTTCAAACACAAATCAAATCAAGACAAGACAAGACATGACTGACTGACTGACTTTGTTTATACAGATATATATATAAATATTAATTTATACGTATATTTACAAACAATCCGTACTTTTTAACTTTCACAATAAATGTGCCTTTTCTGTTCTGCCAGCACTGGGCTCTATTACATTTGAGCTCTTTCATAGCACACGCAGCTGCTGTCAGATCCAGCAGAAAGGCACTCGCGACTTTAAAAGATCGCCTTTGTTCCCCATATCTTCCCTCGTGGCTTGTCTTACACCATGGTCTTACTGTGTTTGGGTATTTACTGACTGCACGCTCTGATTTCCAGTGGATTTCATGCAGTCGCACAGCCTTCGTTCAATCAAAAATATATAGATTAAGAAATAATTATTTATTTATTTAAATCAAACCAAATTCAATTTTTTGCAATAAAACTGTAAATTTATTTATTTTCTTATTGTGATAAATATATATATGTTTTAAATTGTCTTTTTGTCTGGGTTGATTTTACTTCCCTCCGTCCTTCCTGCCTGTCAATCACCTGTGGCTTCAAAAACCGTCCCAGCCACTCGTGGTCCTGAGATCCGCGCTCACTCACGCACAGCACAATTGCCTTCAGGAATGATAGAAATCCGACTTTAATCTTTTGAAAGGGAAGTGCTGTCCGTGAAGGCCCATTCTACAGCTGTGTAAGATGGATGTGCTTCCTGTCCTGGATCATTCGGTGTCTGTTCAAACGGGATGGTTGTCAGTTCAGGTTCATCAACTGCCCCTTTAAGACGTATTTTCTCATAATCGCGATCATCCTGTATATTTTAAAAGGAGTGTGATTTCAGTTGCGATA
This sequence comes from Pristiophorus japonicus, assembly GCF_044704955.1. Lineage (NCBI taxonomy): Eukaryota > Metazoa > Chordata > Chondrichthyes > Pristiophoridae > Pristiophorus > Pristiophorus japonicus. The sequence goes on along the minus strand of NW_027251383.1, from coordinate 305,896 downwards.
ACCGATTGTTAAACCGTTGTGTATCAAGCTACATTGACGTTGCCTGTGTCCGTGCACATCCATATCGCAGCGTAACGGTTCATTACTCAAAATATGCCCATATTTTCATAAATCCACTCCTTGAAAGATCCCTTGTCCCAAATTTGCTCTCAGTATAAAAAAAACAACAAATTTCACGCCAGCAGCAGCAGCCGCGTGGCCTAATGGATAAGTCGTCTGACTTCGATTGTAACTGTGATGTTATCAAAAGATTGCAGGTTCGAGTCCTGCCGCGGTCAGCTAACTTGCCGCGTGAAATTTTACATTCTTTATTTTGATTCTGCCTCAAAACCAACCATCTCGTGCAGTCACTCACCGAAAGTAAAGGAAGGCTGTTTGCTTTAAAAAGCTCATGGCACATTTTCATCACTGTCGATCTGGTTGCACGGGGAAAACAAGCGGTGAAGTAGACTTTCGTGCACATTATTTCTGTTTGAATGGAAAAAGTAGGGGATGGATGTCTGACGTTGCAGGAAATAGGAGATAAGGTGACTGAGAAGTTCAGGCAATGGACTGCTGATCCAGTCTGCCCTCAACTTCGTCGTTATTGTGTTAAACCGTTTCCACTCGGTTTTTTTCCGTAATCACATTTAACCTCATTGACAAATTCACCTTTTACTGACAAGAATGCAGCTCGTTGGTGAAGTAATGTCTCAAAGAATAATCTATTCATCAAAGGGAAAACATGAGCAGGACTATGGAGAGGGGGACGATGGGCCGAATAGCAAACGAAGGTCAGAATCTGAGAGCTAGATCCCTTACTCTCGGCGGCTCGTTGGTCTAGGGGTATGATTCTCTCTTAGGGGTTTTAATAATTGAAATGCGAGAGGTCCCGGGTTCAAATCCCGGACGAGCCCTGACAACTTTTAGTCAAAAAAACACTTCTCAGCCGGTCGACATGTTTCAAATTAAAACGTTTGATTGCGCGCCGTTGTTCACACAGCGTCCAAAAATCCTGGAGATTCCCAGGAGCAAAGTGAAACTCACCGAACTGAGTAAAGTTCATGCATCTCAGATGTGCTCGGCTCAGTGTCTCATTGGACAACCTAAACCCGTGTTTGATTCTGGCCAATTCTTGATCAGTCCATCTTCCGTTCTGCACGCATGAGCTCACCTCCATTGGGATATGGATACATTCAGCGTCAATCTCAACTTCAACGTGAAACAGACTCTGCCCTTAATATGTGTGCGTCCTGTTTCTCCAGCGCTGAAAAGATGGGAGAAGCTGGCTTTGGATTTAGTCCCTTGGCTGCCGAATTTAAACCGTACAGGAAATCAATCCGGGGTGGGCAAGCTGCCTGGTCTGATTAAAAGGCGTTCAGACCCTACATTCCAGGCATGTTATTGTGTTCTGGCCTCAACATTCGATTCAACGTCTCGGATCATAAGCCGCGCTCATTGTCTGCTAATGGTTCTGCTGTTCCCTCTAACACCTGCTCTGGTCCATCCTTTGTTATTTTATTGCCCGCTTACCACCCACTTTGCCTTTTCGCATTGGGCCATTTATTATTCAATCACTCCTACGCTCCACTGTATCACAGACATTCCCTTTTTTCCTTCCTCGCTGCCTATTTTTTTCCAGGCGCTATTTTCGTGGAAGAAATCTGTAAACTTTACATTTTTCTTAAAGTATCGGAATGATCATCTGACTGAACGTGAGCCCGGGTTCTTCATCCACAGAATGTTCACGACCAGCTGAGTTTTACAGAATTCTTTGTTTTTGTTCACTGTGTTTCTGTATCGCTTTTAAGGTGATGTCCTGTCTGTCCGAGGTGATTCTCTGTCTCTCCAAAATGGTTGCTATCAGTATCGGATCATTATGTATCTGTTTAAAAGGAATGTGCTGTCTGTCCCGGATTTTAAATTACAAATTTCAAAAACTGCTTTTGGAGGTTGCAGGAATTTTAGTTTGTTGGTGTGTTTGTGTAGCGAGGGAGTGTGTGCAAACGTGCTGCGCGATCTTACTGTGCATTTCAAGTCATGGGAGAAAAAATGCATGACATGCAACTTGAAGCCACACTGATTTGATTGAACACACATTCGAGGACTGCCTGACAGGAGAAGAATCTGCTGTGGGATTTTGCTGTTCCACATCTGAAAGAAGGCAAATTATATAAGTTAGAAACATAGCGATTTTAGCGAGAGCTTGCGGTTGGGCTGTGTGAAATGATGAGCTCCTACCCCCTTATTTTCAAACACAAATCAAATCAAGACAAGACAAGACATGACTGACTGACTGACTTTGTTTATACTGATATATATATAAATATTAATTTATACGTATATTTACAAACAATCCGTACTTTTTAACTTTCACAATAAATGTGCCTTTTCTGTTCTGCCAGCACTGGGCTCTATTACATTTGAGCTCTTTCACAGCACACGCAGCTGCTGTCAGATCCAGCAGAAAGGCACTCGCGACTTTAAAAGATCGCCTTTGTTCCCCATATCTTCCCTCGTGGCTTGTCTTACACCATGGGCTTACTGTGTTTGGGTATTTACTGACTGCACGCTCTGATTTCCAGTGGATTTCATGCAGTCGCACAGCCTTCGTTCAATCAAAAATATATAGATTAAGAAATAATTATTTATTTATTTAAATCAAACCAAATTCAATTTTTTGCAATAAAACTGTAAATTTATTTATTTTCTTATTGTGATAAATATATATTTGTTTTAAATTGTCTTTTTGTCTGGGTTGGTTTGACTTCCCTCCCTCCTTCCTGCCTGTCAATCACCTGTGGCTTCAACATCCGTCCCAGCCTCGCGTGGTCCTGAGACCCGCGCTCACTCACGCACAGCACAATTGCCTTCAGGAATGATAGAAATCCCACTTTAATCTTTTGAAAGGGAAGTGCTGTCCGTGAAGGCCCATTCTACAGCTGTGTAAGAGGGATGTGCTTCCTGTCCTGGATCATTCGGTGTCTGTTCAAACGGGATGGTTGTCAGTTCCGGTTCATCAACTGCCCCTTTAAGACGTATTTTCTCATAATCGGGATCATCCTGTATATTTTAAAAGGAGTGTGAATTCAGTTGCGATAACCGATTGTTAAACTGATGTGTATCAAGCTACATTGACGTTGCCTGTGTCCGTGCACATCCATATCGCAGCGCATCGATTTATTACTCAAAATATTCCCATATTTTCATAAATCCACTCCTTGAAAGATCCCATGTCCCAAATTTGCTCTCAGTATAAAAAAATAAGAAATTTCATGCCAGCAGCAGCGGCCGCATGGCCTAATGGATAAGTCATCTGACTTCGATTGCAACTGTGATGTTATGAAAAGATTGCAGGTTCGAGTCCTGCCGCGGTCAGCTAAATTGCCGCGTGAAATTTTATATTCTTTATTTTGATTCTGCCTCAAAACCAACCATCTCGTGCAGTCACTCACCGAAAGTAAAGGAAGGCTGTTTGCTTTAAAAAGCTCATGGCACATTTTCATCACTGTCGATCTGGTTGAAGGGCAAAACAAGCGGTGAAGTAGACTTTCGTGCACATTATTTCTGTTTAAATGCAAAAAGTAAGGGATGGATGTCTGACGTTGCAGTAAATAGGAGATAAGGTGACTGAGAAGTTCAGGCAAAGGACAGCTGATCCAGTATGCCCTCAACTTCGTCGTTATTGTGTTAAACCGTTTCCACTCGTTTTTTTTCTGCAATCACATTTAACCTCATTGCCAAATTCACCTTTTACTGACAAGAATGCAGCTCGTTGGTGAAGTAATGTCTCAAAGAATAATCTATTCATCAAAGGGAAAACATGAGCAGGACTATGGAGAGGGGGACGATGGGCCGAATAGCAAACGAAGGTCAGAATCTGAGAGCTAGATCCCTTACTGTCGGCGGCTCGTTGGTCTAGGGGCATGATTCTCGCTTAGGGGTTTTAATAATTGAAATGTGAGAGGTCCCGGGTTCAAATCCCGGACGAGCCCTGACAACTTTTAGTCAAAAAAACACTTCTCAGCCGGTCGACATGTTTCAAATTAAAACGTTTGATTGCGCGCCGTTGTTCACACAGCGTCCAAAAATCCTGGAGATTCCCAGGAGCAAAGTGAAACTCACCGAACTGAGTAAAGTTCATGCATCTCAGATGTGCTCGGCTCAGTGTCTCATTGGACAACCTAAACCCGTGTTTGATTCTGGCCAATTCTTGATCAGTCCATCTTCCGTTCTGCACGCATGAGCTCACCTCCATTGGGATATGGATACATTCAGCGTCAATCTCAACTTCAACGTGAAACAGACTCTGCCCTTAATATGAGTGCGTCCTGTTTCTCCAGCGCTGAAAAGATGGGAGAAGCTGGCTTTGGATTTAGTCCCTTGGCTGCCGAATTTAAACCGTACAGGAAATCAATCCGGGGTGGGCAAGCTGCCTGGTCTGATTAAAAGGCTTTCAGACCCTACATTCCAGGCATGTTATTGTGTTCTGGCCTCAACATTCGATTCAACGTCTCGGATCATAAGCCGCGCTCATTGTCTGCTAATGGTTCTGCTGTTCCCACTAACACCTGCTCTAGTCCATCCTTTGTTATTTTATTGCCCGCTTACCACCCACTTTGCCTTTTCGCATTGTGCCATTTATTATTCAATCACTCCTACGCTCCACTGTATCACAGACATTCCCTTTTGTCCTTCCTCGCTGCCTATTTTTTTCCAGGCGCTATTTTCGTGGAAGAAATCTGTAAACTTTACATTATTCTTAAAATATCGGAATGATCATCTGACTGAACGTGAGCCCGGGTTCTTCATCCACAGAATGTTCACGACCAGCTGAGTTTTACAGAATTCTTTGTTTTTGTTCATTGTGTTTCTATATCGCTTTTAAGGTGATGTCCTGTCTGTCCGAGGTCATTCTCTGTCTCTCCAAAATGGTTGCTATCAGTATCGGATCATTATGTATCTGTTTAAAAGGAATGTGCTGTCTGTCCCGGATTTTAAATTACAAATTTCAAAAACTGCCTTTGGAAATTGCAGAAATTTTAGTTTGTTGGTGTGTTTCTGTAGCGAGGGAGTGTGTGCAAACGTGCTGCGCGATCTTACTGTGCATTTCATGTCATGGGAGAAAAAATGCATTACATGCAACTTGAAGCCACACTGATTTGATTGAACACACATTCGAGGACTGCCTGACAGGAGAAGAATCTGCTGTGGTATTTTGCTGTTCCGCATCTGAAAGAAGGCAAATTATATAAGTTAGAAACATAGCGATTTGAGCGAGAGCTTGCGGATGGGCTTTGTGACATGATGAGCTCTTTCCTCCTTATTTTCAAATACAAATCAAATCAAGACAAGACAAGACATGACTGACTGACTGACTTTGTTTATATAAATATATGTATTAATATTTATATATGCGTATATTAACATACATTCCATACTTTTTAACTTTCAAAATAAATGTGCCTTTTCTGTTCTACCGGCACTGGGCTCTATTGCATTTGAGCTCTTTCACAGCACACGCAGCTGCTGTCAGATCCAGCAGAAAGGCACTCGCGACTTTAAAAGATCGCCTTTGTTCCCCACATCTTCGCTCGTGGCTTGTCTTACACCATGGGTTTACTTGTTTGAGTATTTACTGACTGCACGCCCTGATTTCCAGTGGATTTCAAGCAGTCGCACAGCCTTCGTTCAATCAAAAACATATAGATTAAGAAATAATTATTTCTTTATTGAAATCAAACTAAATTCAATTTTTTGCAATAAAACTGTAAATTTATTGATTTTCTTATTGTGATAAATATATATATGTTTTAAATTGTCTTTTTGTCTGGGTTGATTTTACTTCCCTCCGTCCTTCCTGCCTGTCAATCACCTGTGGCTTCAAAAACCGTCCCAGCCACTCGTGGTCCTGAGATCCGCGCTCACTCACGCACAGCACAATTGCCTTCAGGAATGATAGAAATCCGACTTTAATCTTTTGAAAGGGAAGTGCTGTCCGTGAAGGCCCATTCTACAGCTGTGTAAGATGGATGTGCTTCCTGTCCTGGATCATTCGGTGTCTGTTCAAACGGGATGGTTGTCAGTTCCGGTTCATCAACTGCCCCTTTAAGACGTATTTTCTCATAATCGCGATCATCCTGTATATTTTAAAAGGAGTGTGATTTCAGTTGCGATAACCGATTGTTAAACTGTTGTGTATCAAGCTACATTGACGTTGCCTGTGTCCGTGCACATCCATATCGCAGCGTAACGGTTCATTACTCAAAATATGCCCATATTTTCATAAATCCACTCCTTGAAAGATCCCTTGTCCCAAATTTGCTCTCAGTATAAAAAAAACAACAAATTTCATGCCAGCAGCAGCAGCCGCGTGGCCTAATGGATACGTCGTCTGACTTCGATTGTAACTGTGATGTTATCAAAAGATTGCAGGTTCGAGTCCTGCCGCGGTCAGCTAACTTGCCGCGTGAAATTTTACATTCTTTATTTTGATTCTGCCTCAAAACCAACCATCTCGTGCAGTCACTCACCGAAAGTAAAGGAAGGCTGTATGCTTTAAAAAGCTCATGGCACATTTTCATCACTGTCGATCTGGTTGCACGGGCAAAACAAGCGGTGAAGTAGACTTTCGTGCACATTATTTCTGTTTGAATGGAAAAAGTAGGGGATGGATGTCTGACGTTGCAGTAAATAGGAGATAAGGTGACTGAGAAGTTCAGGCAATGGACTGCTGATCCAGTCTGCCCTCAACTTCGTCGTTATTGTGTTAAACCGTTTCCACTCGGTTTTTTTCCGTAATCACATTTAACCACATTGCCAAATTCACCTTTTACTGACAAGAATGCAGCTCGTTGGTGAAGTAATGTCTCAAAGAATAATCTATTCATCAAAGGGAAAACATGAGCAGGACTATGGAGAGGGGGACGATGGGCCGAATAGCAAACGAAGGTCAGAATCTGAGAGCTAGATCCCTTACTGTCGGCGGCTCGTAGGTCTAGGGGTATGATTCTCGCTTAGGGGTTTTAATAATTGAAATGCGAGAGGTCCCGGGTTCAAATCCCGGACGAGCCCTGACAACTTTTAGTCAAAAAAACACTTCTCAGCCGGTCGACATGTTTCAAATTAAAACGTTTGATTGCGCGCCGTTGTTCACACAGCGTCCAAAAATCCTGGAGATTCCCAGGAGCAAAGTGAAACTCACCGAACTGAGTAAAGTTCATGCATCTCAGATGTGCTCGGCTCAGTGTCTCATTGGACAACCTAAACCCGTGTTTGATTCTGGCCAATTCTTGATCAGTCCATCTTCCGTTCTGCACGCATGAGCTCACCTCCATTGGGATATGGATACATTCAGCGTCAATCTCAACTTCAACGTGAAACAGACTCTGCCCTTAATATGAGTGCGTCCTGTTTCTCCAGCGCTGAAAAGATGGGAGAAGCTGGCTTTGGATTTAGTCCCTTGGCTGCCGAATTTAAACCGTACAGGAAATCAATCCGGGGTGGGCAAGCTGCCTGGTCTGATTAAAAGGCTTTCAGACCCTACATTCCAGGCATGTTATTGTGTTCTGGCCTCAACATTCGATTCAACGTCTCGGATCATAAGCCGCGCTCATTGTCTGCTAATGGTTCTGCTGTTCCCACTAACACCTGCTCTAGTCCATCCTTTGTTATTTTATTGCCCGCTTACCACCCACTTTGCCTTTTCGCATTGTGCCATTTATTATTCAATCACTCCTACGCTCCACTGTATCACAGACATTCCCTTTTGTCCTTCCTCGCTGCCTATTTTTTTCCAGGCGCTATTTTCGTGGAAGAAATCTGTAAACTTTACATTATTCTTAAAATATCGGAATGATCATCTGACTGAACGTGAGCCCGGGTTCTTCATCCACAGAATGTTCACGACCAGCTGAGTTTTACAGAATTCTTTGTTTTTGTTCATTGTGTTTCTATATCGCTTTTAAGGTGATGTCCTGTCTGTCCGAGGTCATTCTCTGTCTCTCCAAAATGGTTGCTATCAGTATCGGATCATTATGTATCTGTTTAAAAGGAATGTGCTGTCTGTCCCGGATTTTAAATTACAAATTTCAAAAACTGCCTTTGGAGGTTGCAGGAATTTTAGTTTGTTGGTGTGTTTCTGTAGCGAGGGAGTGTGTGCAAACGTGCTGCGCGATCTTACTGTGCATTTCATGTCATGGGAGAAAAAATGCATTACATGCAACTTGAAGCCACACTGATTTGATTGAACACACATTCGAGGACTGCCTGACAGGAGAAGAATCTGCTGTGGTATTTTGCTGTTCCGCATCTGAAAGAAGGCAAATTATATAAGTTAGAAACATAGCGATTTGAGCGAGAGCTTGCGGATGGGCTTTGTGACATGATGAGCTCTTTCCTCCTTATTTTCAAATACAAATCAAATCAAGACAAGACAAGACATGACTGACTGACTGACTTTGTTTATATAAATATATGTATTAATATTTATATATGCGTATATTAACATACATTCCATACTTTTTAACTTTGAAAATAAATGTGCCTTTTCTGTTCTACCGGCACTGGGCTCTATTGCATTTGAGCTCTTTCACAGCACACGCAGCTGCTGTCAGATCCAGCAGAAAGGCACTCGCGACTTTAAAAGATCGCCTTTGTTCCCCACATCTTCGCTCGTGGCTTGTCTTACACCATGGGTTTACTTGTTTGAGTATTTACTGACTGCACGCCCTGATTTCCAGTGGATTTCAAGCAGTCGCACAGCCTTCGTTCAATCAAAAACATATAGATTAAGAAATAATTATTTCTTTATTGAAATCAAACTAAATTCAATTTTTTGCAATAAAACTGTAAATTTATTGATTTTCTTATTGTGATAAATATATATATGTTTTAAATTGTCTTTTTGTCTGGGTTGATTTTACTTCCCTCCGTCCTTCCTGCCTGTCAATCACCTGTGGCTTCAAAAACCGTCCCAGCCACTCGTGGTCCTGAGATCCGCGCTCACTCACGCACAGCACAATTGCCTTCAGGAATGATAGAAATCCGACTTTAATCTTTTGAAAGGGAAGTGCTGTCCGTGAAGGCCCATTCTACAGCTGTGTAAGATGGATGTGCTTCCTGTCCTGGATCATTCGGTGTCTGTTCAAACGGGATGGTTGTCAGTTCCGGTTCATCAACTGCCCCTTTAAGACGTATTTTCTCATAATCGCGATCATCCTGTATATTTTAAAAGGAGTGTGATTTCAGTTGCGATAACCGATTGTTAAACTGTTGTGTATCAAGCTACATTGACGTTGCCTGTGTCCGTGCACATCCATATCGCAGCGTAACGGTTCATTACTCAAAATATGCCCATATTTTCATAAATCCACTCCTTGAAAGATCCCTTGTCCCAAATTTGCTCTCAGTATAAAAAAAACAACAAATTTCATGCCAGCAGCAGCAGCCGCGTGGCCTAATGGATAAGTCGTCTGACTTCGATTGTAACTGTGATGTTATCAAAAGATTGCAGGTTCGAGTCCTGCCGCGGTCAGCTAACTTGCCGCGTGAAATTTTACATTCTTTATTTTGATTCTGCCTCAAAACCAACCATCTCGTGCAGTCACTCACCGAAAGTAAATGAAGGCTGTTTGCTTTAAAAAGCTCATGGCACATTTTCATCACTGTCGATCTGGTTGCACGGGCAAAACAAGCGGTGAAGTAGACTTTCGTGCACATTATTTCTGTTTGAATGGAAAAAGTAGGGGATGGATGTCTGACGTTGCAGTAAAAAGGAGATAAGGTGACTGAGAAGTTCAGGCAATGGACTGCTGATCCAGTCTGCCCTCAACTTCGTCGTTATTGTGTTAAACCGTTTCCACTCGGTTTTTTTCCGTAATCACATTTAACCACATTGCCAAATTCACCTTTTACTGACAAGAATGCAGCTCGTTGGTGAAGTAATGTCTCAAAGAATAATCTATTCATCAAAGGGAAAACATGAGCAGGACTATGGAGAGGGGGACGATGGGCCGAATAGCAAACGAAGGTCAGAATCTGAGAGCTAGATCCCTTACTGTCGGCGGCTCGTTGGTCTAGGGGTATGATTCTCGCTTAGGGGTTTTAATAATTGAAATGCGAGAGGTCCCGGGTTCAAATCCCGGACGAGCCCTGACAACTTTTAGTCAAAAAAACACTTCTCAGCCGGTCGACATGTTTCAAATTAAAACGTTTGATTGCGCGCCGTTGTTCACACAGCGTCCAAACATCCTGGAGATTCCCAGGAGCAAAGTGAAACTCACCGAACTGAGTAAAGTTCATGCATCTCAGATGTGCTCGGCTCAGTGTCTCATTGGACAACCTAAACCCGTGTTTGATTCTGGCCAATTCTTGATCAGTCCATCTTCCGTTCTGCACGCATGAGCTCACCTCCATTGGGATATGGATACATTCAGCGTCAATCTCAACTTCAACGTGAAACAGACTCTGCCCTTAATATGAGTGCGTCCTGTTTCTCCAGCGCTGAAAAGATGGGAGAAGCTGGCTTTGGATTTAGTCCCTTGGCTGCCGAATTTAAACCGTACAGGAAATCAATCCGGGGTGGGCAAGCTGCCTGGTCTGATTAAAAGGCGTTCAGACCCTACATTCCAGGCATGTTATTGTGTTCTGGCCTCAACATTCGATTCAACGTCTCGGATCATAAGCTGCGCTCATTGTCTGCTAATGTTTCTGCTGTTCCCACTAACACCTGCTCTAGTCCATCCTTTGTTATTTTATTGCCCGCTTACCACCCACTTTGCCTTTTCGCATTGTGCCATTTATTATTCAATCACTCCTACGCTCCACTGTATCACAGACATTCCCTTTTGTCCTTCCTCGCTGCCTATTTTTTTCCAGGCGCTATTTTCGTGGAAGAAATCTGTAAACTTTACATTTTTCTTAAAATATCGGAATGATCATCTGACTGAACGTGAGCCCGGGTTCTTCATCCACAGAATGTTCACGCCCAGCTGAGTTTTACAGAATTCTTTGTTTTTGTTCACTGTGTTTCTGTATCGCTTTTAAGGTGATGTCCTGTCTGTCCGAGGTCATTCTCTGTCTCTCCAAAATGGTTGCTATCAGTATCGGATCATTATGTATCTGTTTAAAAGGAATGTGCTGTCTGTCCCGGATTTTAAATTACAAATTTCAAAAACTGCCTTTGGAGGTTGCAGGAATTTTAGTTTGTTGGTGTGTTTCTGTAGCGAGGGAGTGTGTGCAAACGTGCTGCGCGATCTTACTGTGCATTTCATGTCATGGGAGAAAAAATGCATTACATGCAACTTGAAGCCACACTGATTTGATTGAACACACATTCGAGGACTGCCTGACAGGAGAAGAATCTGCTGTGGGATTTTGCTGTTCCACATCTGAAAGAAGGCAAATTATATAAGTTAGAAACATAGCGATTTGAGCGAGAGCTTGCGGATGGGCTTTGTGACATGATGAGCTCTTTCCTCCTTATTTTCAAATACAAATCAAATCAAGACAAGACAAGACATGACTGACTGACTGACTTTGTTTATAAAATATATGTATTAATATTTATATATGCGTATATTAACATACATTCCATACTTTTTAACTTTCAAAATAAATGTGCCTTTTCTGTTCTACCGGCACTGGGCTCTATTGCATTTGAGCTCTTTCACAGCACACGCAGCTGCTGTCAGATCCAGCAGAAAGGCACTCGCGACTTTAAAAGATCGCCTTTGTTCCCCACATCTTCGCTCGTGGCTTGTCTTACACCATGGGCTTTCTTGTTTGTGTATTTACTGACTGCACGCCCTGATTTCCAGTGGATTTCAAGCAGTCGCACAGCCTTCGTTCAATCAAAAACATATAGATTAAGAAATAATTATTTCTTTATTGAAATCAAACTAAATTCAATTTTTTGCAATAAAACTGTAAATTTATTGATTTTCTTATTGTGATAAATATATATATGTTTTAAATTGTCTTTTTGTCTGGGTTGATTTTACTTCCCTCCGTCCTTCCTGCCTGTCAAGCACCTGTGGCTTCAAAAACCGTCCCAGCCACTCGTGGTCCTGAGATCCGCGCTCACTCACGCACAGCACAATTGCCTTCAGGAATGATAGAAATCCGACTTTAATCTTTTGAAAGGGAAGTGCTGTCCGTGAAGGCCCATTCTACAGCTGTGTAAGATGGATGTGCTTCCTGTCCTGGATCATTCGGTGTCTGTTCAAACGGGATGGTTGTCAGTTCCGGTTCATCAACTGCCCCTTTAAGACGTATTTTCTCATAATCGCGATCATCCTGTATATTTTAAAAGGAGTGTGATTTCAGTTGCGATAACCGATTGTTAAACTGTTGTGTATCAAGCTACATTGACGTTGCCTGTGTCCGTGCACATCCATATCGCAGCGTAACGGTTCATTACTCAAAATATGCCCATATTTTCATAAATCCACTCCTTGAAAGATCCCTTGTCCCAAATTTGCTCTCAGTATAAAAAAAACAACAAATTTCATGCCAGCAGCAGCAGCCGCGTGGCCTAATGGATAAGTCGTCTGACTTCGATTGTAACTGTGATGTTATCAAAAGATTGCAGGTTCGAGTCCTGCCGCGGTCAGCTAACTTGCCGCGTGAAATTTTACATTCTTTATTTTGATTCTGCCTCAAAACCAACCATCTCGTGCAGTCACTCACCGAAAGTAAAGGAAGGCTGTTTGCTTTAAAAAGCTCATGGCACATTTTCATCACTGTCGATCTGGTTGCACGGGCAAAACAAGCGGTGAAGTAGACTTTCGTGCACATTATTTCTGTTTGAATGGAAAAAGTAGGGGATGGATGTCTGACGTTGCAGTAAATAGGAGATAAGGTGACTGAGAAGTTCAGGCAATGGACTGCTGATCCAGTCTGCCCTCAACTTCGTCGTTATTGTGTTAAACCGTTTCCACTCGGTTTTTTTCCGTAATCACATTTAACCACATTGCCAAATTCACCTTTTACTGACAAGAATGCAGCTCGTTGGTGAAGTAATGTCTCAAAGAATAATCTATTCATCAAAGGGAAAACATGAGCAGGACTATGGAGAGGGGGACGATGGGCCGAATAGCAAACGAAGGTCAGAATCTGAGAGCTAGATCCCTTACTGTCGGCGGCTCGTTGGTCTAGGGGTATGATTCTCGCTTAGGGGTTTTAATAATTGAAATGCGAGAGGTCCCGGGTTCAAATCCCGGACGAGCCCTGACAACTTTTAGTCAAAAAAACACTTCTCAGCCGGTCGACATGTTTCAAATTAAAACGTTTGATTGCGCGCCGTTGTTCACACAGCGTCCAAACATCCTGGAGATTCCCAGGAGCAAAGTGAAACTCACCGAACTGAGTAAAGTTCATGCATCTCAGATGTGCTCGGCTCAGTGTCTCATTGGACAACCTAAACCCGTGTTTGATTCTGGCCAATTCTTGATCAGTCCATCTTCCGTTCTGCACGCATGAGCTCACCTCCATTGGGATATGGATACATTCAGCGTCAATCTCAACTTCAACGTGAAACAGACTCTGCCCTTAATATGAGTGCGTCCTGTTTCTCCAGCGCTGAAAAGATGGGAGAAGCTGGCTTTGGATTTAGTCCCTTGGCTGCCGAATTTAAACCGTACAGGAAATCAATCCGGGGTGGGCAAGCTGCCTGGTCTGATTAAAAGGCGTTCAGACCCTACATTCCAGGCATGTTATTGTGTTCTGGCCTCAACATTCGATTCAACGTCTCGGATCATAAGCTGCGCTCATTGTCTGCTAATGTTTCTGCTGTTCCCACTAACACCTGCTCTAGTCCATCCTTTGTTATTTTATTGCCCGCTTACCACCCACTTTGCCTTTTCGCATTGTGCCATTTATTATTCAATCACTCCTACGCTCCACTGTATCACAGACATTCCCTTTTGTCCTTCCTCGCTGCCTATTTTTTTCCAGGCGCTATTTTCGTGGAAGAAATCTGTAAACTTTACATTTTTCTTAAAATATCGGAATGATCATCTGACTGAACGTGAGCCCGGGTTCTTCATCCACAGAATGTTCACGCCCAGCTGAGTTTTACAGAATTCTTTGTTTTTGTTCACTGTGTTTCTGTATCGCTTTTAAGGTGATGTCCTGTCTGTCCGAGGTCATTCTCTGTCTCTCCAAAATGGTTGCTATCAGTATCGGATCATTATGTATCTGTTTAAAAGGAATGTGCTGTCTGTCCCGGATTTTAAATTACAAATTTCAAAAACTGCCTTTGGAGGTTGCAGGAATTTTAATTTGTTGGTGTGTTTGTGTAGCGAGGGAGTGTGTGCAAACGTGCTGCGCGATCTTACTGTGCATTTCATGTCATGGGAGAAAAAATGCATGACATGCAACTTGAAGCCACACTGATTTGATTGAACACACATTCGAGGACTGCCTGACAGGAGAAGAATCTGCTGTGGGATTTTGCTGTTCCACATCTGAAAGAAGGCAAATTATATAAGTTAGAAACATAGCGATTTTAGCGAGAGCTTGCGGTTGGGCTGTGTGAAATGATGAGCTCCTACCCCCTTATTTTCAAACACAAATCAAATCAAGACAAGACAAGACATGACTGACTGACTGACTTTGTTTATACAGATATATATATAAATATTAATTTATACGTATATTTACAAACAATCCGTACTTTTTAACTTTCACAATAAATGTGCCTTTTCTGTTCTGCCAGCACTGGGCTCTATTACATTTGAGCTCTTTCATAGCACACGCAGCTGCTGTCAGATCCAGCAGAAAGGCACTCGCGACTTTAAAAGATCGCCTTTGTTCCCCATATCTTCCCTCGTGGCTTGTCTTACACCATGGTCTTACTGTGTTTGGGTATTTACTGACTGCACGCTCTGATTTCCAGTGGATTTCATGCAGTCGCACAGCCTTCGTTCAATCAAAAATATATAGATTAAGAAATAATTATTTATTTATTTAAATCAAACCAAATTCAATTTTTTGCAATAAAACTGTAAATTTATTTATTTTCTTATTGTGATAAATATATATATGTTTTAAATTGTCTTTTTGTCTGGGTTGATTTTACTTCCCTCCGTCCTTCCTGCCTGTCAATCACCTGTGGCTTCAAAAACCGTCCCAGCCACTCGTGGCCCTGAGATCCGCGCTCACTCACGCACAGCACAATTGCCTTCAGGAATGATAGAAATCCGACTTTAATCTTTTGAAAGGGAAGTGCTGTCCGTGAAGGCCCATTCTACAGCTGTGTAAGATGGATGTGCTTCCTGTCCTGGATCATTCGGTGTCTGTTCAAACGGGATGGTTGTCAGTTCCGGTTCATCAACTGCCCCTTTAAGACGTATTTTCTCATAATCGCGATCATCCTGTATATTTTAAAAGGAGTGTGATTTCAGTTGCGATAACCGATTGTTAAACTGTTGTGAATCAAGCTACATTGACGTTGCCTGTGTCCGTGCACATCCATATCGCAGCGTAACGGTTCATTACTCAAAATATGCCCATATTTTCATAAATCCACTCCTTGAAAGATCCCTTGTCCCAAATTTGCTCTCAGTATAAAAAAAACAACAAATTTCATGCCAGCAGCAGCAGCCGCGTGGCCTAATGGATAAGTCGTCTGACTTCGATTGTAACTGTGATGTTATCAAAAGATTGCAGGTTCGAGTCCTGCCGCGGTCAGCTAACTTGCCGCGTGAAATTTTACATTCATTATTTTGATTCTGCCTCAAAACCAACCATCTCGTGCAGTCACTCACCGAAAGTAAAGGAAGGCTGTTTGCTTTAAAAAGCTCATGGCACATTTTCATCACTGTCGATCTGGTTGCACGGGCAAAACAAGCGGTGAAGTAGACTTTCGTGCACATTATTTCTGTTTGAATGGAAAAAGTAGGGGATGGATGTCTGACGTTGCAGTAAATAGGAGATAAGGTGACTGAGAAGTTCAGGCAATGGACTGCTGATCCAGTCTGCCCTCAACTTCGTCGTTATTGTGTTAAACCGTTTCCACTCGGTTTTTTTCCGTAATCACATTTAACCTCATTGCCAAATTCACCTTTTACTGACAAGAATGCAGCTCGTTGGTGAAGTAATGTCTCAAAGAATAATCTATTCATCAAAGGGAAAACATGAGCAGGACGATGGAGAGGGGGACGATGGGCCGAATAGCAAACGAAGGTCAGAATCTGAGAGCTAGATCCCTTACTGTCGGCGGCTCGTTGGTCTAGGGGTATGATTCTCGCTTAGGGGTTTTAATAATTGAAATGCGAGAGGTCCCGCGTTCAAATCCCGGACGAGCCCTGACAACTTTTAGTCAAAAAAACACTTCTCAGCCGGTCGACATGTTTCAAATTAAAACGTTTGATTGCGCGCCGTTGTTCACACAGCGTCCAAAAATCCTGGAGATTCCCAGGAGCAAAGTGAAACTCACCGAACTGAGTAAAGTTCATGCATCTCAGATGTGCTCGGCTCAGTGTCTCATTGGACAACCTAAACCCGTGTTTGATTCTGGCCAATTCTTGATCAGTCCATCTTCCGTTCTGCACGCATGAGCTCACCTCCATTGGGATATGGATACATTCAGCGTCAATCTCAACTTCAACGTGAAACAGACTCTGCCCTTAATATGAGTGCGTCCTGTTTCTCCAGCGCTGAAAAGATGGGAGAAGCTGGCTTTGGATTTAGTCCCTTGGCTGCCGAATTTAAACCGTACAGGAAATCAATCCGGGGTGGGCAAGCTGCCTGGTCTGATTAAAAGGCTTTCAGACCCTACATTCCAGGCATGTTATTGTGTTCTGGCCTCAACATTCGATTCAACGTCTCGGATCATAAGCCGCGCTCATTGTCTGCTAATGGTTCTGCTGTTCCCACTAACACCTGCTCTAGTCCATCCTTTGTTATTTTATTGCCCGCTTACCACCCACTTTGCCTTTTCGCATTGTGCCATTTATTATTCAATCACTCCTACGCTCCACTGTATCACAGACATTCCCTTTTGTCCTTCCTCGCTGCCTATTTTTTTCCAGGCGCTATTTTCGTGGAAGAAATCTGTAAACTTTACATTTTTCTTAAAATATCGGAATGATCATCTGACTGAACGTGAGCCCGGGTTCTTCATCCACAGAATGTTCACGCCCAGCTGAGTTTTACAGAATTCTTTGTTTTTGTTCACTGTGTTTCTGTATCGCTTTTAAGGTGATGTCCTGTCTGTCCGAGGTCATTCTCTGTCTCTCCAAAATGGTTGCTATCAGTATCGGATCATTATGTATCTGTTTAAAAGGAATGTGCTGTCTGTCCCGGATTTTAAATTACAAATTTCAAAAACTGCCTTTGGAGGTTGCAGGAATTTTAGTTTGTTGGTGTGTTTCTGTAGCGAGGGAGTGTGTGCAAACGTGCTGCGCGATCTTACTGTGCATTTCATGTCATGGGAGAAAAAATGCATTACATGCAACTTGAAGCCACACTGATTTGATTGAACACACATTCGAGGACTGCCTGACAGGAGAAGAATCTGCTGTGGGATTTTGCTGTTCCACATCTGAAAGAAGGCAAATTATATAAGTTAGAAACATAGCGATTTGAGCGAGAGCTTGCGGATGGGCTTTGTGACATGATGAGCTCTTTCCTCCTTATTTTCAAATACAAATCAAATCAAGACAAGACAAGACATGACTGACTGACTGACTTTGTTTATAAAATATATGTATTAATATTTATATATGCGTATATTAACATACATTCCATACTTTTTAACTTTCAAAATAAATGTGCCTTTTCTGTTCTACCGGCACTGGGCTCTATTGCATTTGAGCTCTTTCACAGCACACGCAGCTGCTGTCAGATCCAGCAGAAAGGCACTCGCGACTTTAAAAGATCGCCTTTGTTCCCCACATCTTCGCTCGTGGCTTGTCTTACACCATGGGCTTTCTTGTTTGTGTATTTACTGACTGCACGCCCTGATTTCCAGTGGATTTCAAGCAGTCGCACAGCCTTCGTTCAATCAAAAACATATAGATTAAGAAATAATTATTTCTTTATTGAAATCAAACTAAATTCAATTTTTTGCAATAAAACTGTAAATTTATTGATTTTCTTATTGTGATAAATATATATATGTTTTAAATTGTCTTTTTGTCTGGGTTGATTTTACTTCCCTCCGTCCTTCCTGCCTGTCAAGCACCTGTGGCTTCAAAAACCGTCCCAGCCACTCGTGGTCCTGAGATCCGCGCTCACTCACGCACAGCACAATTGCCTTCAGGAATGATAGAAATCCGACTTTAATCTTTTGAAAGGGAAGTGCTGTCCGTGAAGGCCCATTCTACAGCTGTGTAAGATGGATGTGCTTCCTGTCCTGGATCATTCGGTGTCTGTTCAAACGGGATGGTTGTCAGTTCCGGTTCATCAACTGCCCCTTTAAGACGTATTTTCTCATAATCGCGATCATCCTGTATATTTTAAAAGGAGTGTGATTTCAGTTGCGATAACCGATTGTTAAACTGTTGTGTATCAAGCTACATTGACGTTGCCTGTGTCCGTGCACATCCATATCGCAGCGTAACGGTTCATTACTCAAAATATGCCCATATTTTCATAAATCCACTCCTTGAAAGATCCCTTGTCCCAAATTTGCTCTCAGTATAAAAAAAACAACAAATTTCATGCCAGCAGCAGCAGCCGCGTGGCCTAATGGATAAGTCGTCTGACTTCGATTGTAACTGTGATGTTATCAAAAGATTGCAGGTTCGAGTCCTGCCGCGGTCAGCTAACTTGCCGCGTGAAATTTTACATTCTTTATTTTGATTCTGCCTCAAAACCAACCATCTCGTGCAGTCACTCACCGAAAGTAAAGGAAGGCTGTTTGCTTTAAAAAGCTCATGGCACATTTTCATCACTGTCGATCTGGTTGCACGGGCAAAACAAGCGGTGAAGTAGACTTTCGTGCACATTATTTCTGTTTGAATGGAAAAAGTAGGGGATGGATGTCTGACGTTGCAGTAAATAGGAGATAAGGTGACTGAGAAGTTCAGGCAATGGACTGCTGATCCAGTCTGCCCTCAACTTCGTCGTTATTGTGTTAAACCGTTTCCACTCGGTTTTTTTCCGTAATCACATTTAACCACATTGCCAAATTCACCTTTTACTGACAAGAATGCAGCTCGTTGGTGAAGTAATGTCTCAAAGAATAATCTATTCATCAAAGGGAAAACATGAGCAGGACTATGGAGAGGGGGACGATGGGCCGAATAGCAAACGAAGGTCAGAATCTGAGAGCTAGATCCCTTACTGTCGGCGGCTCGTTGGTCTAGGGGTATGATTCTCGCTTAGGGGTTTTAATAATTGAAATGCGAGAGGTCCCGGGTTCAAATCCCGGACGAGCCCTGACAACTTTTAGTCAAAAAAACACTTCTCAGCCGGTCGACATGTTTCAAATTAAAACGTTTGATTGCGCGCCGTTGTTCACACAGCGTCCAAACATCCTGGAGATTCCCAGGAGCAAAGTGAAACTCACCGAACTGAGTAAAGTTCATGCATCTCAGATGTGCTCGGCTCAGTGTCTCATTGGACAACCTAAACCCGTGTTTGATTCTGGCCAATTCTTGATCAGTCCATCTTCCGTTCTGCACGCATGAGCTCACCTCCATTGGGATATGGATACATTCAGCGTCAATCTCAACTTCAACGTGAAACAGACTCTGCCCTTAATATGAGTGCGTCCTGTTTCTCCAGCGCTGAAAAGATGGGAGAAGCTGGCTTTGGATTTAGTCCCTTGGCTGCCGAATTTAAACCGTACAGGAAATCAATCCGGGGTGGGCAAGCTGCCTGGTCTGATTAAAAGGCGTTCAGACCCTACATTCCAGGCATGTTATTGTGTTCTGGCCTCAACATTCGATTCAACGTCTCGGATCATAAGCTGCGCTCATTGTCTGCTAATGTTTCTGCTGTTCCCACTAACACCTGCTCTAGTCCATCCTTTGTTATTTTATTGCCCGCTTACCACCCACTTTGCCTTTTCGCATTGTGCCATTTATTATTCAATCACTCCTACGCTCCACTGTATCACAGACATTCCCTTTTGTCCTTCCTCGCTGCCTATTTTTTTCCAGGCGCTATTTTCGTGGAAGAAATCTGTAAACTTTACATTTTTCTTAAAATATCGGAATGATCATCTGACTGAACGTGAGCCCGGGTTCTTCATCCACAGAATGTTCACGCCCAGCTGAGTTTTACAGAATTCTTTGTTTTTGTTCACTGTGTTTCTGTATCGCTTTTAAGGTGATGTCCTGTCTGTCCGAGGTCATTCTCTGTCTCTCCAAAATGGTTGCTATCAGTATCGGATCATTATGTATCTGTTTAAAAGGAATGTGCTGTCTGTCCCGGATTTTAAATTACAAATTTCAAAAACTGCCTTTGGAGGTTGCAGGAATTTTAATTTGTTGGTGTGTTTGTGTAGCGAGGGAGTGTGTGCAAACGTGCTGCGCGATCTTACTGTGCATTTCATGTCATGGGAGAAAAAATGCATGACATGCAACTTGAAGCCACACTGATTTGATTGAACACACATTCGAGGACTGCCTGACAGGAGAAGAATCTGCTGTGGGATTTTGCTGTTCCACATCTGAAAGAAGGCAAATTATATAAGTTAGAAACATAGCGATTTTAGCGAGAGCTTGCGGTTGGGCTGTGTGAAATGATGAGCTCCTACCCCCTTATTTTCAAACACAAATCAAATCAAGACAAGACAAGACATGACTGACTGACTGACTTTGTTTATACAGATATATATATAAATATTAATTTATACGTATATTTACAAACAATCCGTACTTTTTAACTTTCACAATAAATGTGCCTTTTCTGTTCTGCCAGCACTGGGCTCTATTACATTTGAGCTCTTTCATAGCACACGCAGCTGCTGTCAGATCCAGCAGAAAGGCACTCGCGACTTTAAAAGATCGCCTTTGTTCCCCATATCTTCCCTCGTGGCTTGTCTTACACCATGGTCTTACTGTGTTTGGGTATTTACTGACTGCACGCTCTGATTTCCAGTGGATTTCATGCAGTCGCACAGCCTTCGTTCAATCAAAAATATATAGATTAAGAAATAATTATTTATTTATTTAAATCAAACCAAATTCAATTTTTTGCAATAAAACTGTAAATTTATTTATTTTCTTATTGTGATAAATATATATATGTTTTAAATTGTCTTTTTGTCTGGGTTGATTTTACTTCCCTCCGTCCTTCCTGCCTGTCAATCACCTGTGGCTTCAAAAACCGTCCCAGCCACTCGTGGCCCTGAGATCCGCGCTCACTCACGCACAGCACAATTGCCTTCAGGAATGATAGAAATCCGACTTTAATCTTTTGAAAGGGAAGTGCTGTCCGTGAAGGCCCATTCTACAGCTGTGTAAGATGGATGTGCTTCCTGTCCTGGATCATTCGGTGTCTGTTCAAACGGGATGGTTGTCAGTTCCGGTTCATCAACTGCCCCTTTAAGACGTATTTTCTCATAATCGCGATCATCCTTTATATTTTAAAAGGAGTGTGATTTCAGTTGCGATAACCGATTGTTAAACTGTTGTGAATCAAGCTACATTGACGTTGCCTGTGTCCGTGCACATCCATATCGCAGCGTAACGGTTCATTACTCAAAATATGCCCATATTTTCATAAATCCACTCCTTGAAAGATCCCTTGTCCCAAATTTGCTCTCAGTATAAAAAAAACAACAAATTTCATGCCAGCAGCAGCAGCCGCGTGGCCTAATGGATAAGTCGTCTGACTTCGATTGTAACTGTGATGTTATCAAAAGATTGCAGGTTCGAGTCCTGCCGCGGTCAGCTAACTTGCCGCGTGAAATTTTACATTCTTTATTTTGATTCTGCCTCAAAACCAACCATCTCGTGCAGTCACTCACCGAAAGTAAAGGAAGGCTGTTTGCTTTAAAAAGCTCATGGCACATTTTCATCACTGTCGATCTGGTTGCACGGGCAAAACAAGCGGTGAAGTAGACTTTCGTGCACATTATTTCTGTTTGAATGGAAAAAGTAGGGGATGGATGTCTGACGTTGCAGTAAATAGGAGATAAGGTGACTGAGAAGTTCAGGCAATGGACTGCTGATCCAGTCTGCCCTCAACTTCGTCGTTATTGTGTTAAACCGTTTCCACTCGGTTTTTTTCCGTAATCACATTTAACCTCATTGCCAAATTCACCTTTTACTGACAAGAATGCAGCTCGTTGGTGAAGTAATGTCTCAAAGAATAATCTATTCATCAAAGGGAAAACATGAGCAGGACGATGGAGAGGGGGACGATGGGCCGAATAGCAAACGAAGGTCAGAATCTGAGAGCTAGATCCCTTACTGTCGGCGGCTCGTTGGTCTAGGGGTATGATTCTCGCTTAGGGGTTTTAATAATTGAAATGCGAGAGGTCCCGCGTTCAAATCCCGGACGAGCCCTGACAACTTTTAGTCAAAAAAACACTTCTCAGCCGGTCGACATGTTTCAAATTAAAACGTTTGATTGCGCGCCGTTGTTCACACAGCGTCCAAAAATCCTGGAGATTCCCAGGAGCAAAGTGAAACTCACCGAACTGAGTAAAGTTCATGCATCTCAGATGTGCTCGGCTCAGTGTCTCATTGGACAACCTAAACCCGTGTTTGATTCTGGCCAATTCTTGATCAGTCCATCTTCCGTTCTGCACGCATGAGCTCACCTCCATTGGGATATGGATACATTCAGCGTCAATCTCAACTTCAACGTGAAACAGACTCTGCCCTTAATATGAGTGCGTCCTGTTTCTCCAGCGCTGAAAAGATGGGAGAAGCTGGCTTTGGATTTAGTCCCTTGGCTGCCGAATTTAAACCGTACAGGAAATCAATCCGGGGTGGGCAAGCTGCCTGGTCTGATTAAAAGGCTTTCAGACCCTACATTCCAGGCATGTTATTGTGTTCTGGCCTCAACATTCGATTCAACGTCTCGGATCATAAGCCGCGCTCATTGTCTGCTAATGGTTCTGCTGTTCCCACTAACACCTGCTCTAGTCCATCCTTTGTTATTTTATTGCCCGCTTACCACCCACTTTGCCTTTTCGCATTGTGCCATTTATTATTCAATCACTCCTACGCTCCACTGTATCACAGACATTCCCTTTTGTCCTTCCTCGCTGCCTATTTTTTTCCAGGCGCTATTTTCGTGGAAGAAATCTGTAAACTTTACATTTTTCTTAAAATATCGGAATGATCATCTGACTGAACGTGAGCCCGGGTTCTTCATCCACAGAATGTTCACGCCCAGCTGAGTTTTACAGAATTCTTTGTTTTTGTTCACTGTGTTTCTGTATCGCTTTTAAGGTGATGTCCTGTCTGTCCGAGGTCATTCTCTGTCTCTCCAAAATGGTTGCTATCAGTATCGGATCATTATGTATCTGTTTAAAAGGAATGTGCTGTCTGTCCCGGATTTTAAATTACAAATTTCAAAAACTGCCTTTGGAGGTTGCAGGAATTTTAATTTGTTGGTGTGTTTGTGTAGCGAGGGAGTGTGTGCAAACGTGCTGCGCGATCTTACTGTGCATTTCATGTCATGGGAGAAAAAATGCATGACATGCAACTTGAAGCCACACTGATTTGATTGAACACACATTCGAGGACTGCCTGACAGGAGAAGAATCTGCTGTGGGATTTTGCTGTTCCACATCTGAAAGAAGGCAAATTATATAAGTTAGAAACATAGCGATTTTAGCGAGAGCTTGCGGTTGGGCTGTGTGAAATGATGAGCTCCTACCCCCTTATTTTCAAACACAAATCAAATCAAGACAAGACAAGACATGACTGACTGACTGACTTTGTTTATACAGATATATATATAAATATTAATTTATACGTATATTTACAAACAATCCGTACTTTTTAACTTTCACAATAAATGTGCCTTTTCTGTTCTGCCAGCACTGGGCTCTATTACATTTGAGCTCTTTCATAGCACACGCAGCTGCTGTCAGATCCAGCAGAAAGGCACTCGCGACTTTAAAAGATCGCCTTTGTTCCCCATATCTTCCCTCGTGGCTTGTCTTACACCATGGTCTTACTGTGTTTGGGTATTTACTGACTGCACGCTCTGATTTCCAGTGGATTTCATGCAGTCGCACAGCCTTCGTTCAATCAAAAATATATAGATTAAGAAATAATTATTTATTTATTTAAATCAAACCAAATTCAATTTTTTGCAATAAAACTGTAAATTTATTTATTTTCTTATTGTGATAAATATATATATGTTTTAAATTGTCTTTTTGTCTGGGTTGATTTTACTTCCCTCCGTCCTTCCTGCCTGTCAATCACCTGTGGCTTCAAAAACCGTCCCAGCCACTCGTGGCCCTGAGATCCGCGCTCACTCACGCACAGCACAATTGCCTTCAGGAATGATAGAAATCCGACTTTAATCTTTTGAAAGGGAAGTGCTGTCCGTGAAGGCCCATTCTACAGCTGTGTAAGATGGATGTGCTTCCTGTCCTGGATCATTCGGTGTCTGTTCAAACGGGATGGTTGTCAGTTCCGGTTCATCAACTGCCCCTTTAAGACGTATTTTCTCATAATCGCGATCATCCTGTATATTTTAAAAGGAGTGTGATTTCAGTTGCGATAACCGATTGTTAAACTGTTGTGAATCAAGCTACATTGACGTTGCCTGTGTCCGTGCACATCCATATCGCAGCGTAACGGTTCATTACTCAAAATATGCCCATATTTTCATAAATCCACTCCTTGAAAGATCCCTTGTCCCAAATTTGCTCTCAGTATAAAAAAAACAACAAATTTCATGCCAGCAGCAGCAGCCGCGTGGCCTAATGGATAAGTCGTCTGACTTCGATTGTAACTGTGATGTTATCAAAAGATTGCAGGTTCGAGTCCTGCCGCGGTCAGCTAACTTGCCGCGTGAAATTTTACATTCTTTATTTTGATTCTGCCTCAAAACCAACCATCTCGTGCAGTCACTCACCGAAAGTAAAGGAAGGCTGTTTGCTTTAAAAAGCTCATGGCACATTTTCATCACTGTCGATCTGGTTGCACGGGCAAAACAAGCGGTGAAGTAGACTTTCGTGCACATTATTTCTGTTTGAATGGAAAAAGTAGGGGATGGATGTCTGACGTTGCAGTAAATAGGAGATAAGGTGACTGAGAAGTTCAGGCAATGGACTGCTGATCCAGTCTGCCCTCAACTTCGTCGTTATTGTGTTAAACCGTTTCCACTCGGTTTTTTTCCGTAATCACATTTAACCTCATTGCCAAATTCACCTTTTACTGACAAGAATGCAGCTCGTTGGTGAAGTAATGTCTCAAAGAATAATCTATTCATCAAAGGGAAAACATGAGCAGGACGATGGAGAGGGGGACGATGGGCCGAATAGCAAACGAAGGTCAGAATCTGAGAGCTAGATCCCTTACTGTCGGCGGCTCGTTGGTCTAGGGGTATGATTCTCGCTTAGGGGTTTTAATAATTGAAATGCGAGAGGTCCCGCGTTCAAATCCCGGACGAGCCCTGACAACTTTTAGTCAAAAAAACACTTCTCAGCCGGTCGACATGTTTCAAATTAAAACGTTTGATTGCGCGCCGTTGTTCACACAGCGTCCAAAAATCCTGGAGATTCCCAGGAGCAAAGTGAAACTCACCGAACTGAGTAAAGTTCATGCATCTCAGATGTGCTCGGCTCAGTGTCTCATTGGACAACCTAAACCCGTGTTTGATTCTGGCCAATTCTTGATCAGTCCATCTTCCGTTCTGCACGCATGAGCTCACCTCCATTGGGATATGGATACATTCAGCGTCAATCTCAACTTCAACGTGAAACAGACTCTGCCCTTAATATGAGTGCGTCCTGTTTCTCCAGCGCTGAAAAGATGGGAGAAGCTGGCTTTGGATTTAGTCCCTTGGCTGCCGAATTTAAACCGTACAGGAAATCAATCCGGGGTGGGCAAGCTGCCTGGTCTGATTAAAAGGCTTTCAGACCCTACATTCCAGGCATGTTATTGTGTTCTGGCCTCAACATTCGATTCAACGTCTCGGATCATAAGCCGCGCTCATTGTCTGCTAATGGTTCTGCTGTTCCCACTAACACCTGCTCTAGTCCATCCTTTGTTATTTTATTGCCCGCTTACCACCCACTTTGCCTTTTCGCATTGTGCCATTTATTATTCAATCACTCCTACGCTCCACTGTATCACAGACATTCCCTTTTGTTCTTCCTCGCTGCCTATTTTTTTCCAGGCGCTATTTTCGTGGAAGAAATCTGTAAACTTTACATTTTTCTTAAAATATCGGAATGATCATCTGACTGAACGTGAGCCCGGGTTCTTCATCCACAGAATGTTCACGACCAGCTGAGTTTTACAGAATTCTTTGTTTTTGTTCACTGTGTTTCTATATCGCTTTTAAGGTGATGTCCTGTCTGTCCGAGGTCATTCTCTGTCTCTCCAAAATGGTTGCTATCAGTATCGGATCATTATGTATCTGTTTAAAAGGAATGTGCTGTCTGTCCCGGATTTTAAATTACAAATTTCAAAAACTGCCTTTGGAGGTTGCAGGAATTTTAATTTGTTGGTGTGTTTGTGTAGCGAGGGAGTGTGTGCAAACGTGCTGCGCGATCTTACTGTGCATTTCATGTCATGGGAGAAAAAATGCATGACATGCAACTTGAAGCCACACTGATTTGATTGAACACACATTCGAGGACTGCCTGACAGGAGAAGAATCTGCTGTGGGATTTTGCTGTTCCACATCTGAAAGAAGGCAAATTATATAAGTTAGAAACATAGCGATTTTAGCGAGAGCTTGCGGTTGGGCTGTGTGAAATGATGAGCTCCTACCCCCTTATTTTCAAACACAAATCAAATCAAGACAAGACAAGACATGACTGACTGACTGACTTTGTTTATACAGATATATATATAAATATTAATTTATACGTATATTTACAAACAATCCGTACTTTTTAACTTTCACAATAAATGTGCCTTTTCTGTTCTGCCAGCACTGGGCTCTATTACATTTGAGCTCTTTCATAGCACACGCAGCTGCTGTCAGATCCAGCAGAAAGGCACTCGCGACTTTAAAAGATCGCCTTTGTTCCCCATATCTTCCCTCGTGGCTTGTCTTACACCATGGTCTTACTGTGTTTGGGTATTTACTGACTGCACGCTCTGATTTCCAGTGGATTTCATGCAGTCGCACAGCCTTCGTTCAATCAAAAATATATAGATTAAGAAATAATTATTTATTTATTTAAATCAAACCAAATTCAATTTTTTGCAATAGAACTGTAAATTTATTTATTTTCTTATTGTGATAAATATATATATGTTTTAAATTGTCTTTTTGTCTGGGTTGATTTTACTTCCCTCCGTCCTTCCTGCCTGTCAATCACCTGTGGCTTCAAAAACCGTCCCAGCCACTCGTGGTCCTGAGATGCGCGCTCACTCACGCACAGCACAATTGCC
This sequence comes from Pristiophorus japonicus, assembly GCF_044704955.1. NCBI lineage: Eukaryota > Metazoa > Chordata > Chondrichthyes > Pristiophoridae > Pristiophorus > Pristiophorus japonicus. Next base: position 278,414 of record NW_027251383.1, on the reverse strand, counting down.
TTCAGGAATGATAGAAATCCGACTTTAATCTTTTGAAAGGGAAGTGCTGTCCGTGAAGGCCCATTCTACAGCTGTGTAAGATGGATGTGCTTCCTGTCCTGGATCATTCGGTGTCTGTTCAAACGGGATGGTTGTCAGTTCCGGTTCATCAACTGCCCCTTTAAGACGTATTTTCTCATAATCGCGATCATCCTGTATATTTTAAAAGGAGTGTGATTTCAGTTGCGATAACCGATTGTTAAACTGTTGTGTATCAAGCTACATTGACGTTGCCTGTGTCCGTGCACATCCATATCGCAGCGTAACGGTTCATTACTCAAAATATGCCCATATTTTCATAAATCCACTCCTTGAAAGATCCCTTGTCCCAAATTTGCTCTCAGTATAAAAAAAACAACAAATTTCATGCCAGCAGCAGCAGCCGCGTGGCCTAATGGATAAGTCGTCTGACTTCGATTGTAACTGTGATGTTATCAAAAGATTGCAGGTTCGAGTCCTGCCGCGGTCAGCTAACTTGCCGCGTGAAATTTTACATTCTTTATTTTGATTCTGCCTCAAAACCAACCATCTCGTGCAGTCACTCACCGAAAGTAAAGGAAGGCTGTTTGCTTTAAAAAGCTCATGGCACATTTTCATCACTGTCGATCTGGTTGCACGGGCAAAACAAGCGGTGAAGTAGACTTTCGTGCACATTATTTCTGTTTGAATGGAAAAAGTAGGGGATGGATGTCTGACGTTGCAGTAAATAGGAGATAAGGTGACTGAGAAGTTCAGGCAATGGACTGCTGATCCAGTCTGCCCTCAACTTCGTCGTTATTGTGTTAAACCGTTTCCACTCGGTTTTTTTCCGTAATCACATTTAACCTCATTGCCAAATTCACCTTTTACTGACAAGAATGCAGCTCGTTGGTGAAGTAATGTCTCAAAGAATAATCTATTCATCAAAGGGAAAACATGAGCAGGACGATGGAGAGGGGGACGATGGGCCGAATAGCAAACGAAGGTCAGAATCTGAGAGCTAGATCCCTTACTGTCGGCGGCTCGTTGGTCTAGGGGTATGATTCTCGCTTAGGGGTTTTAATAATTGAAATGCGAGAGGTCCCGGGTTCAAATCCCGGACGAGCCCTGACAACTTTTAGTCAAAAAAACACTTCTCAGCCGGTCGACATGTTTCAAATTAAAACGTTTAATTGCGCGCCGTTGTTCACACAGCGTCCAAAAATCCTGGAGATTCCCAGGAGCAAAGTGAAACTCACCGAACTGAGTAAAGTTCATGCATCTCAGATGTGCTCGGCTCAGTGTCTCATTGGACAACCTAAACCCGTGTTTGATTCTGGCCAATTCTTGATCAGTCCATCTTCCGTTCTGCACTCATGAGCTCACCTCCATTGGGATATGGATACATTCAGCGTCAATCTCAACTTCAACGTGAAACAGACTCTGCCCTTAATATGAGTGCGTCCTGTTTCTCCAGCGCTGAAAAGATGGGAGAAGCTGGCTTTGGATTTAGTCCCTTGGCTGCCGAATTTAAACCGTACAGAAAATCAATCCGGGGTGGGCAAGCTGCCTGGTCTGATTAAAAGGCGTTCAGACCCTACATTCCAGGCATGTTATTGTGTTCTGGCCTCAACATTCGATTCAACGTCTCGGATCATAAGCCGCGCTCATTGTCTGCTAATGGTTCTGCTGTTCCCACTAACACCTGCTCTGGTCCATCCTTTGTTATTTTATTGCCCGCTTACCACCCACTTTGCCTTTTCGCATTGTGCCATTTATTATTCAATCACTCCTACGCTCCACTGTATCACAGACATTCCCTTTTGTCCTTCCTCGCTGCCTATTTTTTTCCAGGCGCTATTTTCGTGGAAGAAATCTGTAAACTTTACATTTTTCTTAAAATATCGGAATGATCATCTGACTGAACGTGAGCCCGGGTTCTTCATCCACAGAATGTTCACGACCAGCTGAGTTTTACAGAATTCTTTGTTTTTGTTCACTGTGTTTCTATATCGCTTTTAAGGTGATGTCCTGTCTGTCCGAGGTCATTCTCTGTCTCTCCAAAATGGTTGCTATCAGTATCGGATCATTATGTATCTGTTTAAAAGGAATGTGCTGTCTGTCCCGGATTTTAAATTACAAATTTCAAAAACTGCCTTTGGAGGTTGCAGGAATTTTAATTTGTTGGTGTGTTTGTGTAGCGAGGGAGTGTGTGCAAACGTGCTGCGCGATCTTACTGTGCATTTCATGTCATGGGAGAAAAAATGCATGACATGCAACTTGAAGCCACACTGATTTGATTGAACACACATTCGAGGACTGCCTGACAGGAGAAGAATCTGCTGTGGGATTTTGCTGTTCCACATCTGAAAGAAGGCAAATTATATAAGTTAGAAACATAGCGATTTTAGCGAGAGCTTGCGGTTGGGCTGTGTGAAATGATGAGCTCCTACCCCCTTATTTTCAAACACAAATCAAATCAAGACAAGACAAGACATGACTGACTGACTGACTTTGTTTATACAGATATATATATAAATATTAATTTATACGTATATTTACAAACAATCCGTACTTTTTAACTTTCACAATAAATGTGCCTTTTCTGTTCTGCCAGCACTGGGCTCTATTACATTTGAGCTCTTTCATAGCACACGCAGCTGCTGTCAGATCCAGCAGAAAGGCACTCGCGACTTTAAAAGATCGCCTTTGTTCCCCATATCTTCCCTCGTGGCTTGTCTTACACCATGGTCTTACTGTGTTTGGGTATTTACTGACTGCACGCTCTGATTTCCAGTGGATTTCATGCAGTCGCACAGCCTTCGTTCAATCAAAAATATATAGATTAAGAAATAATTATTTATTTATTTAAATCAAACCAAATTCAATTTTTTGCAATAAAACTGTAAATTTATTTATTTTCTTATTGTGATAAATATATATATGTTTTAAATTGTCTTTTTGTCTGGGTTGATTTTACTTCCCTCCGTCCTTCCTGCCTGTCAATCACCTGTGGCTTCAAAAACCGTCCCAGCCACTCGTGGTCCTGAGATGCGCGCTCACTCACGCACAGCACAATTGCCTTCAGGAATGATAGAAATCCGACTTTAATCTTTTGAAAGGGAAGTGCTGTCCGTGAAGGCCCATTCTACAGCTGTGTAAGATGGATGTGCTTCCTGTCCTGGATCATTCGGTGTCTGTTCAAACGGGATGGTTGTCAGTTCCGGTTCATCAACTGCCCCTTTAAGACGTATTTTCTCATAATCGCGATCATCCTGTATATTTTAAAAGGAGTGTGATTTCAGTTGCGATAACCGATTGTTAAACTGTTGTGTATCAAGCTACATTGACGTTGCCTGTGTCCGTGCACATCCATATCGCAGCGTAACGGTTCATTACTCAAAATATGCCCATATTTTCATAAATCCACTCCTTGAAAGATCCCTTGTCCCAAATTTGCTCTCAGTATAAAAAAAACAACAAATTTCATGCCAGCAGCAGCAGCCGCGTGGCCTAATGGATAAGTCGTCTGACTTCGATTGTAACTGTGATGTTATCAAAAGATTGCAGGTTCGAGTCCTGCCGCGGTCAGCTAACTTGCCGCGTGAAATTTTACATTCTTTATTTTGATTCTGCCTCAAAACCAACCATCTCGTGCAGTCACTCACCGAAAGTAAAGGAAGGCTGTTTGCTTTAAAAAGCTCATGGCACATTTTCATCACTGTCGATCTGGTTGCACGGGCAAAACAAGCGGTGAAGTAGACTTTCGTGCACATTATTTCTGTTTGAATGGAAAAAGTAGGGGATGGATGTCTGACGTTGCAGTAAATAGGAGATAAGGTGACTGAGAAGTTCAGGCAATGGACTGCTGATCCAGTCTGCCCTCAACTTCGTCGTTATTGTGTTAAACCGTTTCCACTCGGTTTTTTTCCGTAATCACATTTAACCTCATTGCCAAATTCACCTTTTACTGACAAGAATGCAGCTCGTTGGTGAAGTAATGTCTCAAAGAATAATCTATTCATCAAAGGGAAAACATGAGCAGGACGATGGAGAGGGGGACGATGGGCCGAATAGCAAACGAAGGTCAGAATCTGAGAGCTAGATCCCTTACTGTCGGCGGCTCGTTGGTCTAGGGGTATGATTCTCGCTTAGGGGTTTTAATAATTGAAATGCGAGAGGTCCCGGGTTCAAATCCCGGACGAGCCCTGACAACTTTTAGTCAAAAAAACACTTCTCAGCCGGTCGACATGTTTCAAATTAAAACGTTTAATTGCGCGCCGTTGTTCACACAGCGTCCAAAAATCCTGGAGATTCCCAGGAGCAAAGTGAAACTCACCGAACTGAGTAAAGTTCATGCATCTCAGATGTGCTCGGCTCAGTGTCTCATTGGACAACCTAAACCCGTGTTTGATTCTGGCCAATACTTGATCAGTCCATCTTCCGTTCTGCACTCATGAGCTCACCTCCATTGGGATATGGATACATTCAGCGTCAATCTCAACTTCAACGTGAAACAGACTCTGCCCTTAATATGAGTGCGTCCTGTTTCTCCAGCGCTGAAAAGATGGGAGAAGCTGGCTTTGGATTTAGTCCCTTGGCTGCCGAATTTAAACCGTACAGAAAATCAATCCGGGGTGGGCAAGCTGCCTGGTCTGATTAAAAGGCGTTCAGACCCTACATTCCAGGCATGTTATTGTGTTCTGGCCTCAACATTCGATTCAACGTCTCGGATCATAAGCCGCGCTCATTGTCTGCTAATGGTTCTGCTGTTCCCACTAACACCTGCTCTGGTCCATCCTTTGTTATTTTATTGCCCGCTTACCACCCACTTTGCCTTTTCGCATTGTGCCATTTATTATTCAATCACTCCTACGCTCCACTGTATCACAGACATTCCCTTTTGTCCTTCCTCGCTGCCTATTTTTTTCCAGGCGCTATTTTCGTGGAAGAAATCTGTAAACTTTACATTTTTCTTAAAATATCGGAATGATCATCTGACTGAACGTGAGCCCGGGTTCTTCATCCACAGAATGTTCACGACCAGCTGAGTTTTACAGAATTCTTTGTTTTTGTTCACTGTGTTTCTATATCGCTTTTAAGGTGATGTCCTGTCTGTCCGAGGTCATTCTCTGTCTCTCCAAAATGGTTGCTATCAGTATCGGATCATTATGTATCTGTTTAAAAGGAATGTGCTGTCTGTCCCGGATTTTAAATTACAAATTTCAAAAACTGCCTTTGGAGGTTGCAGGAATTTTAATTTGTTGGTGTGTTTGTGTAGCGAGGGAGTGTGTGCAAACGTGCTGCGCGATCTTACTGTGCATTTCATGTCATGGGAGAAAAAATGCATGACATGCAACTTGAAGCCACACTGATTTGATTGAACACACATTCGAGGACTGCCTGACAGGAGAAGAATCTGCTGTGGGATTTTGCTGTTCCACATCTGAAAGAAGGCAAATTATATAAGTTAGAAACATAGCGATTTTAGCGAGAGCTTGCGGTTGGGCTGTGTGAAATGATGAGCTCCTACCCCCTTATTTTCAAACACAAATCAAATCAAGACAAGACAAGACATGACTGACTGACTGACTTTGTTTATACAGATATATATATAAATATTAATTTATACGTATATTTACAAACAATCCGTACTTTTTAACTTTCACAATAAATGTGCCTTTTCTGTTCTGCCAGCACTGGGCTCTATTACATTTGAGCTCTTTCATAGCACACGCAGCTGCTGTCAGATCCAGCAGAAAGGCACTCGCGACTTTAAAAGATCGCCTTTGTTCCCCATATCTTCCCTCGTGGCTTGTCTTACACCATGGTCTTACTGTGTTTGGGTATTTACTGACTGCACGCTCTGATTTCCAGTGGATTTCATGCAGTCGCACAGCCTTCGTTCAATCAAAAATATATAGATTAAGAAATAATTATTTATTTATTTAAATCAAACCAAATTCAATTTTTTGCAATAAAACTGTAAATTTATTTATTTTCTTATTGTGATAAATATATATATGTTTTAAATTGTCTTTTTGTCTGGGTTGATTTTACTTCCCTCCGTCCTTCCTGCCTGTCAATCACCTGTGGCTTCAAAAACCGTCCCAGCCACTCGTGGTCCTGAGATCCGCGCTCACTCACGCACAGCACAATTGCCTTCAGGAATGATAGAAATCCGACTTTAATCTTTTGAAAGGGAAGTGCTGTCCGTGAAGGCCCATTCTACAGCTGTGTAAGATGGATGTGCTTCCTGTCCTGGATCATTCGGTGTCTGTTCAAACGGGATGGTTGTCAGTTCCGGTTCATCAACTGCCCCTTTAAGACGTATTTTCTCATAATCGCGATCATCCTGTATATTTTAAAAGGAGTGTGATTTCAGTTGCGATAACCGATTGTTAAACTGTTGTGTATCAAGCTACATTGACGTTGCCTGTGTCCGTGCACATCCATATCGCAGCGTAACGGTTCATTACTCAAAATATGCCCATATTTTCATAAATCCACTCCTTGAAAGATCCCTTGTCCCAAATTTGCTCTCAGTATAAAAAAAACAACAAATTTCATGCCAGCAGCAGCAGCCGCGTGGCCTAATGGATAAGTCGTCTGACTTCGATTGTAACTGTGATGTTATCAAAAGATTGCAGGTTCGAGTCCTGCCGCGGTCAGCTAACTTGCCGCGTGAAATTTTACATTCTTTATTTTGATTCTGCCTCAAAACCAACCATCTCGTGCAGTCACTCACCGAAAGTAAAGGAAGGCTGTTTGCTTTAAAAAGCTCATGGCACATTTTCATCACTGTCGATCTGGTTGCACGGGCAAAACAAGCGGTGAAGTAGACTTTCGTGCACATTATTTCTGTTTGAATGGAAAAAGTAGGGGATGGATGTCTGACGTTGCAGTAAATAGGAGATAAGGTGACTGAGAAGTTCAGGCAATGGACTGCTGATCCAGTCTGCCCTCAACTTCGTCGTTATTGTGTTAAACCGTTTCCACTCGGTTTTTTTCCGTAATCACATTTAACCTCATTGCCAAATTCACCTTTTACTGACAAGAATGCAGCTCGTTGGTGAAGTAATGTCTCAAAGAATAATCTATTCATCAAAGGGAAAACATGAGCAGGACGATGGAGAGGGGGACGATGGGCCGAATAGCAAACGAAGGTCAGAATCTGAGAGCTAGATCCCTTACTGTCGGCGGCTCGTTGGTCTAGGGGTATGATTCTCGCTTAGGGGTTTTAATAATTGAAATGCGAGAGGTCCCGGGTTCAAATCCCGGACGAGCCCTGACAACTTTTAGTCAAAAAAACACTTCTCAGCCGGTCGACATGTTTCAAATTAAAACGTTTGATTGCGCGCCGTTGTTCACACAGCGTCCAAAAATCCTGGAGATTCCCAGGAGCAAAGTGAAACTCACCGAACTGAGTAAAGTTCATGCATCTCAGATGTGCTCGGCTCAGTGTCTCATTGGACAACCTAAACCCGTGTTTGATTCTGGCCAATTCTTGATCAGTCCATCTTCCGTTCTGCACTCATGAGCTCACCTCCATTGGGATATGGATACATTCAGCGTCAATCTCAACTTCAACGTGAAACAGACTCTGCCCTTAATATGAGTGCGTCCTGTTTCTCCAGCGCTGAAAAGATGGGAGAAGCTGGCTTTGGATTTAGTCCCTTGGCTGCCGAATTTAAACCGTACAGAAAATCAATCCGGGGTGGGCAAGCTGCCTGGTCTGATTAAAAGGCGTTCAGACCCTACATTCCAGGCATGTTATTGTGTTCTGGCCTCAACATTCGATTCAACGTCTCGGATCATAAGCCGCGCTCATTGTCTGCTAATGGTTCTGCTGTTCCCACTAACACCTGCTCTGGTCCATCCTTTGTTATTTTATTGCCCGCTTACCACCCACTTTGCCATTTCGCATTGTGCCATTTATTATTCAATCACTCCTACGCTCCACTGTATCACAGACATTCCCTTTTGTCCTTCCTCGCTGCCTATTTTTTTCCAGGCGCTATTTTCGTGGAAGAAATCTGTAAACTTTACATTTTTCTTAAAATATCGGAATGATCATCCGACTGAACGTGAGCCCGGGTTCTTCATCCACAGAATGTTCACGACCAGCTGAGTTTTACAGAATTCTTTGTTTTTGTTCACTGTGTTTCTATATCGCTTTTAAGGTGATGTCCTGTCTGTCCGAGGTCATTCTCTGTCTCTCCAAAATGGTTGCTATCAGTATCGGATCATTATGTATCTGTTTAAAAGGAATGTGCTGTCTGTCCCGGATTTTAAATTACAAATTTCAAAAACTGCCTTTGGAGGTTGCAGGAATTTTAATTTGTTGGTGTGTTTGTGTAGCGAGGGAGTGTGTGCAAACGTGCTGCGCGATCTTACTGTGCATTTCATGTCATGGGAGAAAAAATGCATGACATGCAACTTGAAGCCACACTGATTTGATTGAACACACATTCGAGGACTGCCTGACAGGAGAAGAATCTGCTGTGGGATTTTGCTGTTCCACATCTGAAAGAAGGCAAATTATATAAGTTAGAAACATAGCGATTTTAGCGAGAGCTTGCGGTTGGGCTGTGTGAAATGATGAGCTCCTACCCCCTTATTTTCAAACACAAATCAAATCAAGACAAGACAAGACATGACTGACTGACTGACTTTGTTTATACAGATATATATATAAATATTAATTTATACGTATATTTACAAACAATCCGTACTTTTTAACTTTCACAATAAATGTGCCTTTTCTGTTCTGCCAGCACTGGGCTCTATTACATTTGAGCTCTTTCATAGCACACGCAGCTGCTGTCAGATCCAGCAGAAAGGCACTCGCGACTTTAAAAGATCGCCTTTGTTCCCCATATCTTCCCTCGTGGCTTGTCTTACACCATGGTCTTACTGTGTTTGGGTATTTACTGACTGCACGCTCTGATTTCCAGTGGATTTCATGCAGTCGCACAGCCTTCGTTCAATCAAAAATATATAGATTAAGAAATAATTATTTATTTATTTAAATCAAACCAAATTCAATTTTTTGCAATAAAACTGTAAATTTATTTATTTTCTTATTGTGATAAATATATATATGTTTTAAATTGTCTTTTTGTCTGGGTTGATTTTACTTCCCTCCGTCCTTCCTGCCTGTCAATCACCTGTGGCTTCAAAAACCGTCCCAGCCACTCGTGGTCCTGAGATCCGCGCTCACTCACGCACAGCACAATTGCCTTCAGGAATGATAGAAATCCGACTTTAATCTTTTGAAAGGGAAGTGCTGTCCGTGAAGGCCCATTCTACAGCTGTGTAAGATGGATGTGCTTCCTGTCCTGGATCATTCGGTGTCTGTTCAAACGGGATGGTTGTCAGTTCCGGTTCATCAACTGCCCCTTTAAGACGTATTTTCTCATAATCGCGATCATCCTGTATATTTTAAAAGGAGTGTGATTTCAGTTGCGATAACCGATTGTTAAACTGTTGTGTATCAAGCTACATTGACGTTGCCTGTGTCCGTGCACATCCATATCGCAGCGTAACGGTTCATTACTCAAAATATGCCCATATTTTCATAAATCCACTCCTTGAAAGATCCCTTGTCCCAAATTTGCTCTCAGTATAAAAAAAACAACAAATTTCATGCCAGCAGCAGCAGCCGCGTGGCCTAATGGATAAGTCGTCTGACTTCGATTGTAACTGTGATGTTATCAAAAGATTGCAGGTTCGAGTCCTGCCGCGGTCAGCTAACTTGCCGCGTGAAATTTTACATTCTTTATTTTGATTCTGCCTCAAAACCAACCATCTCGTGCAGTCACTCACCGAAAGTAAAGGAAGGCTGTTTGCTTTAAAAAGCTCATGGCACATTTTCATCACTGTCGATCTGGTTGCACGGGCAAAACAAGCGGTGAAGTAGACTTTCGTGCACATTATTTCTGTTTGAATGGAAAAAGTAGGGGATGGATGTCTGACGTTGCAGTAAATAGGAGATAAGGTGACTGAGAAGTTCAGGCAATGGACTGCTGATCAAGTCTGCCCTCAACTTCGTCGTTATTGTGTTAAACCGTTTCCACTCGGTTTTTTTCCGTAATCACATTTAACCACATTGCCAAATTCACCTTTTACTGACAAGAATGCAGCTCGTTGGTGAAGTAATGTCTCAAAGAATAATCTATTCATCAAAGGGAAAACATGAGCAGGACTATGGAGAGGGGGACGATGGGCCGAATAGCAAACGAAGGTCAGAATCTGAGAGCTAGATCCCTTACTGTCGGCGGCTCGTTGGTCTAGGGGTATGATTCTAGCTTAGGGGTTTTAATAATTGAAATGCGAGAGGTCCCGGGTTCAAATCCCGGACGAGCCCTGACAACTTTTAGTCAAAAAAACACTTCTCAGCCGGTCGACATGTTTCAAATTAAAACGTTTGATTGCGCGCCGTTGTTCACACAGCGTCCAAACATCCTGGAGATTCCCAGGAGCAAAGTGAAACTCACCGAACTGAGTAAAGTTCATGCATCTCAGATGTGCTCGGCTCAGTGTCTCATTGGACAACCTAAACCCGTGTTTGATTCTGGCCAATTCTTGATCAGTCCATCTTCCGTTCTGCACGCATGAGCTCACCTCCATTGGGATATGGATACATTCAGCGTCAATCTCAACTTCAACGTGAAACAGACTCTGCCCTTAATATGAGTGCGTCCTGTTTCTCCAGCGCTGAAAAGATGGGAGAAGCTGGCTTTGGATTTAGTCCCTTGGCTGCCGAATTTAAACCGTACAGGAAATCAATCCGGGGTGGGCAAGCTGCCTGGTCTGATTAAAAGGCGTTCAGACCCTACATTCCAGGCATGTTATTGTGTTCTGGCCTCAACATTCGATTCAACGTCTCGGATCATAAGCTGCGCTCATTGTCTGCTAATGTTTCTGCTGTTCCCACTAACACCTGCTCTAGTCCATCCTTTGTTATTTTATTGCCCGCTTACCACCCACTTTGCCTTTTCGCATTGTGCCATTTATTATTCAATCACTCCTACGCTCCACTGTATCACAGACATTCCCTTTTGTCCTTCCTCGCTGCCTATTTTTTTCCAGGCGCTATTTTCGTGGAAGAAATCTGTAAACTTTACATTTTTCTTAAAATATCGGAATGATAATCTGACTGAACGTGAGCCCGGGTTCTTCATCCACAGAATGTTCACGCCCAGCTGAGTTTTATAGAATTCTTTGTTTTTGTTCACTGTGTTTCTGTATCGCTTTTAAGGTGATGTCCTGTCTGTCCGAGGTCATTCTCTGTCTCTCCAAAATGGTTGCTATCAGTATCGGATCATTATGTATCTGTTTAAAAGGAATGTGCTGTCTGTCCCGGATTTTAAATTACAAATTTCAAAAACTGCCTTTGGAGGTTGCAGGAATTTTAGTTTGTTGGTGTGTTTCTGTAGCGAGGGAGTGTGTGCAAACGTGCTGCGCGATCTTACTGTGCATTTCATGTCATGGGAGAAAAAATGCATTACATGCAACTTGAAGCCACACTGATTTGATTGAACACACATTCGAGGACTGCCTGACAGGAGAAGAATCTGCTGTGGGATTTTGCTGTTCCACATCTGAAAGAAGGCAAATTATATAAGTTAGAAACATAGCGATTTGAGCGAGAGCTTGCGGATGGGCTTTGTGACATGATGAGCTCTTTCATCCTTATTTTCAAATACAAATCAAATCAAGACAAGACAAGACATGACTGACTGACTGACGTTGTTTATATAAATATATGTATTAATATTTATATATGCGTATATTAACATACATTCCATACTTTTTAACTTTCAAAATAAATGTGCCTTTTCTGTTCTACCGGCACTGGGCTCTATTGCATTTGAGCTCTTTCACAGCACACGCAGCTGCTGTCAGATCCAGCAGAAAGGCACTCGCGACTTTAAAAGATCGCCTTTGTTCCCCACATCTTCGCTCGTGGCTTGTCTTACACCATGGGCTTACTTGTTTGTGTATTTACTGACTGCACGCCCTGATTTCCAGTGGATTTCAAGCAGTCGCACAGCCTTCGTTCAATCAAAAACATATAGATTAAGAAATAATTATTTCTTTATTGAAATCAAACTAAATTCAATTTTTTGCAATAAAACTGTAAATTTATTGATTTTTTTTATTGTGATAAATATATATATGTTTTAAATTGTCTTTTTGTCTGGGTTGATTTTACTTCCCTCCGTCCTTCCTGCCTGTCAATCACCTGTGGCTTCAAAAACCGTCCCAGCCACTCGTGGTCCTGAGATCCGCGCTCACTCACGCACAGCACAATTGCCGTCAGGAATGATAGAAATCCGACTTTAATCTTTTGAAAGGGAAGTGCTGTCCGTGAAGGCCCATTCTACAGCTGTGTAAGATGGATGTGCTTCCTGTCCTGGATCATTCGGTGTCTGTTCAAACGGGATGGTTGTCAGTTCCGGTTCATCAACTGCCCCTTTAAGACGTATTTTCTCATAATCGCGATCATCCTGTATATTTTAAAAGGAGTGTGATTTCAGTTGCGATAACCGATTGTTAAACTGTTGTGTATCAAGCTACATTGACGTTGCCTGTGTCCGTGCACATCCATATCGCAGCGTAACGGTTCATTACTCAAAATATGCCCATATTTTCATAAATCCACTCCTTGAAAGATCCCTTGTCCCAAATTTGCTCTCAGTATAAAAAAAACAACAAATTTCATGCCAGCAGCAGCAGCCGCGTGGCCTAATGGATACGTCGTCTGACTTCGATTGTAACTGTGATGTTATCAAAAGATTGCAGGTTCGAGTCCTGCCGCGGTCAGCTAACTTGCCGCGTGAAATTTTACATTCTTTATTTTGATTCTGCCTCAAAACCAACCATCTCGTGCAGTCACTCACCGAAAGTAAAGGAAGGCTGTATGCTTTAAAAAGCTCATGGCACATTTTCATCACTGTCGATCTGGTTGCACGGGCAAAACAAGCGGTGAAGTAGACTTTCGTGCACATTATTTCTGTTTGAATGGAAAAAGTAGGGGATGGATGTCTGACGTTGCAGTAAATAGGAGATAAGGTGACTGAGAAGTTCAGGCAATGGACTGCTGATCCAGTCTGCCCTCAACTTCGTCGTTATTGTGTTAAACCGTTTCCACTCGGTTTTTTTCCGTAATCACATTTAACCACATTGCCAAATTCACCTTTTACTGACAAGAATGCAGCTCGTTGGTGAAGTAATGTCTCAAAGAATAATCTATTCATCAAAGGGAAAACATGAGCAGGACTATGGAGAGGGGGACGATGGGCCGAATAGCAAACGAAGGTCAGAATCTGAGAGCTAGATCCCTTACTGTCGGCGGCTCGTAGGTCTAGGGGTATGATTCTCGCTTAGGGGTTTTAATAATTGAAATGCGAGAGGTCCCGGGTTCAAATCCCGGACGAGCCCTGACAACTTTTAGTCAAAAAAACACTTCTCAGCCGGTCGACATGTTTCAAATTAAAACGTTTGATTGCGCGCCGTTGTTCACACAGCGTCCAAAAATCCTGGAGATTCCCAGGAGCAAAGTGAAACTCACCGAACTGAGTAAAGTTCATGCATCTCAGATGTGCTCGGCTCAGTGTCTCATTGGACAACCTAAACCCGTGTTTGATTCTGGCCAATTCTTGATCAGTCCATCTTCCGTTCTGCACGCATGAGCTCACCTCCATTGGGATATGGATACATTCAGCGTCAATCTCAACTTCAACGTGAAACAGACTCTGCCCTTAATATGAGTGCGTCCTGTTTCTCCAGCGCTGAAAAGATGGGAGAAGCTGGCTTTGGATTTAGTCCCTTGGCTGCCGAATTTAAACCGTACAGGAAATCAATCCGGGGTGGGCAAGCTGCCTGGTCTGATTAAAAGGCTTTCAGACCCTACATTCCAGGCATGTTATTGTGTTCTGGCCTCAACATTCGATTCAACGTCTCGGATCATAAGCCGCGCTCATTGTCTGCTAATGGTTCTGCTGTTCCCACTAACACCTGCTCTAGTCCATCCTTTGTTATTTTATTGCCCGCTTACCACCCACTTTGCCTTTTCGCATTGTGCCATTTATTATTCAATCACTCCTACGCTCCACTGTATCACAGACATTCCCTTTTGTCCTTCCTCGCTGCCTATTTTTTTCCAGGCGCTATTTTCGTGGAAGAAATCTGTAAACTTTACATTATTCTTAAAATATCGGAATGATCATCTGACTGAACGTGAGCCCGGGTTCTTCATCCACAGAATGTTCACGACCAGCTGAGTTTTACAGAATTCTTTGTTTTTGTTCATTGTGTTTCTATATCGCTTTTAAGGTGATGTCCTGTCTGTCCGAGGTCATTCTCTGTCTCTCCAAAATGGTTGCTATCAGTATCGGATCATTATGTATCTGTTTAAAAGGAATGTGCTGTCTGTCCCGGATTTTAAATTACAAATTTCAAAAACTGCCTTTGGAGGTTGCAGGAATTTTAGTTTGTTGGTGTGTTTCTGTAGCGAGGGAGTGTGTGCAAACGTGCTGCGCGATCTTACTGTGCATTTCATGTCATGGGAGAAAAAATGCATTACATGCAACTTGAAGCCACACTGATTTGATTGAACACACATTCGAGGACTGCCTGACAGGAGAAGAATCTGCTGTGGTATTTTGCTGTTCCGCATCTGAAAGAAGGCAAATTATATAAGTTAGAAACATAGCGATTTGAGCGAGAGCTTGCGGATGGGCTTTGTGACATGATGAGCTCTTTCCTCCTTATTTTCAAATACAAATCAAATCAAGACAAGACAAGACATGACTGACTGACTGACTTTGTTTATATAAATATATGTATTAATATTTATATATGCGTATATTAACATACATTCCATACTTTTTAACTTTGAAAATAAATGTGCCTTTTCTGTTCTACCGGCACTGGGCTCTATTGCATTTGAGCTCTTTCACAGCACACGCAGCTGCTGTCAGATCCAGCAGAAAGGCACTCGCGACTTTAAAAGATCGCCTTTGTTCCCCACATCTTCGCTCGTGGCTTGTCTTACACCATGGGTTTACTTGTTTGAGTATTTACTGACTGCACGCCCTGATTTCCAGTGGATTTCAAGCAGTCGCACAGCCTTCGTTCAATCAAAAACATATAGATTAAGAAATAATTATTTCTTTATTGAAATCAAACTAAATTCAATTTTTTGCAATAAAACTGTAAATTTATTGATTTTCTTATTGTGATAAATATATATATGTTTTAAATTGTCTTTTTGTCTGGGTTGATTTTACTTCCCTCCGTCCTTCCTGCCTGTCAATCACCTGTGGCTTCAAAAACCGTCCCAGCCACTCGTGGTCCTGAGATCCGCGCTCACTCACGCACAGCACAATTGCCTTCAGGAATGATAGAAATCCGACTTTAATCTTTTGAAAGGGAAGTGCTGTCCGTGAAGGCCCATTCTACAGCTGTGTAAGATGGATGTGCTTCCTGTCCTGGATCATTCGGTGTCTGTTCAAACGGGATGGTTGTCAGTTCCGGTTCATCAACTGCCCCTTTAAGACGTATTTTCTCATAATCGCGATCATCCTGTATATTTTAAAAGGAGTGTGATTTCAGTTGCGATAACCGATTGTTAAACTGTTGTGTATCAAGCTACATTGACGTTGCCTGTGTCCGTGCACATCCATATCGCAGCGTAACGGTTCATTACTCAAAATATGCCCATATTTTCATAAATCCACTCCTTGAAAGATCCCTTGTCCCAAATTTGCTCTCAGTATAAAAAAAACAACAAATTTCATGCCAGCAGCAGCAGCCGCGTGGCCTAATGGATAAGTCGTCTGACTTCGATTGTAACTGTGATGTTATCAAAAGATTGCAGGTTCGAGTCCTGCCGCGGTCAGCTAACTTGCCGCGTGAAATTTTACATTCTTTATTTTGATTCTGCCTCAAAACCAACCATCTCGTGCAGTCACTCACCGAAAGTAAATGAAGGCTGTTTGCTTTAAAAAGCTCATGGCACATTTTCATCACTGTCGATCTGGTTGCACGGGCAAAACAAGCGGTGAAGTAGACTTTCGTGCACATTATTTCTGTTTGAATGGAAAAAGTAGGGGATGGATGTCTGACGTTGCAGTAAAAAGGAGATAAGGTGACTGAGAAGTTCAGGCAATGGACTGCTGATCCAGTCTGCCCTCAACTTCGTCGTTATTGTGTTAAACCGTTTCCACTCGGTTTTTTTCCGTAATCACATTTAACCACATTGCCAAATTCACCTTTTACTGACAAGAATGCAGCTCGTTGGTGAAGTAATGTCTCAAAGAATAATCTATTCATCAAAGGGAAAACATGAGCAGGACTATGGAGAGGGGGACGATGGGCCGAATAGCAAACGAAGGTCAGAATCTGAGAGCTAGATCCCTTACTGTCGGCGGCTCGTTGGTCTAGGGGTATGATTCTCGCTTAGGGGTTTTAATAATTGAAATGCGAGAGGTCCCGGGTTCAAATCCCGGACGAGCCCTGACAACTTTTAGTCAAAAAAACACTTCTCAGCCGGTCGACATGTTTCAAATTAAAACGTTTGATTGCGCGCCGTTGTTCACACAGCGTCCAAACATCCTGGAGATTCCCAGGAGCAAAGTGAAACTCACCGAACTGAGTAAAGTTCATGCATCTCAGATGTGCTCGGCTCAGTGTCTCATTGGACAACCTAAACCCGTGTTTGATTCTGGCCAATTCTTGATCAGTCCATCTTCCGTTCTGCACGCATGAGCTCACCTCCATTGGGATATGGATACATTCAGCGTCAATCTCAACTTCAACGTGAAACAGACTCTGCCCTTAATATGAGTGCGTCCTGTTTCTCCAGCGCTGAAAAGATGGGAGAAGCTGGCTTTGGATTTAGTCCCTTGGCTGCCGAATTTAAACCGTACAGGAAATCAATCCGGGGTGGGCAAGCTGCCTGGTCTGATTAAAAGGCTTTCAGACCCTACATTCCAGGCATGTTATTGTGTTCTGGCCTCAACATTCGATTCAACGTCTCGGATCATAAGCCGCGCTCATTGTCTGCTAATGGTTCTGCTGTTCCCACTAACACCTGCTCTAGTCCATCCTTTGTTATTTTATTGCCCGCTTACCACCCACTTTGCCTTTTCGCATTGTGCCATTTATTATTCAATCACTCCTACGCTCCACTGTATCACAGACATTCCCTTTTGTCCTTCCTCGCTGCCTATTTTTTTCCAGGCGCTATTTTCGTGGAAGAAATCTGTAAACTTTACATTATTCTTAAAATATCGGAATGATCATCTGACTGAACGTGAGCCCGGGTTCTTCATCCACAGAATGTTCACGACCAGCTGAGTTTTACAGAATTCTTTGTTTTTGTTCATTGTGTTTCTATATCGCTTTTAAGGTGATGTCCTGTCTGTCCGAGGTCATTCTCTGTCTCTCCAAAATGGTTGCTATCAGTATCGGATCATTATGTATCTGTTTAAAAGGAATGTGCTGTCTGTCCCGGATTTTAAATTACAAATTTCAAAAACTGCCTTTGGAGGTTGCAGGAATTTTAGTTTGTTGGTGTGTTTCTGTAGCGAGGGAGTGTGTGCAAACGTGCTGCGCGATCTTACTGTGCATTTCATGTCATGGGAGAAAAAATGCATTACATGCAACTTGAAGCCACACTGATTTGATTGAACACACATTCGAGGACTGCCTGACAGGAGAAGAATCTGCTGTGGTATTTTGCTGTTCCGCATCTGAAAGAAGGCAAATTATATAAGTTAGAAACATAGCGATTTGAGCGAGAGCTTGCGGATGGGCTTTGTGACATGATGAGCTCTTTCCTCCTTATTTTCAAATACAAATCAAATCAAGACAAGACAAGACATGACTGACTGACTGACTTTGTTTATATAAATATATGTATTAATATTTATATATGCGTATATTAACATACATTCCATACTTTTTAACTTTGAAAATAAATGTGCCTTTTCTGTTCTACCGGCACTGGGCTCTATTGCATTTGAGCTCTTTCACAGCACACGCAGCTGCTGTCAGATCCAGCAGAAAGGCACTCGCGACTTTAAAAGATCGCCTTTGTTCCCCACATCTTCGCTCGTGGCTTGTCTTACACCATGGGTTTACTTGTTTGAGTATTTACTGACTGCACGCCCTGATTTCCAGTGGATTTCAAGCAGTCGCACAGCCTTCGTTCAATCAAAAACATATAGATTAAGAAATAATTATTTCTTTATTGAAATCAAACTAAATTCAATTTTTTGCAATAAAACTGTAAATTTATTGATTTTCTTATTGTGATAAATATATATATGTTTTAAATTGTCTTTTTGTCTGGGTTGATTTTACTTCCCTCCGTCCTTCCTGCCTGTCAATCACCTGTGGCTTCAAAAACCGTCCCAGCCACTCGTGGTCCTGAGATCCGCGCTCACTCACGCACAGCACAATTGCCTTCAGGAATGATAGAAATCCGACTTTAATCTTTTGAAAGGGAAGTGCTGTCCGTGAAGGCCCATTCTACAGCTGTGTAAGATGGATGTGCTTCCTGTCCTGGATCATTCGGTGTCTGTTCAAACGGGATGGTTGTCAGTTCCGGTTCATCAACTGCCCCTTTAAGACGTATTTTCTCATAATCGCGATCATCCTGTATATTTTAAAAGGAGTGTGATTTCAGTTGCGATAACCGATTGTTAAACTGTTGTGTATCAAGCTACATTGACGTTGCCTGTGTCCGTGCACATCCATATCGCAGCGTAACGGTTCATTACTCAAAATATGCCCATATTTTCATAAATCCACTCCTTGAAAGATCCCTTGTCCCAAATTTGCTCTCAGTATAAAAAAAACAACAAATTTCATGCCAGCAGCAGCAGCCGCGTGGCCTAATGGATAAGTCGTCTGACTTCGATTGTAACTGTGATGTTATCAAAAGATTGCAGGTTCGAGTCCTGCCGCGGTCAGCTAACTTGCCGCGTGAAATTTTACATTCTTTATTTTGATTCTGCCTCAAAACCAACCATCTCGTGCAGTCACTCACCGAAAGTAAATGAAGGCTGTTTGCTTTAAAAAGCTCATGGCACATTTTCATCACTGTCGATCTGGTTGCACGGGCAAAACAAGCGGTGAAGTAGACTTTCGTGCACATTATTTCTGTTTGAATGGAAAAAGTAGGGGATGGATGTCTGACGTTGCAGTAAAAAGGAGATAAGGTGACTGAGAAGTTCAGGCAATGGACTGCTGATCCAGTCTGCCCTCACCTTCGTCGTTATTGTGTTAAACCGTTTCCACTCGGTTTTTTTCCGTAATCACATTTAACCACATTGCCAAATTCACCTTTTACTGACAAGAATGCAGCTCGTTGGTGAAGTAATGTCTCAAAGAATAATCTATTCATCAAAGGGAAAACATGAGCAGGACTATGGAGAGGGGGACGATGGGCCGAATAGCAAACGAAGGTCAGAATCTGAGAGCTAGATCCCTTACTGTCGGCGGCTCGTTGGTCTAGGGGTATGATTCTCGCTTAGGGGTTTTAATAATTGAAATGCGAGAGGTCCCGGGTTCAAATCCCGGACGAGCCCTGACAACTTTTAGTCAAAAAAACACTTCTCAGCCGGTCGACATGTTTCAAATTAAAACGTTTGATTGCGCGCCGTTGTTCACACAGCGTCCAAACATCCTGGAGATTCCCAGGAGCAAAGTGAAACTCACCGAACTGAGTAAAGTTCATGCATCTCAGATGTGCTCGGCTCAGTGTCTCATTGGACAACCTAAACCCGTGTTTGATTCTGGCCAATTCTTGATCAGTCCATCTTCCGTTCTGCACGCATGAGCTCACCTCCATTGGGATATGGATACATTCAGCGTCAATCTCAACTTCAACGTGAAACAGACTCTGCCCTTAATATGAGTGCGTCCTGTTTCTCCAGCGCTGAAAAGATGGGAGAAGCTGGCTTTGGATTTAGTCCCTTGGCTGCCGAATTTAAACCGTACAGGAAATCAATCCGGGGTGGGCAAGCTGCCTGGTCTGATTAAAAGGCGTTCAGACCCTACATTCCAGGCATGTTATTGTGTTCTGGCCTCAACATTCGATTCAACGTCTCGGATCATAAGCTGCGCTCATTGTCTGCTAATGTTTCTGCTGTTCCCACTAACACCTGCTCTAGTCCATCCTTTGTTATTTTATTGCCCGCTTACCACCCACTTTGCCTTTTCGCATTGTGCCATTTATTATTCAATCACTCCTACGCTCCACTGTATCACAGACATTCCCTTTTGTCCTTCCTCGCTGCCTATTTTTTTCCAGGCGCTATTTTCGTGGAAGAAATCTGTAAACTTTACATTTTTCTTAAAATATCGGAATGATCATCTGACTGAACGTGAGCCCGGGTTCTTCATCCACAGAATGTTCACGCCCAGCTGAGTTTTACAGAATTCTTTGTTTTTGTTCACTGTGTTTCTGTATCGCTTTTAAGGTGATGTCCTGTCTGTCCGAGGTCATTCTCTGTCTCTCCAAAATGGTTGCTATCAGTATCGGATCATTATGTATCTGTTTAAAAGGAATGTGCTGTCTGTCCCGGATTTTAAATTACAAATTTCAAAAACTGCCTTTGGAGGTTGCAGGAATTTTAGTTTGTTGGTGTGTTTCTGTAGCGAGGGAGTGTGTGCAAACGTGCTGCGCGATCTTACTGTGCATTTCATGTCATGGGAGAAAAAATGCATTACATGCAACTTGAAGCCACACTGATTTGATTGAACACACATTCGAGGACTGCCTGACAGGAGAAGAATCTGCTGTGGGATTTTGCTGTTCCACATCTGAAAGAAGGCAAATTATATAAGTTAGAAACATAGCGATTTTAGCGAGAGCTTGCGGTTGGGCTGTGTGAAATGATGAGCTCCTACCCCCTTATTTTCAAACACAAATCAAATCAAGACAAGACAAGACATGACTGACTGACTGACTTTGTTTATACAGATATATATATAAATATTAATTTATACGTATATTTACAAACAATCCGTACTTTTTAACTTTCACAATAAATGTGCCTTTTCTGTTCTGCCAGCACTGGGCTCTATTACATTTGAGCTCTTTCATAGCACACGCAGCTGCTGTCAGATCCAGCAGAAAGGCACTCGCGACTTTAAAAGATCGCCTTTGTTCCCCATATCTTCCCTCGTGGCTTGTCTTACACCATGGTCTTACTGTGTTTGGGTATTTACTGACTGCACGCTCTGATTTCCAGTGGATTTCATGCAGTCGCACAGCCTTCGTTCAATCAAAAATATATAGATTAAGAAATAATTATTTATTTATTTAAATCAAACCAAATTCAATTTTTTGCAATAAAACTGTAAATTTATTTATTTTCTTATTGTGATAAATATATATATGTTTTAAATTGTCTTTTTGTCTGGGTTGATTTTACTTCCCTCCGTCCTTCCTGCCTGTCAATCACCTGTGGCTTCAAAAACCGTCCCAGCCACTCGTGGTCCTGAGATCCGCGCTCACTCACGCACAGCACAATTGCCTTCAGGAATGATAGAAATCCGACTTTAATCTTTTGAAAGGGAAGTGCTGTCCGTGAAGGCCCATTCTACAGCTGTGTAAGATGGATGTGCTTCCTGTCCTGGATCATTCGGTGTCTGTTCAAACGGGATGGTTGTCAGTTCCGGTTCATCAACTGCCCCTTTAAGACGTATTTTCTCATAATCGCGATCATCCTGTATATTTTAAAAGGAGTGTGATTTCAGTTGCGATAACCGATTGTTAAACTGTTGTGTATCAAGCTACATTGACGTTGCCTGTGTCCGTGCACATCCATATCGCAGCGTAACGGTTCATTACTCAAAATATGCCCATATTTTCATAAATCCACTCCTTGAAAGATCCCTTGTCCCAAATTTGCTCTCAGTATAAAAAAAACAACAAATTTCATGCCAGCAGCAGCAGCCGCGTGGCCTAATGGATAAGTCGTCTGACTTCGATTGTAACTGTGATGTTATCAAAAGATTGCAGGTTCGAGTCCTGCCGCGGTCAGCTAACTTGCCGCGTGAAATTTTACATTCTTTATTTTGATTCTGCCTCAAAACCAACCATCTCGTGCAGTCACTCACCGAAAGTAAAGGAAGGCTGTTTGCTTTAAAAAGCTCATGGCACATTTTCATCACTGTCGATCTGGTTGCACGGGCAAAACAAGCGGTGAAGTAGACTTTCGTGCACATTATTTCTGTTTGAATGGAAAAAGTAGGGGATGGATGTCTGACGTTGCAGTAAATAGGAGATAAGGTGACTGAGAAGTTCAGGCAATGGACTGCTGATCAAGTCTGCCCTCAACTTCGTCGTTATTGTGTTAAACCGTTTCCACTCGGTTTTTTTCCGTAATCACATTTAACCACATTGCCAAATTCACCTTTTACTGACAAGAATGCAGCTCGTTGGTGAAGTAATGTCTCAAAGAATAATCTATTCATCAAAGGGAAAACATGAGCAGGACTATGGAGAGGGGGACGATGGGCCGAATAGCAAACGAAGGTCAGAATCTGAGAGCTAGATCCCTTACTGTCGGCGGCTCGTTGGTCTAGGGGTATGATTCTAGCTTAGGGGTTTTAATAATTGAAATGCGAGAGGTCCCGGGTTCAAATCCCGGACGAGCCCTGACAACTTTTAGTCAAAAAAACACTTCTCAGCCGGTCGACATGTTTCAAATTAAAACGTTTGATTGCGCGCCGTTGTTCACACAGCGTCCAAACATCCTGGAGATTCCCAGGAGCAAAGTGAAACTCACCGAACTGAGTAAAGTTCATGCATCTCAGATGTGCTCGGCTCAGTGTCTCATTGGACAACCTAAACCCGTGTTTGATTCTGGCCAATTCTTGATCAGTCCATCTTCCGTTCTGCACGCATGAGCTCACCTCCATTGGGATATGGATACATTCAGCGTCAATCTCAACTTCAACGTGAAACAGACTCTGCCCTTAATATGAGTGCGTCCTGTTTCTCCAGCGCTGAAAAGATGGGAGAAGCTGGCTTTGGATTTAGTCCCTTGGCTGCCGAATTTAAACCGTACAGGAAATCAATCCGGGGTGGGCAAGCTGCCTGGTCTGATTAAAAGGCGTTCAGACCCTACATTCCAGGCATGTTATTGTGTTCTGGCCTCAACATTCGATTCAACGTCTCGGATCATAAGCTGCGCTCATTGTCTGCTAATGTTTCTGCTGTTCCCACTAACACCTGCTCTAGTCCATCCTTTGTTATTTTATTGCCCGCTTACCACCCACTTTGCCTTTTCGCATTGTGCCATTTATTATTCAATCACTCCTACGCTCCACTGTATCACAGACATTCCCTTTTGTCCTTCCTCGCTGCCTATTTTTTTCCAGGCGCTATTTTCGTGGAAGAAATCTGTAAACTTTACATTTTTCTTAAAATATCGGAATGATAATCTGACTGAACGTGAGCCCGGGTTCTTCATCCACAGAATGTTCACGCCCAGCTGAGTTTTATAGAATTCTTTGTTTTTGTTCACTGTGTTTCTGTATCGCTTTTAAGGTGATGTCCTGTCTGTCCGAGGTCATTCTCTGTCTCTCCAAAATGGTTGCTATCAGTATCGGATCATTATGTATCTGTTTAAAAGGAATGTGCTGTCTGTCCCGGATTTTAAATTACAAATTTCAAAAACTGCCTTTGGAGGTTGCAGGAATTTTAGTTTGTTGGTGTGTTTCTGTAGCGAGGGAGTGTGTGCAAACGTGCTGCGCGATCTTACTGTGCATTTCATGTCATGGGAGAAAAAATGCATTACATGCAACTTGAAGCCACACTGATTTGATTGAACACACATTCGAGGACTGCCTGACAGGAGAAGAATCTGCTGTGGGATTTTGCTGTTCCACATCTGAAAGAAGGCAAATTATATAAGTTAGAAACATAGCGATTTGAGCGAGAGCTTGCGGATGGGCTTTGTGACATGATGAGCTCTTTCATCCTTATTTTCAAATACAAATCAAATCAAGACAAGACAAGACATGACTGACTGACTGACGTTGTTTATATAAATATATGTATTAATATTTATATATGCGTATATTAACATACATTCCATACTTTTTAACTTTCAAAATAAATGTGCCTTTTCTGTTCTACCGGCACTGGGCTCTATTGCATTTGAGCTCTTTCACAGCACACGCAGCTGCTGTCAGATCCAGCAGAAAGGCACTCGCGACTTTAAAAGATCGCCTTTGTTCCCCACATCTTCGCTCGTGGCTTGTCTTACACCATGGGCTTACTTGTTTGTGTATTTACTGACTGCACGCCCTGATTTCCAGTGGATTTCAAGCAGTCGCACAGCCTTCGTTCAATCAAAAACATATAGATTAAGAAATAATTATTTCTTTATTGAAATCAAACTAAATTCAATTTTTTGCAATAAAACTGTAAATTTATTGATTTTTTTTATTGTGATAAATATATATATGTTTTAAATTGTCTTTTTGTCTGGGTTGATTTTACTTCCCTCCGTCCTTCCTGCCTGTCAATCACCTGTGGCTTCAAAAACCGTCCCAGCCACTCGTGGTCCTGAGATCCGCGCTCACTCACGCACAGCACAATTGCCGTCAGGAATGATAGAAATCCGACTTTAATCTTTTGAAAGGGAAGTGCTGTCCGTGAAGGCCCATTCTACAGCTGTGTAAGATGGATGTGCTTCCTGTCCTGGATCATTCGGTGTCTGTTCAAACGGGATGGTTGTCAGTTCCGGTTCATCAACTGCCCCTTTAAGACGTATTTTCTCATAATCGCGATCATCCTGTATATTTTAAAAGGAGTGTGATTTCAGTTGCGATAACCGATTGTTAAACTGTTGTGTATCAAGCTACATTGACGTTGCCTGTGTCCGTGCACATCCATATCGCAGCGTAACGGTTCATTACTCAAAATATGCCCATATTTTCATAAATCCACTCCTTGAAAGATCCCTTGTCCCAAATTTGCTCTCAGTATAAAAAAAACAACAAATTTCATGCCAGCAGCAGCAGCCGCGTGGCCTAATGGATACGTCGTCTGACTTCGATTGTAACTGTGATGTTATCAAAAGATTGCAGGTTCGAGTCCTGCCGCGGTCAGCTAACTTGCCGCGTGAAATTTTACATTCTTTATTTTGATTCTGCCTCAAAACCAACCATCTCGTGCAGTCACTCACCGAAAGTAAAGGAAGGCTGTATGCTTTAAAAAGCTCATGGCACATTTTCATCACTGTCGATCTGGTTGCACGGGCAAAACAAGCGGTGAAGTAGACTTTCGTGCACATTATTTCTGTTTGAATGGAAAAAGTAGGGGATGGATGTCTGACGTTGCAGTAAATAGGAGATAAGGTGACTGAGAAGTTCAGGCAATGGACTGCTGATCCAGTCTGCCCTCAACTTCGTCGTTATTGTGTTAAACCGTTTCCACTCGGTTTTTTTCCGTAATCACATTTAACCACATTGCCAAATTCACCTTTTACTGACAAGAATGCAGCTCGTTGGTGAAGTAATGTCTCAAAGAATAATCTATTCATCAAAGGGAAAACATGAGCAGGACTATGGAGAGGGGGACGATGGGCCGAATAGCAAACGAAGGTCAGAATCTGAGAGCTAGATCCCTTACTGTCGGCGGCTCGTAGGTCTAGGGGTATGATTCTCGCTTAGGGGTTTTAATAATTGAAATGCGAGAGGTCCCGGGTTCAAATCCCGGACGAGCCCTGACAACTTTTAGTCAAAAAAACACTTCTCAGCCGGTCGACATGTTTCAAATTAAAACGTTTGATTGCGCGCCGTTGTTCACACAGCGTCCAAAAATCCTGGAGATTCCCAGGAGCAAAGTGAAACTCACCGAACTGAGTAAAGTTCATGCATCTCAGATGTGCTCGGCTCAGTGTCTCATTGGACAACCTAAACCCGTGTTTGATTCTGGCCAATTCTTGATCAGTCCATCTTCCGTTCTGCACGCATGAGCTCACCTCCATTGGGATATGGATACATTCAGCGTCAATCTCAACTTCAACGTGAAACAGACTCTGCCCTTAATATGAGTGCGTCCTGTTTCTCCAGCGCTGAAAAGATGGGAGAAGCTGGCTTTGGATTTAGTCCCTTGGCTGCCGAATTTAAACCGTACAGGAAATCAATCCGGGGTGGGCAAGCTGCCTGGTCTGATTAAAAGGCTTTCAGACCCTACATTCCAGGCATGTTATTGTGTTCTGGCCTCAACATTCGATTCAACGTCTCGGATCATAAGCCGCGCTCATTGTCTGCTAATGGTTCTGCTGTTCCCACTAACACCTGCTCTAGTCCATCCTTTGTTATTTTATTGCCCGCTTACCACCCACTTTGCCTTTTCGCATTGTGCCATTTATTATTCAATCACTCCTACGCTCCACTGTATCACAGACATTCCCTTTTGTCCTTCCTCGCTGCCTATTTTTTTCCAGGCGCTATTTTCGTGGAAGAAATCTGTAAACTTTACATTATTCTTAAAATATCGGAATGATCATCTGACTGAACGTGAGCCCGGGTTCTTCATCCACAGAATGTTCACGACCAGCTGAGTTTTACAGAATTCTTTGTTTTTGTTCATTGTGTTTCTATATCGCTTTTAAGGTGATGTCCTGTCTGTCCGAGGTCATTCTCTGTCTCTCCAAAATGGTTGCTATCAGTATCGGATCATTATGTATCTGTTTAAAAGGAATGTGCTGTCTGTCCCGGATTTTAAATTACAAATTTCAAAAACTGCCTTTGGAGGTTGCAGGAATTTTAGTTTGTTGGTGTGTTTCTGTAGCGAGGGAGTGTGTGCAAACGTGCTGCGCGATCTTACTGTGCATTTCATGTCATGGGAGAAAAAATGCATTACATGCAACTTGAAGCCACACTGATTTGATTGAACACACATTCGAGGACTGCCTGACAGGAGAAGAATCTGCTGTGGTATTTTGCTGTTCCGCATCTGAAAGAAGGCAAATTATATAAGTTAGAAACATAGCGATTTGAGCGAGAGCTTGCGGATGGGCTTTGTGACATGATGAGCTCTTTCCTCCTTATTTTCAAATACAAATCAAATCAAGACAAGACAAGACATGACTGACTGACTGACTTTGTTTATATAAATATATGTATTAATATTTATATATGCGTATATTAACATACATTCCATACTTTTTAACTTTGAAAATAAATGTGCCTTTTCTGTTCTACCGGCACTGGGCTCTATTGCATTTGAGCTCTTTCACAGCACACGCAGCTGCTGTCAGATCCAGCAGAAAGGCACTCGCGACTTTAAAAGATCGCCTTTGTTCCCCACATCTTCGCTCGTGGCTTGTCTTACACCATGGGTTTACTTGTTTGAGTATTTACTGACTGCACGCCCTGATTTCCAGTGGATTTCAAGCAGTCGCACAGCCTTCGTTCAATCAAAAACATATAGATTAAGAAATAATTATTTCTTTATTGAAATCAAACTAAATTCAATTTTTTGCAATAAAACTGTAAATTTATTGATTTTCTTATTGTGATAAATATATATATGTTTTAAATTGTCTTTTTGTCTGGGTTGATTTTACTTCCCTCCGTCCTTCCTGCCTGTCAATCACCTGTGGCTTCAAAAACCGTCCCAGCCACTCGTGGTCCTGAGATCCGCGCTCACTCACGCACAGCACAATTGCCTTCAGGAATGATAGAAATCCGACTTTAATCTTTTGAAAGGGAAGTGCTGTCCGTGAAGGCCCATTCTACAGCTGTGTAAGATGGATGTGCTTCCTGTCCTGGATCATTCGGTGTCTGTTCAAACGGGATGGTTGTCAGTTCCGGTTCATCAACTGCCCCTTTAAGACGTATTTTCTCATAATCGCGATCATCCTGTATATTTTAAAAGGAGTGTGATTTCAGTTGCGATAACCGATTGTTAAACTGTTGTGTATCAAGCTACATTGACGTTGCCTGTGTCCGTGCACATCCATATCGCAGCGTAACGGTTCATTACTCAAAATATGCCCATATTTTCATAAATCCACTCCTTGAAAGATCCCTTGTCCCAAATTTGCTCTCAGTATAAAAAAAACAACAAATTTCATGCCAGCAGCAGCAGCCGCGTGGCCTAATGGATAAGTCGTCTGACTTCGATTGTAACTGTGATGTTATCAAAAGATTGCAGGTTCGAGTCCTGCCGCGGTCAGCTAACTTGCCGCGTGAAATTTTACATTCTTTATTTTGATTCTGCCTCAAAACCAACCATCTCGTGCAGTCACTCACCGAAAGTAAATGAAGGCTGTTTGCTTTAAAAAGCTCATGGCACATTTTCATCACTGTCGATCTGGTTGCACGGGCAAAACAAGCGGTGAAGTAGACTTTCGTGCACATTATTTCTGTTTGAATGGAAAAAGTAGGGGATGGATGTCTGACGTTGCAGTAAAAAGGAGATAAGGTGACTGAGAAGTTCAGGCAATGGACTGCTGATCCAGTCTGCCCTCAACTTCGTCGTTATTGTGTTAAACCGTTTCCACTCGGTTTTTTTCCGTAATCACATTTAACCACATTGCCAAATTCACCTTTTACTGACAAGAATGCAGCTCGTTGGTGAAGTAATGTCTCAAAGAATAATCTATTCATCAAAGGGAAAACATGAGCAGGACTATGGAGAGGGGGACGATGGGCCGAATAGCAAACGAAGGTCAGAATCTGAGAGCTAGATCCCTTACTGTCGGCGGCTCGTTGGTCTAGGGGTATGATTCTCGCTTAGGGGTTTTAATAATTGAAATGCGAGAGGTCCCGGGTTCAAATCCCGGACGAGCCCTGACAACTTTTAGTCAAAAAAACACTTCTCAGCCGGTCGACATGTTTCAAATTAAAACGTTTGATTGCGCGCCGTTGTTCACACAGCGTCCAAACATCCTGGAGATTCCCAGGAGCAAAGTGAAACTCACCGAACTGAGTAAAGTTCATGCATCTCAGATGTGCTCGGCTCAGTGTCTCATTGGACAACCTAAACCCGTGTTTGATTCTGGCCAATTCTTGATCAGTCCATCTTCCGTTCTGCACGCATGAGCTCACCTCCATTGGGATATGGATACATTCAGCGTCAATCTCAACTTCAACGTGAAACAGACTCTGCCCTTAATATGAGTGCGTCCTGTTTCTCCAGCGCTGAAAAGATGGGAGAAGCTGGCTTTGGATTTAGTCCCTTGGCTGCCGAATTTAAACCGTACAGGAAATCAATCCGGGGTGGGCAAGCTGCCTGGTCTGATTAAAAGGCTTTCAGACCCTACATTCCAGGCATGTTATTGTGTTCTGGCCTCAACATTCGATTCAACGTCTCGGATCATAAGCCGCGCTCATTGTCTGCTAATGGTTCTGCTGTTCCCACTAACACCTGCTCTAGTCCATCCTTTGTTATTTTATTGCCCGCTTACCACCCACTTTGCCTTTTCGCATTGTGCCATTTATTATTCAATCACTCCTACGCTCCACTGTATCACAGACATTCCCTTTTGTCCTTCCTCGCTGCCTATTTTTTTCCAGGCGCTATTTTCGTGGAAGAAATCTGTAAACTTTACATTATTCTTAAAATATCGGAATGATCATCTGACTGAACGTGAGCCCGGGTTCTTCATCCACAGAATGTTCACGACCAGCTGAGTTTTACAGAATTCTTTGTTTTTGTTCATTGTGTTTCTATATCGCTTTTAAGGTGATGTCCTGTCTGTCCGAGGTCATTCTCTGTCTCTCCAAAATGGTTGCTATCAGTATCGGATCATTATGTATCTGTTTAAAAGGAATGTGCTGTCTGTCCCGGATTTTAAATTACAAATTTCAAAAACTGCCTTTGGAGGTTGCAGGAATTTTAGTTTGTTGGTGTGTTTCTGTAGCGAGGGAGTGTGTGCAAACGTGCTGCGCGATCTTACTGTGCATTTCATGTCATGGGAGAAAAAATGCATTACATGCAACTTGAAGCCACACTGATTTGATTGAACACACATTCGAGGACTGCCTGACAGGAGAAGAATCTGCTGTGGTATTTTGCTGTTCCGCATCTGAAAGAAGGCAAATTATATAAGTTAGAAACATAGCGATTTGAGCGAGAGCTTGCGGATGGGCTTTGTGACATGATGAGCTCTTTCCTCCTTATTTTCAAATACAAATCAAATCAAGACAAGACAAGACATGACTGACTGACTGACTTTGTTTATATAAATATATGTATTAATATTTATATATGCGTATATTAACATACATTCCATACTTTTTAACTTTGAAAATAAATGTGCCTTTTCTGTTCTACCGGCACTGGGCTCTATTGCATTTGAGCTCTTTCACAGCACACGCAGCTGCTGTCAGATCCAGCAGAAAGGCACTCGCGACTTTAAAAGATCGCCTTTGTTCCCCACATCTTCGCTCGTGGCTTGTCTTACACCATGGGTTTACTTGTTTGAGTATTTACTGACTGCACGCCCTGATTTCCAGTGGATTTCAAGCAGTCGCACAGCCTTCGTTCAATCAAAAACATATAGATTAAGAAATAATTATTTCTTTATTGAAATCAAACTAAATTCAATTTTTTGCAATAAAACTGTAAATTTATTGATTTTCTTATTGTGATAAATATATATATGTTTTAAATTGTCTTTTTGTCTGGGTTGATTTTACTTCCCTCCGTCCTTCCTGCCTGTCAATCACCTGTGGCTTCAAAAACCGTCCCAGCCACTCGTGGTCCTGAGATCCGCGCTCACTCACGCACAGCACAATTGCCTTCAGGAATGATAGAAATCCGACTTTAATCTTTTGAAAGGGAAGTGCTGTCCGTGAAGGCCCATTCTACAGCTGT
This sequence comes from Pristiophorus japonicus, assembly GCF_044704955.1. Taxonomy (NCBI): domain Eukaryota; kingdom Metazoa; phylum Chordata; class Chondrichthyes; family Pristiophoridae; genus Pristiophorus; species Pristiophorus japonicus. The sequence continues at coordinate 247,543 of NW_027251383.1, read as the reverse complement.
GTAAGATGGATGTGCTTCCTGTCCTGGATCATTCGGTGTCTGTTCAAACGGGATGGTTGTCAGTTCCGGTTCATCAACTGCCCCTTTAAGACGTATTTTCTCATAATCGCGATCATCCTGTATATTTTAAAAGGAGTGTGATTTCAGTTGCGATAACCGATTGTTAAACTGTTGTGTATCAAGCTACATTGACGTTGCCTGTGTCCGTGCACATCCATATCGCAGCGTAACGGTTCATTACTCAAAATATGCCCATATTTTCATAAATCCACTCCTTGAAAGATCCCTTGTCCCAAATTTGCTCTCAGTATAAAAAAAACAACAAATTTCATGCCAGCAGCAGCAGCCGCGTGGCCTAATGGATAAGTCGTCTGACTTCGATTGTAACTGTGATGTTATCAAAAGATTGCAGGTTCGAGTCCTGCCGCGGTCAGCTAACTTGCCGCGTGAAATTTTACATTCTTTATTTTGATTCTGCCTCAAAACCAACCATCTCGTGCAGTCACTCACCGAAAGTAAATGAAGGCTGTTTGCTTTAAAAAGCTCATGGCACATTTTCATCACTGTCGATCTGGTTGCACGGGCAAAACAAGCGGTGAAGTAGACTTTCGTGCACATTATTTCTGTTTGAATGGAAAAAGTAGGGGATGGATGTCTGACGTTGCAGTAAAAAGGAGATAAGGTGACTGAGAAGTTCAGGCAATGGACTGCTGATCCAGTCTGCCCTCACCTTCGTCGTTATTGTGTTAAACCGTTTCCACTCGGTTTTTTTCCGTAATCACATTTAACCACATTGCCAAATTCACCTTTTACTGACAAGAATGCAGCTCGTTGGTGAAGTAATGTCTCAAAGAATAATCTATTCATCAAAGGGAAAACATGAGCAGGACTATGGAGAGGGGGACGATGGGCCGAATAGCAAACGAAGGTCAGAATCTGAGAGCTAGATCCCTTACTGTCGGCGGCTCGTTGGTCTAGGGGTATGATTCTCGCTTAGGGGTTTTAATAATTGAAATGCGAGAGGTCCCGGGTTCAAATCCCGGACGAGCCCTGACAACTTTTAGTCAAAAAAACACTTCTCAGCCGGTCGACATGTTTCAAATTAAAACGTTTGATTGCGCGCCGTTGTTCACACAGCGTCCAAACATCCTGGAGATTCCCAGGAGCAAAGTGAAACTCACCGAACTGAGTAAAGTTCATGCATCTCAGATGTGCTCGGCTCAGTGTCTCATTGGACAACCTAAACCCGTGTTTGATTCTGGCCAATTCTTGATCAGTCCATCTTCCGTTCTGCACGCATGAGCTCACCTCCATTGGGATATGGATACATTCAGCGTCAATCTCAACTTCAACGTGAAACAGACTCTGCCCTTAATATGAGTGCGTCCTGTTTCTCCAGCGCTGAAAAGATGGGAGAAGCTGGCTTTGGATTTAGTCCCTTGGCTGCCGAATTTAAACCGTACAGGAAATCAATCCGGGGTGGGCAAGCTGCCTGGTCTGATTAAAAGGCGTTCAGACCCTACATTCCAGGCATGTTATTGTGTTCTGGCCTCAACATTCGATTCAACGTCTCGGATCATAAGCTGCGCTCATTGTCTGCTAATGTTTCTGCTGTTCCCACTAACACCTGCTCTAGTCCATCCTTTGTTATTTTATTGCCCGCTTACCACCCACTTTGCCTTTTCGCATTGTGCCATTTATTATTCAATCACTCCTACGCTCCACTGTATCACAGACATTCCCTTTTGTCCTTCCTCGCTGCCTATTTTTTTCCAGGCGCTATTTTCGTGGAAGAAATCTGTAAACTTTACATTTTTCTTAAAATATCGGAATGATCATCTGACTGAACGTGAGCCCGGGTTCTTCATCCACAGAATGTTCACGCCCAGCTGAGTTTTACAGAATTCTTTGTTTTTGTTCACTGTGTTTCTGTATCGCTTTTAAGGTGATGTCCTGTCTGTCCGAGGTCATTCTCTGTCTCTCCAAAATGGTTGCTATCAGTATCGGATCATTATGTATCTGTTTAAAAGGAATGTGCTGTCTGTCCCGGATTTTAAATTACAAATTTCAAAAACTGCCTTTGGAGGTTGCAGGAATTTTAGTTTGTTGGTGTGTTTCTGTAGCGAGGGAGTGTGTGCAAACGTGCTGCGCGATCTTACTGTGCATTTCATGTCATGGGAGAAAAAATGCATTACATGCAACTTGAAGCCACACTGATTTGATTGAACACACATTCGAGGACTGCCTGACAGGAGAAGAATCTGCTGTGGGATTTTGCTGTTCCACATCTGAAAGAAGGCAAATTATATAAGTTAGAAACATAGCGATTTGAGCGAGAGCTTGCGGATGGGCTTTGTGACATGATGAGCTCTTTCCTCCTTATTTTCAAATACAAATCAAATCAAGACAAGACAAGACATGACTGACTGACTGTGTTTATAAAATATATGTATTAATATTTATATATGCGTATATTAACATACATTCCATACTTTTTAACTTTCAAAATAAATGTGCCTTTTCTGTTCTACCGGCACTGGGCTCTATTGCATTTGAGCTCTTTCACAGCACACGCAGCTGCTGTCAGATCCAGCAGAAAGGCACTCGCGACTTTAAAAGATCGCCTTTGTTCCCCACATCTTCGCTCGTGGCTTGTCTTACACCATGGGCTTTCTTGTTTGTGTATTTACTGACTGCACGCCCTGATTTCCAGTGGATTTCAAGCAGTCGCACAGCCTTCGTTCAATCAAAAACATATAGATTAAGAAATAATTATTTCTTTATTGAAATCAAACTAAATTCAATTTTTTGCAATAAAACTGTAAATTTATTGATTTTCTTATTGTGATAAATATATATATGTTTTAAATTGTCTTTTTGTCTGGGTTGATTTTACTTCCCTCCGTCCTTCCTGCCTGTCAAGCACCTGTGGCTTCAAAAACCGTCCCAGCCACTCGTGGTCCTGAGATCCGCGCTCACTCACGCACAGCACAATTGCCTTCAGGAATGATAGAAATCCGACTTTAATCTTTTGAAAGGGAAGTGCTGTCCGTGAAGGCCCATTCTACAGCTGTGTAAGATGGATGTGCTTCCTGTCCTGGATCATTCGGTGTCTGTTCAAACGGGATGGTTGTCAGTTCCGGTTCATCAACTGCCCCTTTAAGACGTATTTTCTCATAATCGCGATCATCCTGTATATTTTAAAAGGAGTGTGATTTCAGTTGCGATAACCGATTGTTAAACTGTTGTGTATCAAGCTACATTGACGTTGCCTGTGTCCGTGCACATCCATATCGCAGCGTAACGGTTCATTACTCAAAATATGCCCATATTTTCATAAATCCACTCCTTGAAAGATCCCTTGTCCCAAATTTGCTCTCAGTATAAAAAAAACAACAAATTTCATGCCAGCAGCAGCAGCCGCGTGGCCTAATGGATAAGTCGTCTGACTTCGATTGTAACTGTGATGTTATCAAAAGATTGCAGGTTCGAGTCCTGCCGCGGTCAGCTAACTTGCCGCGTGAAATTTTACATTCTTTATTTTGATTCTGCCTCAAAACCAACCATCTCGTGCAGTCACTCACCGAAAGTAAAGGAAGGCTGTTTGCTTTAAAAAGCTCATGGCACATTTTCATCACTGTCGATCTGGTTGCACGGGCAAAACAAGCGGTGAAGTAGACTTTCGTGCACATTATTTCTGTTTGAATGGAAAAAGTAGGGGATGGATGTCTGACGTTGCAGTAAATAGGAGATAAGGTGACTGAGAAGTTCAGGCAATGGACTGCTGATCCAGTCTGCCCTCAACTTCGTCGTTATTGTGTTAAACCGTTTCCACTCGGTTTTTTTCCGTAATCACATTTAACCACATTGCCAAATTCACCTTTTACTGACAAGAATGCAGCTCGTTGGTGAAGTAATGTCTCAAAGAATAATCTATTCATCAAAGGGAAAACATGAGCAGGACTATGGAGAGGGGGACGATGGGCCGAATAGCAAACGAAGGTCAGAATCTGAGAGCTAGATCCCTTACTGTCGGCGGCTCGTTGGTCTAGGGGTATGATTCTCGCTTAGGGGTTTTAATAATTGAAATGCGAGAGGTCCCGGGTTCAAATCCCGGACGAGCCCTGACAACTTTTAGTCAAAAAAACACTTCTCAGCCGGTCGACATGTTTCAAATTAAAACGTTTGATTGCGCGCCGTTGTTCACACAGCGTCCAAACATCCTGGAGATTCCCAGGAGCAAAGTGAAACTCACCGAACTGAGTAAAGTTCATGCATCTCAGATGTGCTCGGCTCAGTGTCTCATTGGACAACCTAAACCCGTGTTTGATTCTGGCCAATTCTTGATCAGTCCATCTTCCGTTCTGCACGCATGAGCTCACCTCCATTGGGATATGGATACATTCAGCGTCAATCTCAACTTCAACGTGAAACAGACTCTGCCCTTAATATGAGTGCGTCCTGTTTCTCCAGCGCTGAAAAGATGGGAGAAGCTGGCTTTGGATTTAGTCCCTTGGCTGCCGAATTTAAACCGTACAGGAAATCAATCCGGGGTGGGCAAGCTGCCTGGTCTGATTAAAAGGCGTTCAGACCCTACATTCCAGGCATGTTATTGTGTTCTGGCCTCAACATTCGATTCAACGTCTCGGATCATAAGCTGCGCTCATTGTCTGCTAATGTTTCTGCTGTTCCCACTAACACCTGCTCTAGTCCATCCTTTGTTATTTTATTGCCCGCTTACCACCCACTTTGCCTTTTCGCATTGTGCCATTTATTATTCAATCACTCCTACGCTCCACTGTATCACAGACATTCCCTTTTGTCCTTCCTCGCTGCCTATTTTTTTCCAGGCGCTATTTTCGTGGAAGAAATCTGTAAACTTTACATTTTTCTTAAAATATCGGAATGATCATCTGACTGAACGTGAGCCCGGGTTCTTCATCCACAGAATGTTCACGCCCAGCTGAGTTTTACAGAATTCTTTGTTTTTGTTCACTGTGTTTCTGTATCGCTTTTAAGGTGATGTCCTGTCTGTCCGAGGTCATTCTCTGTCTCTCCAAAATGGTTGCTATCAGTATCGGATCATTATGTATCTGTTTAAAAGGAATGTGCTGTCTGTCCCGGATTTTAAATTACAAATTTCAAAAACTGCCTTTGGAGGTTGCAGGAATTTTAATTTGTTGGTGTGTTTGTGTAGCGAGGGAGTGTGTGCAAACGTGCTGCGCGATCTTACTGTGCATTTCATGTCATGGGAGAAAAAATGCATGACATGCAACTTGAAGCCACACTGATTTGATTGAACACACATTCGAGGACTGCCTGACAGGAGAAGAATCTGCTGTGGGATTTTGCTGTTCCACATCTGAAAGAAGGCAAATTATATAAGTTAGAAACATAGCGATTTTAGCGAGAGCTTGCGGTTGGGCTGTGTGAAATGATGAGCTCCTACCCCCTTATTTTCAAACACAAATCAAATCAAGACAAGACAAGACATGACTGACTGACTGACTTTGTTTATACAGATATATATATAAATATTAATTTATACGTATATTTACAAACAATCCGTACTTTTTAACTTTCACAATAAATGTGCCTTTTCTGTTCTGCCAGCACTGGGCTCTATTACATTTGAGCTCTTTCATAGCACACGCAGCTGCTGTCAGATCCAGCAGAAAGGCACTCGCGACTTTAAAAGATCGCCTTTGTTCCCCATATCTTCCCTCGTGGCTTGTCTTACACCATGGTCTTACTGTGTTTGGGTATTTACTGACTGCACGCTCTGATTTCCAGTGGATTTCATGCAGTCGCACAGCCTTCGTTCAATCAAAAATATATAGATTAAGAAATAATTATTTATTTATTTAAATCAAACCAAATTCAATTTTTTGCAATAAAACTGTAAATTTATTTATTTTCTTATTGTGATAAATATATATATGTTTTAAATTGTCTTTTTGTCTGGGTTGATTTTACTTCCCTCCGTCCTTCCTGCCTGTCAATCACCTGTGGCTTCAAAAACCGTCCCAGCCACTCGTGGCCCTGAGATCCGCGCTCACTCACGCACAGCACAATTGCCTTCAGGAATGATAGAAATCCGACTTTAATCTTTTGAAAGGGAAGTGCTGTCCGTGAAGGCCCATTCTACAGCTGTGTAAGATGGATGTGCTTCCTGTCCTGGATCATTCGGTGTCTGTTCAAACGGGATGGTTGTCAGTTCCGGTTCATCAACTGCCCCTTTAAGACGTATTTTCTCATAATCGCGATCATCCTGTATATTTTAAAAGGAGTGTGATTTCAGTTGCGATAACCGATTGTTAAACTGTTGTGAATCAAGCTACATTGACGTTGCCTGTGTCCGTGCACATCCATATCGCAGCGTAACGGTTCATTACTCAAAATATGCCCATATTTTCATAAATCCACTCCTTGAAAGATCCCTTGTCCCAAATTTGCTCTCAGTATAAAAAAAACAACAAATTTCATGCCAGCAGCAGCAGCCGCGTGGCCTAATGGATAAGTCGTCTGACTTCGATTGTAACTGTGATGTTATCAAAAGATTGCAGGTTCGAGTCCTGCCGCGGTCAGCTAACTTGCCGCGTGAAATTTTACATTCTTTATTTTGATTCTGCCTCAAAACCAACCATCTCGTGCAGTCACTCACCGAAAGTAAAGGAAGGCTGTTTGCTTTAAAAAGCTCATGGCACATTTTCATCACTGTCGATCTGGTTGCACGGGCAAAACAAGCGGTGAAGTAGACTTTCGTGCACATTATTTCTGTTTGAATGGAAAAAGTAGGGGATGGATGTCTGACGTTGCAGTAAATAGGAGATAAGGTGACTGAGAAGTTCAGGCAATGGACTGCTGATCCAGTCTGCCCTCAACTTCGTCGTTATTGTGTTAAACCGTTTCCACTCGGTTTTTTTCCGTAATCACATTTAACCTCATTGCCAAATTCACCTTTTACTGACAAGAATGCAGCTCGTTGGTGAAGTAATGTCTCAAAGAATAATCTATTCATCAAAGGGAAAACATGAGCAGGACGATGGAGAGGGGGACGATGGGCCGAATAGCAAACGAAGGTCAGAATCTGAGAGCTAGATCCCTTACTGTCGGCGGCTCGTTGGTCTAGGGGTATGATTCTCGCTTAGGGGTTTTAATAATTGAAATGCGAGAGGTCCCGCGTTCAAATCCCGGACGAGCCCTGACAACTTTTAGTCAAAAAAACACTTCTCAGCCGGTCGACATGTTTCAAATTAAAACGTTTGATTGCGCGCCGTTGTTCACACAGCGTCCAAAAATCCTGGAGATTCCCAGGAGCAAAGTGAAACTCACCGAACTGAGTAAAGTTCATGCATCTCAGATGTGCTCGGCTCAGTGTCTCATTGGACAACCTAAACCCGTGTTTGATTCTGGCCAATTCTTGATCAGTCCATCTTCCGTTCTGCACGCATGAGCTCACCTCCATTGGGATATGGATACATTCAGCGTCAATCTCAACTTCAACGTGAAACAGACTCTGCCCTTAATATGAGTGCGTCCTGTTTCTCCAGCGCTGAAAAGATGGGAGAAGCTGGCTTTGGATTTAGTCCCTTGGCTGCCGAATTTAAACCGTACAGGAAATCAATCCGGGGTGGGCAAGCTGCCTGGTCTGATTAAAAGGCTTTCAGACCCTACATTCCAGGCATGTTATTGTGTTCTGGCCTCAACATTCGATTCAACGTCTCGGATCATAAGCCGCGCTCATTGTCTGCTAATGGTTCTGCTGTTCCCACTAACACCTGCTCTAGTCCATCCTTTGTTATTTTATTGCCCGCTTACCACCCACTTTGCCTTTTCGCATTGTGCCATTTATTATTCAATCACTCCTACGCTCCACTGTATCACAGACATTCCCTTTTGTTCTTCCTCGCTGCCTATTTTTTTCCAGGCGCTATTTTCGTGGAAGAAATCTGTAAACTTTACATTTTTCTTAAAATATCGGAATGATCATCTGACTGAACGTGAGCCCGGGTTCTTCATCCACAGAATGTTCACGACCAGCTGAGTTTTACAGAATTCTTTGTTTTTGTTCACTGTGTTTCTATATCGCTTTTAAGGTGATGTCCTGTCTGTCCGAGGTCATTCTCTGTCTCTCCAAAATGGTTGCTATCAGTATCGGATCATTATGTATCTGTTTAAAAGGAATGTGCTGTCTGTCCCGGATTTTAAATTACAAATTTCAAAAACTGCCTTTGGAGGTTGCAGGAATTTTAATTTGTTGGTGTGTTTGTGTAGCGAGGGAGTGTGTGCAAACGTGCTGCGCGATCTTACTGTGCATTTCATGTCATGGGAGAAAAAATGCATGACATGCAACTTGAAGCCACACTGATTTGATTGAACACACATTCGAGGACTGCCTGACAGGAGAAGAATCTGCTGTGGGATTTTGCTGTTCCACATCTGAAAGAAGGCAAATTATATAAGTTAGAAACATAGCGATTTTAGCGAGAGCTTGCGGTTGGGCTGTGTGAAATGATGAGCTCCTACCCCCTTATTTTCAAACACAAATCAAATCAAGACAAGACAAGACATGACTGACTGACTGACTTTGTTTATACAGATATATATATAAATATTAATTTATACGTATATTTACAAACAATCCGTACTTTTTAACTTTCACAATAAATGTGCCTTTTCTGTTCTGCCAGCACTGGGCTCTATTACATTTGAGCTCTTTCATAGCACACGCAGCTGCTGTCAGATCCAGCAGAAAGGCACTCGCGACTTTAAAAGATCGCCTTTGTTCCCCATATCTTCCCTCGTGGCTTGTCTTACACCATGGTCTTACTGTGTTTGGGTATTTACTGACTGCACGCTCTGATTTCCAGTGGATTTCATGCAGTCGCACAGCCTTCGTTCAATCAAAAATATATAGATTAAGAAATAATTATTTATTTATTTAAATCAAACCAAATTCAATTTTTTGCAATAAAACTGTAAATTTATTTATTTTCTTATTGTGATAAATATATATATGTTTTAAATTGTCTTTTTGTCTGGGTTGATTTTACTTCCCTCCGTCCTTCCTGCCTGTCAATCACCTGTGGCTTCAAAAACCGTCCCAGCCACTCGTGGTCCTGAGATGCGCGCTCACTCACGCACAGCACAATTGCCTTCAGGAATGATAGAAATCCGACTTTAATCTTTTGAAAGGGAAGTGCTGTCCGTGAAGGCCCATTCTACAGCTGTGTAAGATGGATGTGCTTCCTGTCCTGGATCATTCGGTGTCTGTTCAAACGGGATGGTTGTCAGTTCCGGTTCATCAACTGCCCCTTTAAGACGTATTTTCTCATAATCGCGATCATCCTGTATATTTTAAAAGGAGTGTGATTTCAGTTGCGATAACCGATTGTTAAACTGTTGTGTATCAAGCTACATTGACGTTGCCTGTGTCCGTGCACATCCATATCGCAGCGTAACGGTTCATTACTCAAAATATGCCCATATTTTCATAAATCCACTCCTTGAAAGATCCCTTGTCCCAAATTTGCTCTCAGTATAAAAAAAACAACAAATTTCATGCCAGCAGCAGCAGCCGCGTGGCCTAATGGATAAGTCGTCTGACTTCGATTGTAACTGTGATGTTATCAAAAGATTGCAGGTTCGAGTCCTGCCGCGGTCAGCTAACTTGCCGCGTGAAATTTTACATTCTTTATTTTGATTCTGCCTCAAAACCAACCATCTCGTGCAGTCACTCACCGAAAGTAAAGGAAGGCTGTTTGCTTTAAAAAGCTCATGGCACATTTTCATCACTGTCGATCTGGTTGCACGGGCAAAACAAGCGGTGAAGTAGACTTTCGTGCACATTATTTCTGTTTGAATGGAAAAAGTAGGGGATGGATGTCTGACGTTGCAGTAAATAGGAGATAAGGTGACTGAGAAGTTCAGGCAATGGACTGCTGATCCAGTCTGCCCTCAACTTCGTCGTTATTGTGTTAAACCGTTTCCACTCGGTTTTTTTCCGTAATCACATTTAACCTCATTGCCAAATTCACCTTTTACTGACAAGAATGCAGCTCGTTGGTGAAGTAATGTCTCAAAGAATAATCTATTCATCAAAGGGAAAACATGAGCAGGACGATGGAGAGGGGGACGATGGGCCGAATAGCAAACGAAGGTCAGAATCTGAGAGCTAGATCCCTTACTGTCGGCGGCTCGTTGGTCTAGGGGTATGATTCTCGCTTAGGGGTTTTAATAATTGAAATGCGAGAGGTCCCGGGTTCAAATCCCGGACGAGCCCTGACAACTTTTAGTCAAAAAAACACTTCTCAGCCGGTCGACATGTTTCAAATTAAAACGTTTAATTGCGCGCCGTTGTTCACACAGCGTCCAAAAATCCTGGAGATTCCCAGGAGCAAAGTGAAACTCACCGAACTGAGTAAAGTTCATGCATCTCAGATGTGCTCGGCTCAGTGTCTCATTGGACAACCTAAACCCGTGTTTGATTCTGGCCAATTCTTGATCAGTCCATCTTCCGTTCTGCACTCATGAGCTCACCTCCATTGGGATATGGATACATTCAGCGTCAATCTCAACTTCAACGTGAAACAGACTCTGCCCTTAATATGAGTGCGTCCTGTTTCTCCAGCGCTGAAAAGATGGGAGAAGCTGGCTTTGGATTTAGTCCCTTGGCTGCCGAATTTAAACCGTACAGAAAATCAATCCGGGGTGGGCAAGCTGCCTGGTCTGATTAAAAGGCGTTCAGACCCTACATTCCAGGCATGTTATTGTGTTCTGGCCTCAACATTCGATTCAACGTCTCGGATCATAAGCCGCGCTCATTGTCTGCTAATGGTTCTGCTGTTCCCACTAACACCTGCTCTGGTCCATCCTTTGTTATTTTATTGCCCGCTTACCACCCACTTTGCCTTTTCGCATTGTGCCATTTATTATTCAATCACTCCTACGCTCCACTGTATCACAGACATTCCCTTTTGTCCTTCCTCGCTGCCTATTTTTTTCCAGGCGCTATTTTCGTGGAAGAAATCTGTAAACTTTACATTTTTCTTAAAATATCGGAATGATCATCTGACTGAACGTGAGCCCGGGTTCTTCATCCACAGAATGTTCACGACCAGCTGAGTTTTACAGAATTCTTTGTTTTTGTTCACTGTGTTTCTATATCGCTTTTAAGGTGATGTCCTGTCTGTCCGAGGTCATTCTCTGTCTCTCCAAAATGGTTGCTATCAGTATCGGATCATTATGTATCTGTTTAAAAGGAATGTGCTGTCTGTCCCGGATTTTAAATTACAAATTTCAAAAACTGCCTTTGGAGGTTGCAGGAATTTTAATTTGTTGGTGTGTTTGTGTAGCGAGGGAGTGTGTGCAAACGTGCTGCGCGATCTTACTGTGCATTTCATGTCATGGGAGAAAAAATGCATGACATGCAACTTGAAGCCACACTGATTTGATTGAACACACATTCGAGGACTGCCTGACAGGAGAAGAATCTGCTGTGGGATTTTGCTGTTCCACATCTGAAAGAAGGCAAATTATATAAGTTAGAAACATAGCGATTTTAGCGAGAGCTTGCGGTTGGGCTGTGTGAAATGATGAGCTCCTACCCCCTTATTTTCAAACACAAATCAAATCAAGACAAGACAAGACATGACTGACTGACTGACTTTGTTTATACAGATATATATATAAATATTAATTTATACGTATATTTACAAACAATCCGTACTTTTTAACTTTCACAATAAATGTGCCTTTTCTGTTCTGCCAGCACTGGGCTCTATTACATTTGAGCTCTTTCATAGCACACGCAGCTGCTGTCAGATCCAGCAGAAAGGCACTCGCGACTTTAAAAGATCGCCTTTGTTCCCCATATCTTCCCTCGTGGCTTGTCTTACACCATGGTCTTACTGTGTTTGGGTATTTACTGACTGCACGCTCTGATTTCCAGTGGATTTCATGCAGTCGCACAGCCTTCGTTCAATCAAAAATATATAGATTAAGAAATAATTATTTATTTATTTAAATCAAACCAAATTCAATTTTTTGCAATAAAACTGTAAATTTATTTATTTTCTTATTGTGATAAATATATATATGTTTTAAATTGTCTTTTTGTCTGGGTTGATTTTACTTCCCTCCGTCCTTCCTGCCTGTCAATCACCTGTGGCTTCAAAAACCGTCCCAGCCACTCGTGGTCCTGAGATGCGCGCTCACTCACGCACAGCACAATTGCCTTCAGGAATGATAGAAATCCGACTTTAATCTTTTGAAAGGGAAGTGCTGTCCGTGAAGGCCCATTCTACAGCTGTGTAAGATGGATGTGCTTCCTGTCCTGGATCATTCGGTGTCTGTTCAAACGGGATGGTTGTCAGTTCCGGTTCATCAACTGCCCCTTTAAGACGTATTTTCTCATAATCGCGATCATCCTGTATATTTTAAAAGGAGTGTGATTTCAGTTGCGATAACCGATTGTTAAACTGTTGTGTATCAAGCTACATTGACGTTGCCTGTGTCCGTGCACATCCATATCGCAGCGTAACGGTTCATTACTCAAAATATGCCCATATTTTCATAAATCCACTCCTTGAAAGATCCCTTGTCCCAAATTTGCTCTCAGTATAAAAAAAACAACAAATTTCATGCCAGCAGCAGCAGCCGCGTGGCCTAATGGATAAGTCGTCTGACTTCGATTGTAACTGTGATGTTATCAAAAGATTGCAGGTTCGAGTCCTGCCGCGGTCAGCTAACTTGCCGCGTGAAATTTTACATTCTTTATTTTGATTCTGCCTCAAAACCAACCATCTCGTGCAGTCACTCACCGAAAGTAAAGGAAGGCTGTTTGCTTTAAAAAGCTCATGGCACATTTTCATCACTGTCGATCTGGTTGCACGGGCAAAACAAGCGGTGAAGTAGACTTTCGTGCACATTATTTCTGTTTGAATGGAAAAAGTAGGGGATGGATGTCTGACGTTGCAGTAAATAGGAGATAAGGTGACTGAGAAGTTCAGGCAATGGACTGCTGATCCAGTCTGCCCTCAACTTCGTCGTTATTGTGTTAAACCGTTTCCACTCGGTTTTTTTCCGTAATCACATTTAACCTCATTGCCAAATTCACCTTTTACTGACAAGAATGCAGCTCGTTGGTGAAGTAATGTCTCAAAGAATAATCTATTCATCAAAGGGAAAACATGAGCAGGACGATGGAGAGGGGGACGATGGGCCGAATAGCAAACGAAGGTCAGAATCTGAGAGCTAGATCCCTTACTGTCGGCGGCTCGTTGGTCTAGGGGTATGATTCTCGCTTAGGGGTTTTAATAATTGAAATGCGAGAGGTCCCGGGTTCAAATCCCGGACGAGCCCTGACAACTTTTAGTCAAAAAAACACTTCTCAGCCGGTCGACATGTTTCAAATTAAAACGTTTAATTGCGCGCCGTTGTTCACACAGCGTCCAAAAATCCTGGAGATTCCCAGGAGCAAAGTGAAACTCACCGAACTGAGTAAAGTTCATGCATCTCAGATGTGCTCGGCTCAGTGTCTCATTGGACAACCTAAACCCGTGTTTGATTCTGGCCAATTCTTGATCAGTCCATCTTCCGTTCTGCACTCATGAGCTCACCTCCATTGGGATATGGATACATTCAGCGTCAATCTCAACTTCAACGTGAAACAGACTCTGCCCTTAATATGAGTGCGTCCTGTTTCTCCAGCGCTGAAAAGATGGGAGAAGCTGGCTTTGGATTTAGTCCCTTGGCTGCCGAATTTAAACCGTACAGAAAATCAATCCGGGGTGGGCAAGCTGCCTGGTCTGATTAAAAGGCGTTCAGACCCTACATTCCAGGCATGTTATTGTGTTCTGGCCTCAACATTCGATTCAACGTCTCGGATCATAAGCCGCGCTCATTGTCTGCTAATGGTTCTGCTGTTCCCACTAACACCTGCTCTGGTCCATCCTTTGTTATTTTATTGCCCGCTTACCACCCACTTTGCCTTTTCGCATTGTGCCATTTATTATTCAATCACTCCTACGCTCCACTGTATCACAGACATTCCCTTTTGTCCTTCCTCGCTGCCTATTTTTTTCCAGGCGCTATTTTCGTGGAAGAAATCTGTAAACTTTACATTTTTCTTAAAATATCGGAATGATCATCTGACTGAACGTGAGCCCGGGTTCTTCATCCACAGAATGTTCACGACCAGCTGAGTTTTACAGAATTCTTTGTTTTTGTTCACTGTGTTTCTATATCGCTTTTAAGGTGATGTCCTGTCTGTCCGAGGTCATTCTCTGTCTCTCCAAAATGGTTGCTATCAGTATCGGATCATTATGTATCTGTTTAAAAGGAATGTGCTGTCTGTCCCGGATTTTAAATTACAAATTTCAAAAACTGCCTTTGGAGGTTGCAGGAATTTTAATTTGTTGGTGTGTTTGTGTAGCGAGGGAGTGTGTGCAAACGTGCTGCGCGATCTTACTGTGCATTTCATGTCATGGGAGAAAAAATGCATGACATGCAACTTGAAGCCACACTGATTTGATTGAACACACATTCGAGGACTGCCTGACAGGAGAAGAATCTGCTGTGGGATTTTGCTGTTCCACATCTGAAAGAAGGCAAATTATATAAGTTAGAAACATAGCGATTTTAGCGAGAGCTTGCGGTTGGGCTGTGTGAAATGATGAGCTCCTACCCCCTTATTTTCAAACACAAATCAAATCAAGACAAGACAAGACATGACTGACTGACTGACTTTGTTTATATAAATATATGTATTAATATTTATATATGCGTATATTAACATACATTCCATACTTTTTAACTTTCAAAATAAATGTGCCTTTTCTGTTCTACCGGCACTGGGCTCTATTGCATTTGAGCTCTTTCACAGCACACGCAGCTGCTGTCAGATCCAGCAGAAAGGCACTCGCGACTTTAAAAGATCGCCTTTGTTCCCCACATCTTCGCTCGTGGCTTGTCTTACACCATGGGCTTACTTGTTTGTGTATTTACTGACTGCACGCCCTGATTTCCAGTGGATTTCAAGCAGTCGCACAGCCTTCGTTCAATCAAAAACATATAGATTAAGAAATAATTATTTCTTTATTGAAATCAAACTAAATTCAATTTTTTGCAATAAAACTGTAAATTTATTGATTTTTTTTATTGTGATAAATATATATATGTTTTAAATTGTCTTTTTGTCTGGGTTGATTTTACTTCCCTCCGTCCTTCCTGCCTGTCAATCACCTGTGGCTTCAAAAACCGTCCCAGCCACTCGTGGTCCTGAGATCCGCGCTCACTCACGCACAGCACAATTGCCTTCAGGAATGATAGAAATCCGACTTTAATCTTTTGAAAGGGAAGTGCTGTCCGTGAAGGCCCATTCTACAGCTGTGTAAGATGGATGTGCTTCCTGTCCTGGATCATTCGGTGTCTGTTCAAACGGGATGGTTGTCAGTTCCGGTTCATCAACTGCCCCTTTAAGACGTATTTTCTCATAATCGCGATCATCCTGTATATTTTAAAAGGAGTGTGATTTCAGTTGCGATAACCGATTGTTAAACTGTTGTGTATCAAGCTACATTGACGTTGCCTGTGTCCGTGCACATCCATATCGCAGCGTAACGGTTCATTACTCAAAATATGCCCATATTTTCATAAATCCACTCCTTGAAAGATCCCTTGTCCCAAATTTGCTCTCAGTATAAAAAAAACAACAAATTTCATGCCAGCAGCAGCAGCCGCGTGGCCTAATGGATAAGTCGTCTGACTTCGATTGTAACTGTGATGTTATCAAAAGATTGCAGGTTCGAGTCCTGCCGCGGTCAGCTAACTTGCCGCGTGAAATTTTACATTCTTTATTTTGATTCTGCCTCAAAACCAACCATCTCGTGCAGTCACTCACCGAAAGTAAAGGAAGGCTGTTTGCTTTAAAAAGCTCATGGCACATTTTCATCACTGTCGATCTGGTTGCACGGGCAAAACAAGCGGTGAAGTAGACTTTCGTGCACATTATTTCTGTTTGAATGGAAAAAGTAGGGGATGGATGTCTGACGTTGCAGTAAATAGGAGATAAGGTGACTGAGAAGTTCAGGCAATGGACTGCTGATCCAGTCTGCCCTCAACTTCGTCGTTATTGTGTTAAACCGTTTCCACTCGGTTTTTTTCCGTAATCACATTTAACCACATTGCCAAATTCACCTTTTACTGACAAGAATGCAGCTCGTTGGTGAAGTAATGTCTCAAAGAATAATCTATTCATCAAAGGGAAAACATGAGCAGGACTATGGAGAGGGGGACGATGGGCCGAATAGCAAACGAAGGTCAGAATCTGAGAGCTAGATCCCTTACTGTCGGCGGCTCGTTGGTCTAGGGGTATGATTCTAGCTTAGGGGTTTTAATAATTGAAATGCGAGAGGTCCCGGGTTCAAATCCCGGACGAGCCCTGACAACTTTTAGTCAAAAAAACACTTCTCAGCCGGTCGACATGTTTCAAATTAAAACGTTTGATTGCGCGCCGTTGTTCACACAGCGTCCAAACATCCTGGAGATTCCCAGGAGCAAAGTGAAACTCACCGAACTGAGTAAAGTTCATGCATCTCAGATGTGCTCGGCTCAGTGTCTCATTGGACAACCTAAACCCGTGTTTGATTCTGGCCAATTCTTGATCAGTCCATCTTCCGTTCTGCACGCATGAGCTCACCTCCATTGGGATATGGATACATTCAGCGTCAATCTCAACTTCAACGTGAAACAGACTCTGCCCTTAATATGAGTGCGTCCTGTTTCTCCAGCGCTGAAAAGATGGGAGAAGCTGGCTTTGGATTTAGTCCCTTGGCTGCCGAATTTAAACCGTACAGGAAATCAATCCGGGGTGGGCAAGCTGCCTGGTCTGATTAAAAGGCGTTCAGACCCTACATTCCAGGCATGTTATTGTGTTCTGGCCTCAACATTCGATTCAACGTCTCGGATCATAAGCTGCGCTCATTGTCTGCTAATGTTTCTGCTGTTCCCACTAACACCTGCTCTAGTCCATCCTTTGTTATTTTATTGCCCGCTTACCACCCACTTTGCCTTTTCGCATTGTGCCATTTATTATTCAATCACTCCTACGCTCCACTGTATCACAGACATTCCCTTTTGTCCTTCCTCGCTGCCTATTTTTTTCCAGGCGCTATTTTCGTGGAAGAAATCTGTAAACTTTACATTTTTCTTAAAATATCGGAATGATCATCTGACTGAACGTGAGCCCGGGTTCTTCATCCACAGAATGTTCACGCCCAGCTGAGTTTTATAGAATTCTTTGTTTTTGTTCACTGTGTTTCTGTATCGCTTTTAAGGTGATGTCCTGTCTGTCCGAGGTCATTCTCTGTCTCTCCAAAATGGTTGCTATCAGTATCGGATCATTATGTATCTGTTTAAAAGGAATGTGCTGTTTGTCCCGGATTTTAAATTACAAATTTCAAAAACTGCCTTTGGAGGTTGCAGGAATTTTAGTTTGTTGGTGTGTTTCTGTAGCGAGGGAGTGTGTGCAAACGTGCTGCGCGATCTTACTGTGCATTTCATGTCATGGGAGAAAAAATGCATTACATGCAACTTGAAGCCACACTGATTTGATTGAACACACATTCGAGGACTGCCTGACAGGAGAAGAATCTGCTGTGGGATTTTGCTGTTCCACATCTGAAAGAAGGCAAATTATATAAGTTAGAAACATAGCGATTTGAGCGAGAGCTTGCGGATGGGCTTTGTGACATGATGAGCTCTTTCCTCCTTATTTTCAAATACAAATCAAATCAAGACAAGACAAGACATGACTGACTGACTGACGTTGTTTATATAAATATATGTATTAATATTTATATATGCGTATATTAACATACATTCCATACTTTTTAACTTTCAAAATAAATGTGCCTTTTCTGTTCTACCGGCACTGGGCTCTATTGCATTTGAGCTCTTTCACAGCACACGCAGCTGCTGTCAGATCCAGCAGAAAGGCACTCGCGACTTTAAAAGATCGCCTTTGTTGCCCATATCTTCGCTCGTGGCTTGTCTTACACCATGGGCTTACTTGTTTGTGTATTTACTGACTGCACGCCCTGATTTCCAGTGGATTTCAAGCAGTCGCACAGCCTTCGTTCAATCAAAAACATATAGATTAAGAAATAATTATTTATTTATTGAAATCAAACTAAATTCAATTTTTTGCAATAAAACTTAAATGTATTTATTTTCTTACTGTGATAAATATATATATGTTTTAAATTGTCTTTTTGTCTGGGTTGGTTTTACTTCCCTCCCTCCTTCCAGCCTGTCAAATACCTGTGGCTTCAAAAACCGTCCCAGCCCCTCGTTGTCCTGAGATCCGCGCTCACTCACGCACAGCACAATTGCCTTCAGGAATGATAGAAATCCCACTTTAATCTTTTGAAAGGCAAGTGCTGTCCGTGAAGGCCCATTCTACAGCTGTGTAAGATGGATGTGCTTCCTTTCCTGGATCATTCGGTGTCTGTTCAAACGGGATGGTTGTCAGTTCCGGTTCATCAACTGCCCCTTTAAGACGCATTTTCTCATAATCGGTATCATCCTGTATAATTTAAAAGGAGTGTGATTTCAGGTGCGATAACCGATTGTTAAACTGTTGTGTATCAAGCTACATTGACGTTGCGTGTCCGTGCACATCCATATCGCAGCGCAACGGTTCATTACTCAAAATATGCCCATATTTTCATAAATCCACTCCTTGAAAGATCCCTTGTCCCAAATTTGCTCTCAGTATAAAAAAAACAACTAATTTCATGCCAGCAGCAGCAGCCGCTTGGCCTAATGGATAAGTCGTCTGACTTCGATTGCAACTGTGATGTTATGAAAAGATTGCAGGTTCGAGTCCTGCCGCGGTCAGCTAAATTGCTGCGTGAAATTTTATATTCTTTATTTTGATTCTGCCTCAAAACCAACCATCTCGTGCAGTCACTCACCGAAAGTAAAGGAAGGCTGTTTGCTTTAAAAAGCTCATGGCACATTTTCATCACTGTCGATCTGGTTGCACGGGCAAAACAAGCGGTGAAGTAGACTTTCGTGCACATTATTTCTGTTTGAATGGAAAAAGTAGGGGATGGATGTCTGACGTTGCAGTAAATAGGAGATAAGGTGACTGAGAAGTTCAGGCAATCCACTGCTAATCGAGTAGGCCCTCAACTTCGTCGTTATTGTCATAAACCGTTTCCACTCGTTTTTTTTCGGTAATCACATTTAACCTCATTGCCAAATTCACCTTTTACTGACAAGGATGCAGCTCGTTGGTGAAGTAATGTCTCAAAGAATAATCTATTCATCAAAGGGAAAACATTAGCAGGACTATGGAGAGGGGGACTCATGAGATTGGTCTCTGAGAGTCAGCACAGGCACGATGGGCCGAATAGCAAACGAACTTCAGAATCTGAGAGCGAGATCCCTTACTGTCGGCGGCTCGTTGGTCTAGGGGTATGATTCTCGCTTAGGGGTTCTAATAATTGAAATGCGAGAGGTCCTGGGTTCAAATCCTGGATGAGCCCTGACAACTTTTAGTCAAAAAAACACTTTTCAGCCGGTCGACATGTTTCAAATTATAACGTTTGATTGCGCGCCGTTGTTCACACAGCGTCCAAAAATCCTGGAGATTCCCAGGAGCAAAGTGAAACTCACCGAACTGAGTAAATTTCATGCATCTCAGACGTACTCGGCTCAGTGTCTCATTGGACAACCTAAACCCGTGTTTGATTCTGGCCAATTCTTGATCAGTCCATCTTCCGTTCTGCACGCATGAGCTCACCTCCATTGGGATATGGATACATTCAGCGTCAATCTCAACTTCAACGTGAAACAGACTCTGCCCTGAATATGAGTGCGTCCTGTTTCTCTAGCGCTGAAAAGATGGGAGAAGCTGGCTTTGGATTTCGTCCCTTGGCTGCCGAATTTAAACCGTACAGGAAATCAATCCGGGGTGGGCAAGCTGCCTGGTCTGATTAAAAGGCGTTCAGATCCGACATTCCAGGCATGTTATAGTGTTCTGGCCTCAACATTCGATTCAACGTCTCGGATCATAAGCCGCGCTCATTGTCCGCTAATGGTTCTGCTGTTCCCATTAACACCTCCTCTGGTCCATCCTTTGTTATTTTATTGCCCGCTTACCAACCACTTTGCCTTTTCGCATTGTGACATTTATTATTCAATCACTCCTACGCTCCACTGTATCACAGACATTCCCTTTTGTCCATCCTCGCTGCCTATTTTTTTCCAGGCGCTATTTTCGTGGAAAAAATCTGTAAACTTTACATTTTTCTTAAAATATCGGAATGATCATCTGACTGAACGTGAGCCCATCATCTGACTGAACGTGAGCCCAGGTTCTTCATCCACAGAATGTTCACGATCAGCTGAGTTTTACAGAATTCTTTGTTTTTGTTCTCTGCGTTTCTGTGTCGCTTTCAAGGTGATGTCCTGTCTGTCCGAGGTCATACTCTGTCTCTCCAAATTGGTTGCTATCAGTATCGGATCATTATGTAGCTGTTTAAAAGGAATGTGCTGCCTGTCCCGGATTTTAAATTTCATATTTCAAAAACTGCCTTTGGAGGTTGCAGGAATTTTAGTTTGTTGGTGTGTTTGGGTAGCGAGGGAGTGTGTGCAAACGTGCTGCGCGATCTTACTGTGCATTTCATGTCATGGGAGAAAAAATGCATTACATGCAACTTGAAGCCACACTGATTTGATTGAACACGCATTCGAGGACTGCCTAACAGGTGAAGAATCTGCTGTGGGATTTTGCTGTTCCACATCTGAAAGAAGGCAAATTATATAAGTTAGAAACATAGCGATTTTAGCGAGAGCTTGCGGTTGGGCTGTGTGACATGATGAGCTCCTTCCCCCTTATTTTCAAACACAAATCAAATCAAGACAAGACAAGACATGACTGACTGACTGACTTTGTTTATACAGATATATATATAAATATTAATGTATACGTATATTTACAAACAATCCGTACTTTTTAACTTTCACAATAAATGTGCCTTTTCT
This sequence comes from Pristiophorus japonicus, assembly GCF_044704955.1. Taxonomy (NCBI): domain Eukaryota; kingdom Metazoa; phylum Chordata; class Chondrichthyes; family Pristiophoridae; genus Pristiophorus; species Pristiophorus japonicus. The sequence continues at coordinate 226,486 of NW_027251383.1, read as the reverse complement.
GTTCTGCCAGCACTGGGCTCTATTACATTTGAGCTCTTTCACAGCACACGCAGCTGCTGTCAGATCCAGCAGAAAGGCACTCGCGACTTTAAAAGATCGCCTTTGTTCCCCATATCTTGCCACGTGGCTTGTCTTGCACCATGGGCTTACTGTGTTTGGGTATTTACTGACTGCACGCTCTGATTTCCAGTGGATTTCATGCAGTCGCACAGCCTTCGTTCAATCAAAATATATAGATTAAGAAATAATTATTTATTTATTTAAATCAAACCAAATTACATTTTTTGCAATAAAACTGTAAATGTATTTATTTTCTTATTGAGATAAATATATATATACGTTTTAAATTGTCTTTTTGTCTGGGTTGGTTTGACTTCCCTCCCTCCTTCCTGCCTGTCAATCACCTGTGGCTTCAACATCCGTCCCAGCCCCGCGTGGTCCTGAGACCCGCGCTCACTCACGCACAGCACAATTGCCTTCAGGAATGATGGAAATCCCACTTTAATCTTTTGAAAGGGAAGTGCTGTCCGTGAAGGCCCATTCTACAGCTGTGTAAGAGGGATGTGCTTCCTGTCCTGGTTCATTCGGTGTCTGTTCAAACGGGATGGTTGTCAGTTCCGGTTCATCAACTGCCCCTTTAAGACGTATTTTCTCATAATCGGGATCATCCTGTATATTTTAAAAGGAGTGTGATTTCAGTTGCGATAACCGATTGTTAAACTGATGTGTATCAAGCTACATTGACGTTGCCTGTGTCCGTGCACATCCATATCGCAGCGCATCGATTTATTACTCAAAATATTCCCATATTTTCATAAATCCACTCCTTGAAAGATCCCTTGTCCCAAATTTGCTCTCACTATAAAAAAATAACAAATTTCATGCCAGCAGCAGCGGCCGCCTGGCCTAATGGATAAGTCGTCTGACTTCGATTGCAACTGTGATGTTATGAAAAGATTGCAGGTTCGAGTCCTGCCGCGGTCAGCTAAATTGCCGCGTGAAATTTTATATTCTTTATTTTGATTCTGCCTCAAAACCAACCATCTCGTGCAGTCACTCACCTAAAGTAAAGGAAGGCTGTTTGCTTTAAAAAGCGAATGGCACATTTTCATCACTGTCGATCTGGTTGCACGGGCAAAACAAGCGGTGAAGTAGACTTTCGTGCACATTATTTCTGTTGGGCCGAATAGCAATCTAACGTCAGAATCTGAGAGCTAGATCCCTCACTGTCGGCGGCTCGTTGGTCTAGGGGTATGATTCTCGCTTAGGGATTCTAATTATGGAAATGCGAGAGGTCCCGGGTTGAAATCCCGGCCGAGCCGTGACATCTTTTAGTAAAAAACACACTTCTCAGCCGGTCGACATGTGAGAAAACTGACATGTTTCAAATTAAAACGTTTGATTGCGCTCCGTTGTTCACACAGCGTCCAAAAATCCTGGAGATTCCCAGGAGCAAAGTGAAACTCACCGAACTGAGTAAAGTTCATGTATCTCAGATGTACTCGGCTCTGTGTCTCATTGGACAACCTAAACCCATGTTTGATTCTGGCCAATACTTGATCAGTCCATCTTCCTTTCTGCACGCATGAGCTCACCTCCATTGGGATAAGGATACATTCAGCGTCAATCTCAACTTCAACGTGAAACAGACTCTGCCCTGAATATGAGTGCGTCCTGTTTCTCTAGCGCTGAAAAGATGTGTGAATTTGGCTTTGGATTTAGTCCATTGGCTGCCGAATTTAAACCGTACTAGGAAATCAATCCGGGGTGGCTAAGCTGCCTGGTCTGATTAAAAGGCGTTCAGACCCTACATTCCAGGCATGTTATAGTGTTCTGGCCTCAACATTCGGTTCAACGTATCGAATCATAAGCACCGCTCCCATTGTCTGCTAATGGTTCTGCTGTTCCCACTAACACCTCCTGTGGTCCAACCTTTGTTACTTTACACCCGCTTACCACCCACTTTGCCTTTTCGCATTGTGACATTTATTATTCAATCACTCCTACGCTCCACTGTATCACAGACATTTTGTCCTTCCTCGCTGCCTATTTATTCCAGGCGCTATTCTCGTGGATAAAATCTGTAAACTTTACATTTTTCTTAAAATATCGGAATGATCGTCTGACTGAACGTGAGCCCGGGTTCTTCATCCACATAATGTTCACAACCTGCTGAGTTTAACAGAATTCTTTGTTTTTGTTCATTGTGTTTCTGTATCCCTTTTAACGTGATGTGCTGGTCTGTCCGGGGTCATTCTCTGTCTCTCCAAAATGGTGTGCGATCAGTATCGGATCATTATGTATCTGTTTAAAAGGAATGTGCTGTCTGTCCCGGATTTAAAATTTAAAATTTCAAAAACTGCCTTTGGAGGTTGCAGGAATTTTAGTTTGTTGGTGTGTTTGTGTAGCGAGGGAGTGTGTGCAAACGTGCTGCGCGATCTACTGGGCATTTCATGTCATGGGAGAAAAAATGCATTACATGCAACTTCAAGCCACACTGATTTATTTGAACACGCATTCGAGGACTGCCTGACAGGAGAAGAATCTGCTGCAGGATTTTGCTATTCCACATCTGAAAGAAGGCAAATTATATAAGTTAGAAACATAGCGATTTTATCGAGAACTTGCGGATGGGCTGTATGACATGAGGAGCTCCTCCCCCTTTATTTTCAAATACAAATCAAACCAAGACAAGACAAGACATGACTGACTGACTGACTTTGTTTATACAGATATATATATAAATATTAATGTATACGTATATTTACAAACAATCGCAACTTTTTAAATTTCACAATAAATGTGCCTTTTCTGTTCTGCCAGCACTGGGCTCTATTACATTTGAACTATTTCACAGCACACGCAGCTGCTGTCAGATCCAGCAGAAAGGCACTCGCGACTTTAAAAGATCGCCTTTGTTCCACATATCTTCCCTCGTGGCTTGTCTTACACCATGGGCTTACTGTGTTTGGGTATTTACTGACTGCACGCACTGATTTCCAGTGGATTTCATGCAGTCGCACAGCCTTCGTTCAATCAAAAATATATAGATTAAGAAATAATTATTTATTTATTTAAATCAAACCAAATTCAATTTTTTGCAATAAAACTGTAAATTTATTTATTTTCTTATTGTGATAAATATATATATGTTTTAAATTGTCTTTTTGTCAGGGTTGATTTTACTTCCCTCCCTCCTTCCTGCCTGTCAATCACCTGTGGCTTCAAAAGCCGTCCCAGCCCCTCGTGGTCCTGAGATCCGCGCTCACTCACGCACAGCACAATTGCCTTCAGGAATGATAGAAATCCCACTTTAATCTTTTGAAAGGGAACTGCTGTCCGTGAAGGCCCATTCTACAGCTGTGTAAGAGATATGTGCTTCCTGTCCTGGATCATTCGGTGTCTATTCAAACGGGATGGTTGTCAGTTCCGGTTCATCAATTGCCCCTTTAAGACGTATTTTTTCATAATCGGGATCATCCTGTATATTTTAAAAGGAGTGTGATTTTAGTTGCGATAACCGATTGTTAAACTGTTGTGTTTCAAGCTACATTGACGTTGCCTGTGTCCGTGCACATCCATATCACAGCGCATCGTTTCATGACTCAAAATATACCCATGTTTTCATAAATCCACTCCTTGAAAGATCCTTTGTCCCAAATTTGCTCTCAGTATAATAAAACAACAAATTTCATGCCAGCAGCAGCAGCTGCGTGGCCAAATGGATAAGTCGTCTGACTTCGACTGTAACTGTGATATCATCAGAAGATTGCAGGTTCGAGTCCTGCTGCGGTCAGCTAACTTGCAGCGTGAAATTTTATATTCTTTGTTTTGATTCTGCCTCAAAACCAACCATCTCGTGCAGTCACTCACCTAAAGTAAAGGAAGGCTGTTTGCTTTAAAAAGCTAATGGCACATTTTGATCACTGTCGACCTGGTTGCACGGTCAAAACAAGCGGTGAAGTAGACTTTCGTGCACATTATTTCTGTTTGAATGCCAAAAGTAGGGGATGGATGTCTGACTTTGCAGCAAAGGGCAGAAAAGATGACTGAGAATATTTACAAACAATCCCTACTTTTTAACTTTCACAATAAATGTGCCTTTTCTGTTCTGCCTGCACTTGGCCCTATTACATTTGAGCTCTTTCACAGCACACGCAGCTGCTGTCAGATCCAGCAGAAAGGCAATCGCGACTTTAAAAGTTCGCCTTTGTTCCCCACATCTTCCCTCGTGGCTTGCCCTCCACCATGGGCTGACCGTGTTTGGATATTTACTTACTGCACCCCTGATTTCCAGTACAATTCATCCAGTCACGCAGTCTTCCTTCAATCAAAAATATATAGATTATGAAACAATTATTTATTTATTTAAATCAAATCAAATTAATTTTTTTTCAATAAAATTATAAAATTATTTATTTTCTTATTATGATAAAAATATATATGTATATATTTCAAATTAGCTTTTTGTCTGGGTTGGTGTAACTAACCTCCCTCCTTCCTGTCTGTCGATCACCTGTGGCTGCAACAACCGTCCCAGCCCCGCGTGGTCCAGAGTCCCACGCTCACACACGCACAGCATAATTGCCTTCAGGATTGATAGAAATCCCACTTCATTCTTTTAAAAGGGAACTGTTGTCAGTCAATAGTCATTCTACATCTGTAAGAGGGATGTTCTTGCAGTCCCGGATCATTCGGTGTCTCCTTAAAAGGGGTGGTTGTCAGTTCCGGTTCATAATTTTCTCCTTTAACAAGTCGGATCGACCTGTATAGCATTAAAAGGAGTGTGATTTCAGCTGCGATGACCGAATTGCTAAACTGTTGTGTTTCAAGATACATTGTGCCCGTGCCCATCCATATCGCAGCGCATCTGTTCATTACTCGAAATATGCAATGTTTTTCTAAATCCTCTCCTTGATCTCATCCTTGTCTCAAATTTGCTCTCAACATAACAGTCACCTGTCACAAAGTGTCAGGGAATTTAAGTGGCAGTATCTATCCTGCATTCACCTGTCACATATTTTCAGAATAAGATAGACAGTATCTATCTAACACTCACCTGTCACATTGTATCAGAGAATGAGAGAGGCAGTATCTATCCAACACTCACCTGTCACATAGTTTCAGAGAATTAGAGTGGCAGTATCTATCCGACACTCACCTGTTGCATAGTGTCAGAGAATGAGTGAGGCAGTATCTATCCAAAACTCACCTGTCACTTCGTATCAGAGAATGATAGAGGCAGTATCTATCCAACACTCACCTGTCACAAAGAGTCAGGAAATTTCGAAGGCAGTATCTATCCTGCACTCACCTGTCACATATTGTCAGAATAAAAGTGACAGTATCTATCGAACACTCACCTGTCACATATTATCAGAGAATGAGAGAGGCAGTATCTGTCCAAAACTCACCTGTCACATAGTGTCAGAGAATGAGAGAGGAAGTATCTATCCAACACTCACCTGTCGCATAGTGTCAGAGAATGAGAGAGGCAGTATCTATCCTACACTCATCTGTCACATAATTTTGCGAATGAGAGACGCATATCTCTCCAACATTCAACTGTAACATAATATCAGTGAATGAGAGAGGCAGTATCTATCCTGCACTCACATGTCACTTGTTATCAGGAAATGAGAGAAGCAGTATCTATCCTTCAAACACCTGTCACATCGTGTCAGAGAAGTAGAGAAGCAGCATCTAGCCAACACTCACCTGTAACATATTGTCAGAGAATGTGAGAGGGAGTAACTATGCAACACTCACCTGTCACATAGTGTCAGAGAATGAGAGAGGCAGTATCTATCCAACACACACCTGTCACATGATGTCAGAGAATGAGAGAGGCAGTATCTATACTGCACTCACATTTCACATATTCTCAGAGAATGAAAGAGGATATATCTATCCAACACGCACCTGTCACATATATCAGAGAATGAGAGAGATAGTATCTATCCATCAATCACCTGTCACATAGTGTCAGCGAATGAGAGAGGCACTATCTATCCTACACTAACCTGTCACATAGTGTGAGAGAATGAGAGAAGCAGTATCTATCCAACACTCACCTGTCACATCGTATCACTGAATGAGAGAGGCACTATCTATCCTACACTCACATGTCACATAGTGTCAGAGAATGAGAGATGCAGTATCGATCCAACACTCACCTGTCACATAGTGTCAGCGATTGAGAGAGACAGTATCTATCCTACACTCACCTGTCAAACAATGTCAGCGAATGAGAGAGGCAGTATCTCTCCAACACTCGCCCGACACATCGTGTCAGAGAATTAGAGAGGCTGCATCTATCCTACACTCACCTGTCACATTGTGTCAGAGAATGAGAGAGGCAGTATCAATCCAACACTGACCTGTCACATAATGTCAGCGATTGAGAGAGGCAGTATCTATCCTACACTCAACTGTCAAACAATGTCAACGAATGAGAGAGGCAGTATCTCTCCAACACTCGCCTGTCACATCGTGTCAGAGAATGAGACAGGCAGCATCTATCCTACACTCACCTGTCACATAGTGTCAGAGAATGAGAGAGGCAGTATCAATCAAGCACTCATCTGTAACACTGTATCAGAGAATGAGAGAGGCAGTATCTATCCAACACTGACCTGTCACATAGTGTTAGAGAATAAGAGAAGCAGTATCTATCCAACACTCACCTTTCACATTGTGTCAGAGAATGAGGGAGGCAGTATCTATCCAACACTCACCTGTCACATAGTGTCAGAGAATGAGAGAGGCTGTATCTATCCTAAACTCACCTGTCACATTGTGTTAGAGAATGAGAGAGGCAGTATCTATCCAAAGCTCACATTTCACATATTGTCAGAGAATGAGAGTGGCAGTATCTATCCTACACTCAACTGTCACATTGTGTCAGAGAACGAGAGAGGTAGTATCTATCCAACACTCCCCTGTCACATATTGTCAGAGAATGAGAGAGGCAGTATCAGTCCAAAATAACCAGTCACATATTGTCAGAGAATGAGAGAGGCATTATCTAACCCACACACACCTACCAAATTGTTTCAGCGAATGAGAGAGGCAGTATCTCTCCAACACTCACCTGTCACATAGTGTCAGAGAATTAGAAAGGCAGTATCTATCCTGCAATCACCTGTCACATCGTGTCAGATAACGAGAGAGGCACTATCTATCCTGTTCTCACATGCCACATTGTGTCAGAGAATGAGAGAGGCAGTATCGATCTAACACTCAACTGTCACATAGACAGAAAATGAGGGAGGCAGTACTATCCAACACTCACCTGTCACATAGTGTCAGAGAATTAGTTCGGCAGTATCTATCCAACACTCACCTGTCACTTGGTATCAGAGAATAAGAGAGGCAGTATATCTCCAAAAATCACCTGTCACTTGTATCAGATAATGAGAGAGGCAATATCTATCCAACACTCACCTGTGACATAATGTCAGAGTATAGGAGAGGCAGTATCTATCCAACACAAACCTGTCATATAGGTTCAGAGAATGAGAAAGGCAGAATCTATCCAACACTCACCTTTCACAGAGTGTCAGAGAATGAGAGAGGCAGTATCTATCCTACACTCACCTGTCACATAGTGTCACAGAATGAGAGAGGCAGTATATATCAAACACTCACCTGTCACATAGTGTCAGAGAATGAGAGAGGCAATATCTATCCGAATCATCTGTCAAATAGTGATCGAGAATGAGAGAGGCAGTATGTATCCAACATTCACCTGTCACAGTGTCAGAGTATGAGAGAGGCTGTAGCTATCCAACACTTACCTATCACATCGTGTCAGAGAATTAGAGTGGCAGTATCTATCCTACACTCACCTGTCACATAGTGTCAGAGAATGAGTGAGGCAGTATCTATCCTCCACTCACATGTCACATAGTGTCAGCGAATGAGAGAGGCAGTGTCTATCCAAAACTCACCTGTCACAACATGCCAGAGAATGAGAGAGGCAGTATCCATCCAACACTCATCTGTAACATTGTATCAGAGAATGAGAGAGGCAGTATCTATCCAGCACTCACCTGTCACATCGTATCAGAGAATAAGAGAGGCAGTATCTATCCAACACTCACCTGTCACTAAGTGTCAGGTAATTTCAGAGGCAGTAACTATCCTGCACTCACCTGTCACATTTTGTCAGAATAAGAGAGACAATATCTATCGAACACTCACTTGTCACATTGTGTCAGAGAATGAGAGAGGCAGTATCTATCCAACACGCACCTGTCACATATTGTCAGAGAATGAGAGAGGCAGAATCTATCCAACACTCTCGTATCACATAGGGTCAGTGAATGAGAGAGGCAGTATCTATCCAACACTCACCTGTCACATAGTGTCAGAGAATGAGAGAGGCAGTATCTATCCAGCACTCACCTGTCACATAGTTTCAGAGAATGAGAGAGGCAGTATATATCCTGTACTCACATGTCACTTGGTATCAGGAAATGCGAGAGGCAGTATCTATCCTACAATCACCTGTCACATCGTATCAGAGAATGAGAGAGGCAGTATCGATCCAACACTAACCTGTCACATGATGTCTGAGAATTAGAGAGGCAGCATCTAACCTCCACTCACCTGTCACATAGTGTCAGAGAATGAGAGAGGCTCTATCTATCCAACACTGACCTGTCACATAGTGACAGCGAATGAGAGAGGCAGTATCTATCCAACATTCACCTGTCACATAGTATCAGCGAATGAGAGAGGCAGTATCAATCCTGCACTCACCTGTCACACAGGGTCAGCGAATGAGAGAGGCAGTATCTCTTTTCACTCGCATGTCACATATTGTCAGAGAATGAGAGAGGCAGTATCTATCCAAAACTCATCTGTAAGATTGTATCAGAGAATGAGAGAGGCAGTATCTATCCAACGCTCACCTGTCACATCGTATCAGAGAATGAGAGAGGCAGTATCTGTCCAACACTCACCTGTCACAAAGTGTCAGGTAATTTCAGAGGCAGTAACTATCCTGCACTCACCTGTCACATATTTTCTGAATAAGAGTGACAGTACCTATATAACACTCACCGGTCGCATTGTATCAGAGAATGAGAGAGGCAGTATCTATCCAAATCTCACCTGTCACATAGTGTCAGAGAATGAGAGAAGCAGTATCTATCCAACACTCTGCTGTCACATAGTGTCAGAGAATGAGAGAGGCAGTATCTATCCAACACTCACCAGTCACATAGTGTCAGAGAATGAGAGAGGCAGTATCTATCCAGCATTTACCTGTCACATAGTATCAGAGAAGTAGAGAGGAAGTGTCTATCCAACACTCACCTGTCACATAGTATCAGAGAATGAGAGAGACAGTATCTATCCAACACTCACCTGTCACATAGTGTCAGAGAATGAGAGAGGCAGTATCTATACTACACTCACCTGTCACATAGTATCAGAGAATGAGAGAGACAGTATCTATCCAACACTCACCTGTCACATAGTGTCAGAGAATGAGAGAGGCAGTATCTATACTACACTCACCTGTCACATATTGTCAGAGAATGAGAGAGGATGTATCTATCCAACACGCACCTGTCACATAGTATCAGAGAATGAGAGAGACAGCATCTTTCCAACACTCACCTGTCACATCGAATCACTGAATGAGAGAGGCACTATCTATCCTACACTCACATGGCACACAGTGTCAGACAATGAGAGAGGCAGTATCGATCCAACACTCACCTGTCACATAATGTCAGAGAATTAGAGAGGCTGCATCTATCGTACAATCACCTGTCACATAGTTTCAGAGAATGTGAGAGGCAGTATCTATCCAACACTGACCTGTCACATAGTGTCAGCGAATGAGAGAGGCAGTATCTATCCTAAACTCACCTGTCAAACAGTGTCAACGAATGAGAGAGGCAGTATCTCTCCAACACTCGCCTGTCACATCGTGTCAGAGAATGAGACAGGCAGCATCTATCCTACACTCACCTGTCACATCGTGTCAGAGAAGTAGAGAGGCAGCATCTATCCAACACTCACCTGTCACATAGTGTCAGAGGATGAGAGAGGCAGTATCTATCCAACACTCACCTGTCACATCGTATCACTGAATGAGAGAGGCAGTATCTATCCTACACTCACATGTCACACAGTGTCAGAGAATGAGAGAGGCAGTATCGATCCAACACTTACCTGTCACATAGTGTCAGAGAATTAGAGAGGCAGCATCTATCCTCCACTCACCTGTCACATAGTTTCAGAGAATGTGAGAGGCAGTATCTATCCAACACTGACCTGTCACATCGTTTCAGCGAATGAGAGAGGCAGTATCGATCCAACACTCACCTGTCACATAGTATCAGAGAATGAGAGGCAGTGTCTATCCTACACTCACCTGTCACACAGTGTCAGCGAATGAGAGAAGCAGTATCTCTTCAACACTTGCATGTCACATCGTGTCAGAGAATTAGAGAGGCAGCATCTATCCTCCACTCACCTGTCACATATTGTCAGAGAATGAGAGAGGCAGTATCTATCCAACACTGACCTGTCACATAATGTCAGCGAATGGGAGAGGCAGTATCTGTCCAACATTCACCTGTCACATAGTATCAGCGAATGAGAGAGGCAGTATCTATCCTACACTCACCTTTCACACAGTGTCAGCGAATGAGAGATTCAGTATCTCTTTTCACTCGCATGTCACATAGTGTCAGAGAATGAGAGAGGCAGTATCTATCCAAAACTCATCTGTAAGATTGTATCAGAGAATGAGAGAGGCACTATCTATCCAACACTCACCTGTCACATCGTATCAGAGAATGAGAGAGGCAGTATCTATCCAACACTCACCTGTCACAAAGTGTCAGGTAATTTCAGCGGCAGTAACTATCCTGCACTCACCTGTCACATATTTTCAGAATAAGAGAGACAGTATCAATCTAACACTCACCTGTTACATAGTGTCAGATAAAGAGAGAGGCAATATCTATCCGAATCACCTGTCAAATAGTGATCGAGAATGAGAGATGCAGTATGTATCCAACACTCACCTGTCACAGTGTCAGAGAATGAGAGAGGCTATAGCTATCCAACACTTACCTGTCACATCGTGTCAGAGAATTAGAGTGGCAGTATATATCCTACACTCACCTGTCACATAGTGTCAGAGAATGAGAGAGGCAGTATCTATCCTCCACTCACATGTCACATATTGTCAGAGAATGAGAGAGGCAGTATCTATTCAAAACTCATCTGTCACAAAATGTCAGAGAATGAGAGAGGCAGTATCCATCCAACACTCATCTGTAACATCGTATCAGAGAATGGGAGAGGCAGTATCTATCCAACACTCACCTGTCACAAAGTGTCAGGTAATTTCAGAGGCAGTTACTATCCTGCACTCACCTGTCACATTTTGTCAGAAAAAGAGAGACAGTATATATCTAACACTCACCTGTCACATTGTGTCAGAGAATGAGAGAGGCAGTATCTATCCAACACTCACCTGTCACATATTGTCAGAGAATGAGAGAGGCAGAATCTATCCAACACTCTCCTGTCACATAGTATCAGAGAATGGGAGAGGCAGTATATATCCTGCACTCACATGTCACTTGGTATCAGGAAATGAGAGAGGCAGTATCTATCCTACAATCACCTGTCAGATCGTGTCAGAGAATGAGAGAGGCAGTATCGATCCAACACTAACCTGTCACATGGTGTCAGAGAATTAGAGAGGCAGCATCTATCCTCCACTCACCTGTCACATAGTGTCAGAGAATTAGAGAGGCTCTATCTTTCCAACACTGACCCGTCACATAGTGTCAGCGAATGAGAGAGGCAGTATCTATCCAACATTCACCTGTCACACAGTATCAGCGAATGAGAGAGGCAGTATCAATCCTACACTCACCTGTCACACAGTGTCAGTGAATGAGAGAGGCAGGATCTCTTTTCACTCGCATGTCACATAGTGTCAGAGAATGAGAGAGGCAGTATCTATTCAAAACTCATCTGAAAGATTGTATCAGAGAATGAGAGAGGCAGTATCTATCCAACACTGCCCTGTCACATCGTATCAGAGAATGAGTGAGGCAGTATCTATCCAACACGCACCTGTCACAAAGTGTCAGGTAATTTCAGAGGCAGTAACTATCCTGCACTCACCTGTCTCATATTTTCAGAATAAGAGAGATAGTATCTATCTAACACTCACCTGTCACATAGTTTCAGAGAATGAGAGAGGCAGTATCTATCCAACACTCACCTGTCACATAGTGTCAGAGAAAGGGAGAGGCAGTATCTATCCAGCACTCACCTGCCACATAGTATCAGAGAAAGAGAGAGGCAGTATCAATCCTGCACTCACATGTCACTGGGTATCAGGAAATGAGAGAGGCAGTATCTCTCCTACAATCACCTGTCACATCGTGTCAGAGAAGTAGAGAGGAAGCATCTATCCAACACTCACCTGTCACATAATGTCAGAGAATGAGAGAGGCAGTATCTATCCAACACTCACCTGTCACATAGTGTCAGTGAATGAGAGAGGCAGTATCTAGACTACACTCACCTGTCACATATTGTCAGAGAATGAGAGAGGATATATCTATCCAACACGCACTTGTCACCTAGCATCAGAGAATGAGAGAGACAGCCTCTTTCCAACACTCACCTGTCACATCGTATCACTGAATGAGAGAGGCACTATCTATCCTACACTCACATGTCACACAGTGTTCGAAAATGAGAGAGGCACTATCGATCCAACACTCACCTGTCACATAGTGTCTAAGAATTAGAGAGGCTGCATCTATCCTGCACTCACCTGATACATAGTGTCAGAGAATGAAAGAGACAGTATCAATCCAACACTGACCTGTCACATAGTGTCAGCGAATGAGAGAGGCAGTATCTATCCTACACTCACCTGTCAAACAGTGTCAACGAATGAGAGAGGCAGTATCTCTCCAACACTCGCCTGTCACATCGTGTCAGAGAATGAGACAGGCAGCATCTATCCTACACTCACCTGTCACAGCGTGTCAGAGAAGTAGAGAAGCAGCATCTATCCAACACTCGCCTGTCACATAGTATCAGAGGATGAAAGAGGCAGTATCTATCCAACAGTCACCTGTCACATCGTATCACTGAATGAGAGAGGCACTATCTATCCTACACTCACATGTCACACAGTGTCAGAGAATGAGAGAGGCAGTATCGCTCCAACACTAACCTGTCACATAGTTTCAGAGAATTAGAGAGGCAGCATCTATCTTCCACTCACCTGTCACATAGTGTCAGAGAATGAGAGAGGCAGTATTATATCCAACACTGACCTGTCACATAGTATCAGCGAATGAGAGAGGCAGTATCGATCCAACACTCACCTGTCACATAGTATCAGAGGATGAGAGAGGCATTGTCTATCCTACACTCACCTGTCACACAGTGTCAGCGAATGAGAGAAGCAGTATCTCTTCAACACTCACCTGTCACATCGTATCACTGAATGAGAGAGGCACTATCTATCCTACACTCACATGTCACGTAATGTCAAAGAATTGGAGAGGCTGCATCTATCCTACACTCACCTGTCACATAGTGTCAGAGAATGAGAGAGACAGTATCAATCCAACACTAACCTGTCACATAGTGTCAGCGAATGAGAGAGGCAGTATCAATCCTACACTCACCTGTCAAACAGTGTCAACGAATGAAAGAGGCAGTATCTCTCCAACACTCGCCTGTCACATCGTGTCAGAGAATGAGACAGGCAGCATCTATCCTACACTCACCTGTCACAGCGTGTCAGAGAAGTAGAGAAGCAGCATCTATCCAACACTCGCCTGTCACATAGTGTCAGAGGATGAGAGAGGCAGTATCTATCCAACACTCACCTGTCACATCGTATCACTGAATGAGAGAGGCACTATCTATCCTACACTCACATGTCACACAGTGTCAGAGAATGAGAGAGGCAGTATCGATCCAACACTAACCTGTCACATAGTGTCAGAGACTTTGAGAGGCAGCATCTATCTTCCACTCACCTGTCACATAGTGTCAGAGAAGGAGAGAGGCAGTATCTATCCAACACTGACCTGTCACATAGTGTCAGCGAATGAGAGAGGCAGTGTCGATCCAACACTCACCTGTCACATATTATCAGAGGATGAGAGAGGCAGTGTCTATCCTACACTCACCTGTCACACAGTGTCAGCGAATGAGAGAAGCAGTATCTAGTCAACACTCACCTGTCACATCGTATCACTGAATGAGAGAGGCACTATCTATCCTACACTCACATGTCACATAATGTCAGAGAATTAGAGAGGCTGCATCTATCCTACACTCACCTGTCACATAGTGTCAGTGAATGAGAGAGACAATATCAATCCAACACTGACCTGTCACACAGTGTCGGCGAATGAGAGAGGCAGTATCTATCCTACACTCACCTGTCAAACAGTGTCAACGAATGAGAGAGGCAGTATCTCTCCAACACTCGCCTGTCACATCGTGTCAGAGAATGAGACGGGCAGCATCTATCCTACACTCACCTGTCACATTGTGTCAGAGAAGGAGAGAGGCAGCATCTATCCAACACTCACATATCACATAGTGCCAGAGAATGAGAGAGGCAGTATCTATCCAACACTGACCTGTCACGTAGTGTCAGCAAATGAGAGAGGCAGTATCTGTCCAACATTCACCTGTCACATAGTATCAGCGAATGAGAGAGGCAGTAACTATCCGACACTCACCTGTCACACAGTGTCAGCGAATGAGAGAGGCAGTATCTATCCTACACTCACCTGTCAAACAGTGTCAACGAATGAGAGAGGCAGTATCTCTCCAACACTCGCCTGTCACATCGTGTCAGAGAATGAGACAGGCAGCATCTATCCTACACTCACCTGTCACATCGTGTCAGAGAAGGAGAAAGGCAGCATCTATCCAACACTCACATGTCACATAGTGTCAGAGAATGAGAGAGGCAGTTTCAATCCACACTCACCTGTCACACAGTGTCAGAGAATGAGAGAGGCAGTATCGATCCAACACTAACCTGTCACATAGTGTCAGAGAATTAGAGAGGCAGCATCTATCCTCCACTCACCTGTCACATATTGCCAGAGAATGAGAGAGGCAGTATATATCCAACACTGACCTGTCACGTAGTGTCAGCGAATGAGAGAGGCAGTATCTGTCCAACATTAACTGTCACATAGTATCAGCGAATGAGAGAGGCAATATCTATCCTACACTCACCTGTCACACAGTGTCAGCGAATGAGAGAGGCAGTATCTATCCTACACTCACCTGTCACATAGTGTCAGAGAATGAGAGAGGCAGTATCTATCCAAAACTCATCTGTAAGATTGTATCAGAGATGAGAGAGGCAGTATCTATCCTACACTCACATGTCACATAATGTCAGAGAATTAGAGAGGCTGCATCTATCCTACATTCACCTGTCACATAGTGTCAGAGAATGAGAGAGACAGTATCAATCCAACACTGACCTGTCACATAGTGTCAGCGAATGAGAGAGGCAGTATCTATCCTACACTCACCTGTCAAACAGTGTCAACGAATGAGAGAGGCAGTATCTCTCCAACCCTCGCCTGTCACATCGTATCACTGAATGAGAGAGGCACTGTCTATCCTACACTCACATGTCACACAGTGTCAGAGAATGAGAGAGGCAGTATCGATCCAACACTAACCTGTTACATAGTGTCAGAGAATTAGAGAGGCAGCATCTATCCTCCACTCACCTGTCACATAGTGTCAGAGAATGAGAGAGGCAGTATCTATCCAACACTGGCCTGTCACGTAGTGTCAGCGAATGAAAGAGTCAGTATCTGTCCAACATTCACCTGTCACTTGGTATCAGCGAATGAGAGAGGCAGTATCTATCCTACACTCACCTGTCACACAGTGTCAGCTAATGAGAGAGGCAGTATCTATCCTACACTCACCTGTCACATAGTGTCAGAGAATGAGAGAGGCAGTATCTATCCAAAACTCATCTGTAAGATTGTATCAGAGAATGAGAGAGGCAGTATCTATCCAACACTCACCTGTCACATCGTATCAGAGAATGAGAGAGGCAGTATCTATCCAACACTCACCTGTCACAAAGTGTCAGGAAATTTCAGCGGCAGTAACTATCCTGCACTCACGTGTCACATATGTTCAGTATAAGAGGGACAGTATCTATCTAACACTCACCTGTCACATTGTATCAGAGAATGAGAGAGGCAGTATCTGTCCAAAACTCACCTGTCACATAGTTTCAGAGAATGAGAGAGGCACTATCTATCCTACACTCACATGTCACATAATGTCAGAGAATTAGAGAGGCTGCATCTATCCTACACTCACCTGTCACATAGTGTCAGAGAATGAGAGAGACAGTATCAATCCAACACTGACCTGTCACATAGTGTCAGCGAATGAGAGAGGCAGTATCTATCCTGCACTCACCTGTCAAACAGTGTCAACGAATGAGAGAGGCAGTATCTCTCCAACACTCGCCTGTCACATCGTGTCAGAGAATGAGACAGGCAGCATCTATCCTACACTCACCTGTCACATCGTGTCAGAGAAGGAGAGAGGCAGCATCTATCCAACACTCACATGTCACATAGTGTCAGAGCATGAGAGAGGCAGTATCAATCCACACTCACCTGTCACACAGTGTCAGAGAATGAGAGAGGCAGTATCGATCCAACAATAAACTGTCACATAGTGTCAGAGAATTAGAGAGGCAGCATCTATCCTCCACTCACTTGTCACATATTGCCAGAGAATGAGAGAGGCAGTAGATATCCAACACTGACCTGTCACGTAGTGTCAGCGAATGAGAGAGGCAGTATCTGTCCAACATTAACTGTCACATAGTATCAGCGAATGAGAGAGGCAATATCTATCCTACACTCACCTGTCACACAGTGTCAGCGAATGAGAGAGGCAGTATCTGTCCTACATTCACCTGAGACATAGTGTCAGAGAATGAGAGAGGCAGTATCTATCCAAAACTCATCTGTAAGATTGTATCAGAGAATGAGAGAGGCAGTATCTATCCTACACTCACATGTCACATAATTTCAGAGAATTATAGAGGCTGCATCTATCCTACACTCACCTGTCACATAGTGTCAGAGAATGAGAGAGACAATATCAATCCAACACTGACCTGTCACATAGTGTCAGCGAATGAGAGAGGCAGTATCTATCCTACACTCACCTGTCAAACAGTGTCAACGAATGAGAGAGGCAGTATCTCTCCAACACTCGCCTGTCACATCGTATCACTGAATGAGAGAGGCACTATCTATCCTACACTCACATGTCACACAGTGTCAGAGAATGAGAGAGGCAGTATCGATCCAACACTAACTTGTCATATAGTGTCAGAGAATTAGAGAGGCAGCATCTATCCTCCACTCACCTGTCACATAGTGTCAGAGAATGAGAGAGGCAGTATCCATCCAACACTGGCCTGTCACGTAGTGTCAGCGAATGAGAGAGGCAGTATCTGTCCAATATTCACCTGTCACATAGTATCAGCGAATGAGAGAGGCAGTATCTATCCTACACTCACCTGTCACACAGTGTCAGCTAATGAGAGAGGCAGTATCTATCCTACACTCACCTGTCACATAGTGTCAGAGAATGAGAGAGGCAGTATCTATCCAAAACCCATCTCTAAGATTGTATCAGAGAATGAGAGAGGCAGTATCTATCCAACACCCACCTGTCACATCGTATCAGAGAATGAGAGAGGCAGTATCTATCCAACACTAACCTGTCACAAAGTTTCAGGTAATTTCAGCGGCAGTAACTATCCTGCACTCACCTGTCACATATGTTCAGAATAAAAGGGACAGTATCTATCTAACACTCACCTGTCACATTGTATCAGAGAATGAGAGAGGCAGTATCTATCCAAAACTCATCTGTCACATAGTTTCAGAGAATGAGAGGCAGTATCTATCCTACACTCTGCTGTCACATAGTGTCAGAGAATGAGAGAGGCAGTATATATCCAACACTCACCTGTCACATAGTGTCAGAGAATGAGAGAGACAGTATCTTTCCAACACTCACCTGTCACATCGTATCACTGAATGAGAGAGGCACTATCTATCCTACCCTCACATGTCACACAGTGTCAGAAAATGAGAGAGGCAGTATCGATCCAACACTCACCTGTCACATGGTGTCAGAGAATTAGATAGGCTGCATCTATCCTACACTCACCTGTCACATAGTGTCAGAGAATGAGAGAGACAGTATCAATCCAACACTGACCTGTCACATCGTGTCAGCGAATGAGAGAGGCAGTATCTATCCTACACTCACCTGTCCAACAGTGTCAACGAATGAGAGAGGCAGTATCTCTCCAACACTCGCCTGTCACATCGTGTCAGAGAATGAGACAGGCAGCATCTATCCTACACTCACCTGTCACATCGTGTCAGAGAAGTAGAGAGGCAGCATCTATCAAACACTCGCCTGTCACATAGTGTCAGAGGATGAGAGAGGCAGTATCTATCTAACACTCACCTGTCACATCGTATAACTGAATGAGAGAGGCACTATCTATCCTACACTCACATGTCACACAGTGTCAGAGAATGATAGAGGCAGTATCGATCCAACACTAACCTGTCACATAGTGTCAGAGAATTAGAGAGGCAGCATCTATCCTCCACTCACCTGTCACATAGTGTCAGAGAATGCGAGAAGCAGTATCTATCCAACACTGACCTGTCACATAGTGTCAGCGAATGAGAGAGGCAGTATCGATCCAACACTCACCTGTCACATAGTATCAGAGAATGAGAGAGGCAGTGTCTATCCTACACTCACCTGTCACACAGTGTCAGCGAATGAGAGAAGCAGTATCTCTTCAACACTCACCTGTCACATCGTATCAATAAATGAGAGAGGCACTATCTATCCTACACTCACATGTCACATAATGTCAGAGAATTAGAGAGGCAGCATCTATCCTCCACTCACCTGTCACATAGTGTCAGAGAATGAGAGAGGCAGTATCTATCCAACACTGGCCTGTCACGTAGTGTCAGCGAATGAGAGAGGCAGTATCTGTCCAACATTCACCTGTCACATAGTATCAGCGAATGAGAGAGGCAGTATCTATCCTACACTCACCTGTCACACAGTGTCAGCTAATGAGAGAGGCAGTATCTATCCTACACTCACCTGTCACATAGTGTCAGAGAATGAGAGAGGCAGTATCTATTCAAAACTCATCTGTAATTTGTATCAGAGAATGAGAGAGGCAGTATCTATCCAACACTCACCTGTCACATCGTATCAGAGAATGAGAGAGGCAGTATCTATCCAAAACTCACCTTTCACAAAGTGTCAGGTAATTTCAGCGGCAGTAACTATCCTGCACTCACCTGTCACATATGTTCAGAATAAGAGGGACAGTATCTATCTAACACTCACCTGTCACATTGTATCAGAGAATGAGAGAGGCAGTATCTATCCAAATCTCACCTGTCACATAGTTTCAGAGAATGAGAGGCAGTATCTATCCTACACTCTGCTGTCACATAGTGTCAGAGAATGAGAGAGGCAGTATCTATCCAACACTCACCTGTCACATAGTGTCAGAGAATGAGAGAGACAGTATCTTTCCAACACTCACCTGTCACATCGTATCACTGAATGAGAGAGGCACTATCTATCCTACACTCACATGTCACACAGTGTCAGAAAATGAGAGAGGCAGTATCGATCCAACACTCACCTGTCACATAGTGTCAGAGAATTAGAGAGGCTGCATCTATCCTACACTCACCTGTCACATAGTGTCAGAGAATGAGAGAGACAGTATCAATCCAACACTGACCTGTCACATAGTGTCAGCGAATGAGAGAGGCAGTATCTATCCTACACTCACCTGTCAAACAGTGTTAACGAATGAGAGAGGCAGTATCTCTCCAACACTCACCTGTCACATCGTGTCAGAGAATGAGACAGGCAGCATCTATCCTACACTCACCTGTCACATCGTGTCAGAGAAGTAGAGAGGCAGCATCTATCCAACACTCGCCTGTCACATAGTGTCAGAGAATGAGAGAGGCAGTATCAATCCACACTCACCTGTCACACAGTGTCAGAGGATGAGAGAGGCAGTATCGATCCAACACGAACCTGTCACTATGTGTCAGAGAATTAGAGAGGCAGCATCAATCCTCCACTCACCTGTCACATATTGCCAGAGAATGGGAGAGGCAGTATCTATCCAACACTGACCTGTCACGTAGTGTCAGCGAATGAGAGAGGCAGTACCTGTCCAACATTCACCTGTCACATAGTATCAGCGAATGAGAGAGGCAGTATCTATCCTACACTCACCTGTCACACAGTGTCAGCGAATGAGCTAATTTGCCGCGTGAAATTTTATATTCTTTATTTTGATTCTGCCTCAAAACCAACCATCTCGTGCAGTCACTCACCTAAAGTAAAGGAATGCTGTTTGCTTTAAAAAGCGAATGGCACATTTTCATCACTGTCGATCTGGTTGCACGGGCAAAACAAGCGGTGAAGTAGACTTTCGTGCACATTATTTCTGTTTGAATGCAAAAAGTAGGGGATGGATGTCTGACGTTGCAGTAAATAGGATATAAGGTGACTGAGAAGTTCAGGCAATGGACTGCTGATCCAGTATGCCCTCAACTTCGTCGTTATTGTGTTAAACCGTTTCCACTCGTTTTTTTTCGGCAATCACATTTAACCTCATTGCCAAATTCACCTTTTACTGACAAGGATGCAGCTCATTGGTGAAGTAATGTCTCAAAGAATAATCTATTCATCAAAGGGAAAACATTAGCAGGACTATGGAGAGGGGGACTCATGAGATAGGTCTCTGAGAGTCAGCACAGGCACGATGGGCCGAATAGCAAACTAACGTCAGAATCTGAGCGCTAGATCCCTTACTGTCGGCGGCTCGTTGGTCTCGGGGTATGATTCTCGCTTAGGGATTCTAATAATTGAAATGCGAGAGATCCCGGACGAGTCCTGACAACTTTTAGTCAAAAAAACACTTTTCAGCCGGTCGACATGTGAGAAAACTGACATGTTTCAAATTAAAACGTTTGATTGCGCTCCGTTGTTCACACAGCGTCCAAAAATCCTGGAGATTCCCAGGAGCAAAGTAAAACTCACCGAACTGAGTAAAGTCCATGTATCTCAGATGTAATCGGCTCTGTGTCTCATTGGACAACCTAAACCCGTGTTTGATTCTGGCCAATACTTGATCAGTCCTTCTACCTTTCTGCACGCATGAGCTCACCTCCATTGGGGTATGGATACATTCAGCGTCAATCTCAACTTCAACGTGAAACAGACTCTGCCCTGAATATGAGTGCGTCCTGTTTCTCTAGCGCTGAAAAGATGGGAGAAGCTGGCTTTGGATTTCGTCCCTTGGCTGCCGAATTTAAACCGTACAGGAAATGAATCCGGGGTGGGGAAGCTGCCTGGTCTGATTAAAAGGCGTTCAGACCCTACATTCCAGGCATGTTATAGTGTTCTGGCCTCAACATTCGGTTCGACGTATCGGATCATAAGCACCGCTCCCATTGTCTGCTAATGGTTCTGCAGTTCCCACTAACAACTCCTCTGGTCCATCCTTTGTTACTGTATTGCCCGCTTACCACCCACTTTGCCTTTTCGCATTGTGCCATTTATTATTCAATCACTCCTACGCTCCACTGTATCACAGACATTTTGTCCTTCCTCGCTGCCTATTTATTTCCAGGCGCTATTTTCGTGGAAAAAATCTGTAAACTTTACATTTTTCTTAAAATATCGGAATGATCATCTGACTGAACGTGAGCCCGGGATCTTCATCCACAGAATGTACACGACCAGCTGAGTTTTACAGAATTCTTTGTTTTTGTTCACTGTGTTTCTGTATCCCTTTTAAGGTGATGTGCTGGTCTGTCCGGGGACATTCGCTGTCTCAACCAAAATGGTATGCTATCAGTATCGGATCATTATGTATCTGTTAAAAAGGAATGTGCTGTCTGTCCCGGATTTTAAATTTCAAATTTCAAAAACTGCCTTTGGAAGTTGCAGGAATTTTAGTTTGTTCGTGTGTTTGTGTAGCGAGGGAGTGTGTGCAAACGTGCTGCGTGATCTTACTGTGCATTTCATGTCATGGGAGAAAAAATGCATTACATGCAACTTGAAGCCACGCTGATTTGATTGAACATGCATTCGAGGACTGCCTGACAGGAGAAGAATCTGCAGTGGGATTTTGCTGTTCCACATCTGAAAGAAGGCAAATTATATAAGTTAGAAACATAGCGATTTGATCGAGAGCTTGCGGATGGGCTTTGTGACATGATGAGCTCTTTCCCCCTTATTTTCAAATACAAATCAAATCAAGACAAGACAAGACATGACTGACTGACTGACTTTGTTTATGTAAATATATGTATACATATTTATGTCTACGTATATTTACAAACACTCCGTACTTTTTAACTTTCACAATAAATGTGCCTTTTCTGTTCTGCCAGCACTGGTGTCTATTACATTTGAGCTCTTTCACAGCACACGCAGCTGCTGTCAGATCCAGCAGAAAGGCACTCGCGACTTTAAAAGATCGCCTTTGTTGCCCATATCTTTGCTCGTGGCTTGTCTTACACCATGGGCTTACTTGTTTGTGTATTTACTGACTGCACGCCCTGATTTCCAGGGGATTTCAAGCAGTCGCACAGCCTTCGTTCAATCAAAAACATAGAGATTAAGAAATAATTATTTATTTATTGAAATCAAACTAAATTCAATTTTTTGCAATAAAACTTAAATTTATTTATTTTCTTATTGTGATAAATATATATATGTTTTAAATTGTCTTTTTGTCTGGGTTGGTTTTACTTCCCTCCCTCCTTCCTGCCTGTCAATCACCTGTGGCTTCAAAAACCGTCCCAGCCCCTCTTTGTCCTGAGATCCGCGCTCACTCACGCACAGCACAATTGCCTTCAGGAATGATAGAAATCCCACTTTAATCTTTTGAAAGGCAAGTGCTGTCCGTGAAGGCCCATTCTACAGCTGTGTAAGATGGATGTGCTTCCTTTCCTGGATCATTCGGTGTCTGTTCAAACGGGATGGTTGTCAGTTCCGGTTCATCAACTGCCCCTTTAAGACGCATTTTCTCATAATCGGTATCATCCTGTATAATTTAAAAGGAGTGTGATTTCAGTTGCGATAACCGATTGTTAAACTGTTGTGTATCAAGCTACATTGACGTTGCCTGTGTCCGTGCACATCCATATCGCAGCGTAACGGTTCATTACTCAAAATATGCCCATATTTTCATAAATCCACTCCTTGAACGATCCCTTGTCCCAAATTTGCTCTCAGTATAAAAAAACAACTAATTTCATGCCAGCAGCAGCAGCCGCGTGGCCTAATGGATTAGTCGTCTGACTTCGATTGCAACTGTGATGTTATGAAAAGATTGCAGGTTCGAGTCCTGCCGCGGTCAGCTAAATTGCTGCGTGAAATTTTATATTCTTTATTTTGATTCTGCCTCAAAACCAACCATCTCGTGCAGTCACTCACCGAAAGTGAAGGAAGGCTGTTTGCTTTAAAAAGCTCATGGCACATTTTCATCACTGTCGATCTGGTTGCACGGGCAAAACAAGCGGTGAAGTAAACTTTCGTGCACAATATTTCTGTTTGAATGGAAAAAGTAGGGGATGGATGTCTGACGTTGCAGTAAATAGGAGATAAGGTGACTGAGAAGTTCAGGCAATCCACTGCTAATCGAGTATGCCCTCAACTTCGTCGATATTGTCATAAACCGTTTCCACTCGTTTTTTTTCGGTAATCACATTTAACCTCATTGCCAAATTCACCTTTTACTGACAAGGATGCAGCTCGTTGGTGAAGTAATGTCTCAAAGAATAATCTATTCATCAAAGGGAAAACATTAGCAGGACGATGGAGAGGGGGACTCATGAGATTGGTCTCTGAGAGTCAGCACAGGCACGATGGGCCGAATAGCAAACGAACGTCAGAATCTGAGAGCTACATCCCTTACTGTCGGCGGCTCGTTGGTCTAGGGGTATGATTCTCGCTTAGGGGTTCTAATAATTGAAATGCGAGAGGTCCCGTGTTCAAATTCCTAACGAGCCCTGACAACTTTTAGTCAAAAAAACACTTCTCAGCCGGTCGACATGTTTCAAATTAAAACGTTTGATTGCGCGCCGTTGTTCACACAGCGTCCAAAAATCCTGGAGATTCCCAGGAGCAAAGTGAAACTCACCGAACTGAGCAAAGTTCATGCATCTCAGATGTACTCGGCTCAGTGTCTCATTGGACAACCTAAACCCGTGTTTGATTCTGGCCAATTCTTGATCAGTCCATTTTCCGTTCTGCACGCATGAGCTCACCTCCATTGCGATATGGATACATTCAGCGTCAATCTCAACTTCAACGTGAAACAGACTCTGCCCTGAATATGAGTGCGTCCTGTTTCTCTAGCGCTGAAAAGATGGGAGAAGCTGGCTTTGGATTTAGTCCCTTGGCTGCCGAATTTAAACCGTACAGGAAATCAATCCGGGGTGGGCAAGCTGCCTGGTCTGATTAAAAGGCGTTCAGATCTGACATTCCAGGCATGTTATAGTGTTCTGGCCTCAACATTCGATTCAACGTCTCGGATCATAAGCCGCGCTCATTGTCCGCTAATGGTTCTGCTGTTCCCATTAACACCTCCTCTGGTCCATCCTTTGTTATTTTATTGCCCGCTTACCAACCACTTTGCCTTTTCGCATTGTGACATTTATTATTCAATCACTCCTGCGCTCCACTGTATCACAGACATTCCCTTTTGTCCTTCCTCGCTGCCTATTTTTTTCCAGGCGCTATTTTCGTGGAAAAAATCTGTAAACTTTACATTTTTCTTAAAATATCGGAATGACCATCTGACTGAACGTGAGCCCATCATCTGACTGAACGTGAGCCCAGGTTCTTCATCCACAGAATGTTCACGATCAGCTGAGTTTTACAGAATTCTTTGTTTTTGTTCTCTGCGTTTCTGTATCGCTTTCAAGGTGATGTCCTGTCTGTCCGAGGTCATACTCTGTCTCTCCAAATTGGTTGCTATCAGTATCGGATCATTATGTAGCTGTTTAAAAGGAATGTGCTGCCTGTCCCGGATTTTAAATTTCAAATTTCAAAAACTGCCTTTGGAGGTTGCAGGAATTTTAGTTTGTTGGTGTGTTTGGGTAGCGAGGGAGTGTGTGCAAACGTGCTGCGCGATCTTACTGTGCATTTCATGTCATGGGAGAAAAAATGCATTACATGCAACTTGAAGCCACACTGATTTGATTGAACACGCATTCGAGGACTGCCTAACAGGAGAAGAATCTGCTGTCGGATTTTGCTGTTCCACATCTGAAAGAAGGCAAATTATATAAGTTAGAAACATAGCGATTTGAGCGAGAGCTTGCGGATGGGCTTTGTTACATGATGAGCTCTTTCCCCCTTATTTTCAAACACAAATCAAATCAAGACAGGACAAGACATGACTGACTGACTGACTTTGTTTATACAGATATATATATAAATATTAATGTATACGTATATTTACAAACAATCCGTACTTTTTAACTTTCACAATAAATGTGCCTTCTCTGTTCTGCCAGCACTGGGCTCTATTACATTTCAGCTCTTTCACAGCACACGCAGCTGCTGTCAGATCCAGCAGAAAGGCACTCGCGACTTTAAAAGATCGCCTTTGTTCCCCATATCTTGCCTCGTGGCTTGTCTTGCACCATGGGCTTACTGTGTTTGGGTATTTACTGACTGCACGCTCTGATTTCCAGTGGATTTCATGCAGTCGCACAGCCTTCGTTCAATCAAAATATATAGATTAAGAAATAATTATTTATTTATTTAAATCAAACCAAATTACATTTTTTGCAATAAAACTGTAAATTTATTTATTTTCTTATTGTGATAAATATATATATATGTTTTAAATTGTCTTTTTGTCTGGGTTGGTTTGACTTCCCTCCCTCCTTCCTGCCTGTCAATCACCTGTGGCTTCAACATCCGTCCCAGCCCCGCGTGGTCCTGAGACCCGCGCTCACTCACGCACAGCACAATTGCCTTCAGGAATGATAGAAATCCCACTTTAATCTTTTGAAAGAGAAGTGCTGTCCGTGAAGGCCCATTCTACAGCTGTGTAAGAGGGATGTGCTTCCTGTCCTGGATCATTCGGTGTCTGTTCAAACGGGATGGGTGTCAGTTCCGGTTCATCAACTGCCCCTTTAAGACGTATTTTCTCATAATCGGGATCATCCTGTATATTTTAAAAGGAGTGTGATTTCAGTTGCGATAACCGATTGTTAAACTGTTGTGTATCAAGCTACATTGACGTTGCCTGTGTCCGTGCACATCCATATCGCAGCGCATCGATTCATTACTCAAAATATTCCCATATTTTCATAAATCCACTCCTTGAAAGTTCCCTTGTCCCAAATTTGCTCTCAGTATAAAAAAACAACAAATTTCATGCCAGCAGCATCGGCCGCGTGGCCTAATGTATCATCGTCTGACTTCGATTGCAACTGTGATATTATCAAAAGATTGCAGGTTCAAGTCCTGCCGCGTCAGCTAACTTGCCGCGTGAAATTTTATATTCTTTATTTTGATTCTGCCTCAAAACCAACCATCTCGTGCAGTCACTCACCTAAAGTAAAGGAAGGCTGTTTGCTTTAAAAAGCGAATGGCACATTTTCATCACTGTCGATCTGGTTGCACGGGCAAAACAAGCGGTGAAGCAGACTTTCGTGAACATTATTTCTGTTTGAATGCAAAAAGTAGAGGATGGATGTCTGACGTTGCAGTAAATAGGAGATAAGGTGGCTGAGAAGTTCAGGCAATGGACTGCTGATCCAGTATGCCCTCAACTTCGTCGTTATTGTGTTAAACCGTTTCCACTCGTTTTTTTTCGGCAATCACATTTAACCTCATTGCCAAATTCACCTTTTACTGACAAGGATGCAGCTCGTTGGTGAAGTAATGTCTCAAAGAATAATCTATTCATCAAAGGGAAAACATTAGCAGGACTATGGAGAGGGGGACTCATGAGATAGGTCTCTGAGAGTCAGCACAGGCACGATGGGCCGAATAGCAAACTAACGTCATAATCTGAGCGCGAGATCCCTTACTGTCGGCGGCTCGTTGGTCTCGGGGTATGATTCTCGCTGAGGGATTCTAATAATTGAAATGCGAGAGATCCCGGACGAGTCCTGGCAACTTTTAGTCAAAAAAAACACTTTTCAGCCGGTCGACATGTGAGAAAACTGACATGTTTCAAATTAAAACGTTTGATTGCGCTCCGTTGTTCACACAGCGTCCAAAAATCCTGGAGATTCCCAGGAGCAAAGTGGAACTCACCGAACTGAGTAAAGTTCATGTATCTCAGATGTACTCGGCTCTGTGTCTCATTGGACCACCTAAACCCGTGTTTGATTCTGGCCAATACTTGATCAGTCCATCTTCCTTTCTGCACGCATGAGCTCACCTCCATTGGGATATGGATACATTCAGCGCCAATCTCAACGTCAACGTGAAACAGACTCTGCCCTGAATATGAGTGCGTCCTGTTTCTCTAGCGCTGAAAAGATGGGAGAAGCTGGCTTTGGATTTAGTCCCTTGGCTGCCGAATTTAAACCGTACAGGAAATCAATCCGGCGTGGGCAAACTGCCTGGTCTGATTAAAAGGCGTTCAGACCCTACATTCCAGGCATGTTATAGTGTTCTGGCCTCAACATTCGGTTCGACGTATCGGATCATAAGCACCGCTCCCATTGTCTGCTAATGGTTCTGCAGTTCCCACTAACACCTCCACTGGTCCATCCTTTGTTACTGTATTGCCCGCTTACCACCCACTTTGCCTTTTCGCATTGTGCCATTTATTATTCAATCACTCCTACGCTCCACTGTATCACAGACATTTTGTCCTTCCTCGCTGCCTATTTTTTCCAGGCGCTATTTTCGTGGAAAAAATCTGTAAACTTTACATTTTTCTTAAAATATCGGAATGATCATCTGACTGAACGTGAGCCCGGGTTCTTCATCCACAGAATGTACACGCCCAGCTGAGTTTTACAGAATTCTTTGTTTTTGTTCACTGTGTTTCTGTATCCCTTTTAAGGTGATGTGCTGGTCTGTCCGGGGACATTCTCTGTCTCTCCAAAATGATGTGCTATCAGTATCGGATCATTATGTATCTGTTTAAAAGGAATGTGCTGTCTGTCCCGGATTTTAAATTTCAAATTTCAAAAACTGCCTTTGGAAGTTGCAGGAATTTTAGTTTGTTGTTGTGTTTGTGTAGCGAGGGAGTGTGTGCAAACGTGCTGCGTGATCTTACTGTGCATTTCATGTCATGGGAGAAAAAATGCATTACATGCAACTTGAAGCCACACTGATTTGATTGAACACGCATTCGAGGACTGCCTGACAGGAGAAGAATCTGCTGTGGGATTTTGCTGTTCCACATCTGAAAGAAGGCAAATTATATAAGTTAGAAACATAGCGATTTGAGCGAGAGCTTGCGGATGGGCTTTGTTACATGATGAGCTCTTTCCCCCTTATTTTCAAACACAAATCAAATCAAGACAGGACAAGACATGACTGACTGACTGACTTTGTTTATATAATTATATGTATAAATATTTATATATGCGTATATTAACATACATTCCATACTTTTTAACTTTCACAATAAATGTGCTTTTTCTGTTCTGCCTGCATTGGCTCTATTACTACATTTGACCTCTTTCACAGCACACGCAGCTTCTGTCTGATCCTGCAGAAAGGGACTCGCGACTTGAAAAGATCGCCTCTGATGCCACATCTTCCCTCGTGGCTTGTCTTACACCATGGGCTTACTGTGTTTGGGTATTTACTGACTGCACGCCCTGATTTCCAGTGGATTTCATGCAGTCGCATAGCCTTCGTTCAATCAAAAATATATAGATTAATAAACAATTATTTATTTATTTAAATCAAATCAAATTCAATTTTTTGCAATAAAATTGTAAATTTATTTATTTTCTTATTGTGATAAATATATCTAGGTTTTAAATTGTCTTTTTGTCTGGGTTGGTTTTACTTCCCTCCCTCCTTCCTGCAAGTCAAGCACCTGTGGCTTCAAAAACCGTCCCAGCCCCGCGTGGTCCTGAGACCCGCGCTCACTCACGCACAGCACAATTGCCTTCAGGAATGATAGAAATCCCACTTTAATCTTTTGAAAGGGAACTGCTGTCCGCGAAGGCCCATTCTACAGCTGTGTAAGAGGGATGTGCTTCCTGTCCTGGATCATTCGGTGTCTGTTCAAACGGGATGGTTGTCAGTTCCGGTTCATCAATTGCCCCTTTAAGACGTATTTTCTCATATACCGGATCATCCTGTGTATTTTAAAAGGAGTGTGATTTCAGTTGCGATAACCGAATTGTTAAACTGTTGTGTTTCAAGCTACATTGACGTTGCCTGTGTCCCTGCACATCCATATCGCAGCGCATCGGTTCATTACTCAAAATATGCCCATGTTTTCCGAAATCCACTCCTTGATCGAACTCTTGTCCCAAATTTGCTCTCAGTATAAAAAAAACAACAAATTTCATGCCAGCAGCAGCGGCCGCGTGGCCGAATGGATAAGTCGTCTGACTTCGATTGCAACTGTGATGTTATGAAAAGATTGCAGGTTCTAGTCCTGCCGCGGTCAGCTCACTTGCTGCGTGAAATTTTATATTCTTTATTTTGATTCTGCCTCAAAACCAACCATCTCGTGCAGTCACTCACCTAAAGTAAAGGAAGGCTGTTTGCTTTAAAAAGCGAATGGCACATTTTCATCACTGTCGATCTGGTTGCACGGGCAAAATAAGCGGTGAAGTAGACTTTCGTGCACATTATTTCTGTTTGAATGCAAAAAAGGGGGATGGATGTCTGACGTTGCAGTAAATAGGAGATCAGGTGACTGAGAAGTTGAGGCAATGGACTGCTGATCCAGTATGCCCTCAACTTCGTCTTATTGTATTAAACCGTTTCCACTCGTTTTTTTTCGGCAATCACATTTAACCTCATTGCCAAATTCACCTTTTACTGACAAGGATGCAGCTCGTTGGTGAAGTAATGTCTCAAAGAATAATCTATTCATCAAAGGGAAAACATCAGCAGGACTATGGAGAGGGGGACTCATGAGATAGGTCTCTGAGAGTCAGCACAGGCACGATGGGCCGAATAGCAAACTAACGTCAGAATCTGAGCGCTAGATCCCTTACTGTCGGCGGCTCGTTGGTCTCGGGGTATGATTCTCGCTGAGGGATTCTAATAATTGAAATGCGAGAGATCCCGGACGAGTCCTGACAACTTTTAGTCAAA
Source organism: Pristiophorus japonicus (assembly GCF_044704955.1). NCBI lineage: Eukaryota > Metazoa > Chordata > Chondrichthyes > Pristiophoridae > Pristiophorus > Pristiophorus japonicus. The sequence goes on along the minus strand of NW_027251383.1, from coordinate 196,024 downwards.
AAAACACTTTTCAGCCGGTCGACATGTGAGAAAACTGACATGTTTCAAATTAAAATGATTGCGCTCCGTTGCTCACACAGCGTTCAAAAATCCTGGAGATTCCCAGGAGCATTGTGAAACTCACCGAACTGAGTAAAGTTCATGTATCTCAGATGTACTCGGCTCTGTGTCTCGTTGGAAAAACTAAACCCATGTTTGATTCTGGCCAATACTTGATCAGTCCATCATCCTTTCTGCACGCATGAGCTCACCTCCATTGGGATAAGGATACACTCAGCGTCAATCTCAAATTCAACGTGAAACAGACTCTGTCCTGAATATGAGTGTGTCCTGTTTCTCTAGCGCTGAAAAGATGGGAGAAGCTTGCTTTGGATTTAGTCCCTTGGCTGCCGAATTTAAACCGTTCCGGAATTCAATCCGGGGTGGGCAAGCTGCCTGGTCTGATTAAAAGGCGTTCAGACCCTACATTCCAGGCATGTTATAGTGTTCTGGCCTCAACATTCGGTTCAACGTATCGAATCATAAGCACCGCTCCCATTGTCTGCTAATGGTTCTGCTGTTCCCACTAACACCTCCTGTGGTCCAACCTTTGTTACTTTACACCCGCTTACCACCCACTTTGCCTTTTCGCATTGTGACATTTATTATTCAATCACTCCTGCGCTCCACTGTATCACAGACATTTTGTCCTTCCTCGCTGCCTATTTATTCCAGGCGCTATTCTCGTGGATAAAATCTGTAAACTTTACATTTTTCTTAAAATATCGGAATGATCGTCTGACTGAACGTGAGCCCGGGTTCTTCATCCACATAATGTTCACAACCTGCTGAGTTTAACAGAATTCTTTGTTTTTGTTCATTGTGTTTCTGTATCCCTTTTAACGTGATGTGCTGGTCTGTCCGGGGTCATTCTCTGTCTCTCCAAAATGGTGTGCGATCAGTATCGGATCATTATGTATCTGTTTAAAAGGAATGTGCTGACTGTCCCGGATTTAAAATTTCAAATTTCAAAAACTGCCTTTGGAGGTTGCAGGAATTTTAGTTTGTTGGTGTGTTTGTGTAGCGAGGGAGTGTGTGCAATCGTGCTGCGCGATCTACTGTGCATTTCATGTCATGGGAGAAAAAATGCATTACATGCAACTTCAAGCCACAGTGATTTATTTGAACACGCATTCGAGGACTGCCTGACAGGAGAAGAATCTGCTGCAGGATTTTGCTATTCCACATCTGAAAGAAGGCAAATTATATAAGTTAGAAACATAGCGATTTTATCGAGAGCTTGCGGATGGGCTGTGTGACATGAGGAGCTCCTCCCCCCTTATTTTCAAATACAAATCAAACCAAGACAAGACAAGACATGACTGACTGACTGACTTTGTTTATACAGATATATATATAAATATTAATGTATACGTATATTTACAAACAATCGCAAATTTTTAAATTTCACAATAAATGTGCCTTTTCTGTTCTGCCAGCACTGGGCTCTATTACATTTGAGCTATTTCACAGCACACGCAGCTGCTGTCAGATCCAGCAGAAAGGCACTCGCGACTTTAAAAGATCGCCTTTGTTCCCCATAATCCCTCGTGGCTTGTCTTACACCATGGGCTTACTGTGTTTGGGTATTTACTGACTGCACGCACTGATTTCTAGTGGATTTCATGCAGTCGCACAGCCTTCGTTCAATCAAAAATATATAGATTAAGAAATAATTATTTATTTATTTAAATCAAACCAAATTCAATTTTTTGCAATAAAACTGTAAATTTATTTATTTTCTTATTGTGATAAATATATATATGTTTTAAATTGTCTTTTTGTCAGGGTTGGTTTTACTTCGCTCCCTCCTTCCTGCCTGTCAATCACCTGTGGCTTCAAAAGCCGTCCCAGCCCCTCGTGGTCCTGAGATCCGCGCTCACTCACGCACAGCACAATTGCCTTCAGGAATGATAGAAATCCCACTTTAATCTTTTGAAAGGGAACTGCTGTCCGTGAAGGCCCATTCTACAGCTGTGTAAGAGATATGTGCTTCCTGTCCTGGATCATTCGGTGTCTGTTCAAACGGGATGGTTGTCAGTTCCGGTTCATCAATTGCCCCTTTAAGACGTATTTTTTCATAATCGGGATCATCCTGTATATTTTAAAAGGAGTGTGATTTTAGTTGCGATAACCGATTGTTAAACTGTTGTGTTTCAAGCTACATTGACGTTGCCTGTGTCCGTGCACATCCATATCACAGCGCATCGTTTCATGACTCAAAATATACCCATGTTTTCATAAATCCACTCCTTGAAAGATCCTTTGTCCCAAATTTGCTCTCAGTATAAAAAAACAACAAATTTCATGCCAGCAGCAGCGGCTGCGTGGCCAAATGGATAAGTCGTCTGACTTCGACTATAACCGTGATATTATCAGAAGATTGCAGGTTCGAGTCCTGCTGCCGTCAGCTAACTTGCAGCGTGAAATTTTATATTCTTTGTTTTGATTCTGCCTCAAAACCAACCATCTCGTGCAGTCACTCACCTAAAGTAAAGGAAGGCTGTTTGCTTTAAAAAGCTAATGGCACATTTTGATCACTGTCGACCTGGTTGCACGGTCAAAACAAGCGGTGAAGTAGACTTTCGTGCACATTATTTCTGTTTGAATGCCAAAAGTAGGGGATGGATGTCTGACTTTGCAGTAAAGGGCAGAAAAGATGACTGAGAATATTTACAAACAATCCCTACTTTTTAACTTTCACAATAAATGTGCCTTTTCTGTTCTGCCTGCACTTGGCCCTATTACATTTGAGCTCTTTCACAGCACACGCAGCTGCTGTCAGATCCAGCAGAAAGGCAATCGCGACTTTAAAAGTTCGCCTTTGTTCCCCACATCTTCCCTCGTGGCTTGCCCTCCACCATGGGCTGACCGTGTTTGGATATTTACTTACTGCACCCCTGATTTCCAGTACAATTCATCCAGTCACGCAGTCTTCCTTCAATCAAAAATATATAGATTATGAAACAATTATTTATTTATTTAAATCAAATCAAATTAATTTTTTTTCAATAAAATTATAAAATTATTTATTTTCTTATTATGATAAATATATATATATATATATTTCAAATTAGCTTTTTGTCTGGGTTGGTTTTACTAACCTCCCTCCTTCCTGTCTGTCGATCACCTGTGGCTGCAACAACCGTCCCAGCCCCGCGTGGTCCAGAGTCCCACGCTCACACACGCACAGCATAATTGCCTTCAGGATTGATAGAAATCCCACTTCATTCTTTTAAAAGAGAACTGTTGTCAGTCAATAGTCATTCTACATCTGTAAGAGGGATGTTCTTGCAGTCCCGGATCATTCGGTGTCTCCTTAAAAGGGGTGGTTGTCAGTTCCGGTTCATAATTTTCTCCTTTAACAAGTCGGATCGACCTGTATAGCATTAACAGGAGTGTGATTTCAGCTGCGATGACCGAATTGTTAAACTGTTGTGTTTCAAGATACATTGTGCCCGTGCCCATCCATATCGCAGCGCATCTGTTCATTACTCGAAATATGCAATGTTTTTCTAAATCCTCTCCTTGATCTCATCCTTGTCTCAAATTTGCTCTCAACATAACAGTCACCTGTCACAAAGTGTCAGGGAATTTAAGTGGCAGTATCTATCCTGCATTCACCTGTCACATATTTTCAGAATAAGATAGACAGTATCTATCTAACACTCACCTGTCACATTGTATCAGAGAATGAGAGAGGCAGTATCTATCCAACACTCACCTGTCACATAGTTTCAGAGAATTAGAGTGGCAGTATCTATCCGACACTCACCTGTTACATAGTGTCAGAGAATGAGTGAGGCAGTATCTATCCAAAACTCACCTGTCACTTCGTATCAGAGAATGATAGAGGCAGTATCTATCCAACACTCAGCTGTCACAAAGAGTCAGGAAATTTCGGAGGCAGTATCTATCCTGCACTCACCTCTCACATATTGTCAGAATAAAAGTGACAGTATCTATCGAACACTCACCTGTCACATATTATCAGAGAATGAGAGAGGCAGTATCTGTCCAAAACTCACCTGTCACATAGTGTCAGAGAATGAGAGAGGAAGTATCTATCCAACACTCACCTGTCGCATAGTGTCAGAGAATGAGAGAGGCAGTATCTATCCTACACTCATCTGTCACATAATTTTGCGAATGAGAGACGCATATCTCTCCAACATTCAACTGTAACATAATATCAGTGAATGAGAGAGGCAGTATCTATCCTGCACTCACATGTCACTTGTTATCAGGAAATGAGAGAAGCAGTATCTATCCTACAATCACCTGTCACATCGTGTCAGAGAAGTAGAGAAGCAGCATCTAGCCAACACTCACCTGTAACATATTGTCAGAGAATGTGAGAGGGAGTAACTATGCAACACTCACCTGCCACATAGTGTTAGAGAATGAGAGAGGCAGTATCTATCCAACACACACCTGTCACATGATGTCAGAGAATGAGAGAGGCAGTATCTATACTGCACTCACATTTCACATATTCTCAGAGAATGAAAGAGGATATATCTATCCAACACGCACCTGTCACATATATCAGAGAATGAGAGAGATAGTATCTATCCATCAATCACCTGTCACATAGTGTCAGCGAATGAGAGAGGCACTATCTATCCTACACTAACCTGTCACATAGTGTGAGAGAATGAGAGAAGCAGTATCTATCCAACACTCACCTGTCACATCGTATCACTGAATGAGAGAGGCACTATCTATCCTACACTCACATGTCACATAGTGTCAGAGAATGAGAGATGCAGTATCGATCCAACACTCACCTGTCACATAGTGTCAGCGATTGAGAGAGACAGTATCTATCCTACACTCACCTGTCAAACAATGTCAGCGAATGAGAGAGGCAGTATCTCTCCAACACTCGCCCGACACATCGTGTCAGAGAATTAGAGAGGCTGCATCTATCCTACACTCACCTGTCACATTGTGTCAGGGAATGAGAGAGGCAGTATCAATCCAACACTGACCTGTCAATAATGTCAGCGATTGAGAGAGGCAGTATCTATCCTACACTCAACTGTCAAACAATGTCAACGAATGAGAGAGGCAGTATCTCTCCAACACTCGCCTGTCACATCGTGTCAGAGAATGAGACAGGCAGCATCTATCCTACACTCACCTGTCACACAGTGTCAGAGAATGAGAGAGGCAGTATCAATCAAGCACTCATCTGTAACACTGTATCAGAGAATGAGAGAGGCAGTATCTATCCAACACTGACCTGTCACATAGTGTTAGAGAATAAGAGAAGCAGTATCTATCCAACACTCACCTTTCACATTGTGTCAGAGAATAAGGGAGGCAGTATCTATCCAACACTCACCTGTCACATAGTGTCAGAGAATGAGAGAGGCTGTATCTATCCTAAACTCACCTGTCACATTGTGTTAGAGAATGAGAGAGGCAGTATCTATCCAAAGCTCACATTTCACATATTGTCAGAGAATGAGAGTGGCAGTATCTATCCTACACTCAACTGTCACATTGTGTCAGAGAACGAGAGAGGTAGTATCTATCCAACACTCCCCTGTCACATATTGTCAGAGAATGAGAGAGGCAGTATCAGTCCAAAATAACCAGTCACATATTGTCAGAGAATGAGAGAGGCATTATCTAACCCACACACACCTACCAAATTGTTTCAGCGAATGAGAGAGGCAGTATCTCTCCAACACTCACCTGTCACATAGTGTCAGAGAATTAGAAAGGCAGTATCTATCCTGCAATCACCTGTCACATCGTGTCAGATAATGAGAGAGGCACTATCTATCCTGTACTCACATGCCACATTGTGTCAGAGAATGAGAGAGGCAGTATCGATCTAACACTCAACTGTCACATAGACAGAGAATGAGGGAGGCAGTACTATCCAACACTCACCTGTCACATAGTGTCAGAGAATTAGTTCGGCAGTATCTATCCAACACTCACCTGTCATTGGTATCAGAGAATAAGAGAGGCAGTATATCTCCAAAAATCACCTGTCACTTGTATCAGATAATGAGAGAGGCAATATCTATCCAACACTCACCTGTGACATAATGTCAGAGTATAGGAGAGGCAGTATCTATCCAACACAAACCTGTCATATAGGTTCAGAGAATGAGAAAGGCAGAATCTATCCAACACTCACCTTTCACAGAGTGTCAGAGAATGAGAGAGGCAGTATCTATCCTACACTCACCTGTCACATAGTGTCAGAGTATGAGCGTGGCAGTACCTATCAAACACACAGCTGTCACATCGTGTCAGAGAATGAGAGAGGCAGTATCTAACCAACACTCACCTGTCACATAGTGTCACAGAATGAGAGAGGCAGTATATATCAAACACTCACCTGTCACATAGTGTCAGAGAATGAGAGAGGCAGTATGTATCCAACATTCACCTGTCACAGTGTCAGAGTATGAGAGAGGCTGTAGCTATCCAACACTTACCTATCACATCGTGTCAGAGAATTAGAGTGGCAGTATCTATCCTACACTCACCTGTCACATAGTGTCAGAGAATGAGTGAGGCAGTATCTATCCTCCACTCACATGTCACATAGTGTCAGCGAATGAGAGAGGCAGTATCTATCCAACATTCACCTGACACATAGTATCAGCGAATGAGAGAGGCAGTATCAATCCTGCACTCACCTGTCACACAGTGTCAGCGAATGAGAGAGGCAGTATCTCTTTTCACTCGCATGTCACATATTGTCAGAGAATGAGAGAGGCAGTATCTATCCAAAACTCATCTGTAAGATTGTATCAGAGAATGAGAGAGGCAGTATCTATCCAACGCTCACCTGTCACATCGTATCAGAGAATGAGAGAGGCAGTATCTGTCCAACACTCACCTGTCACAAAGTGTCAGGTAATTTCAGAGGCAGTAACTATCCAGCACTCACCTGTCACATATTTTCTGAATAAGAGTGACAGTACCTATATAACACTCACCGGTCGCATTGTATCAGAGAATGAGAGAGGCAGTATCTATCCATCACTCACCTGTCACATAATGTCAGAGAATGAGAGAGGCAGTATCTATCCAACACTCTGCTGTCACATAGTGTCAGAGAATGAGAGAGGCAGTATCTATCCAACACTCACCAGTCACATAGTGTCAGAGAATGAGAGAGGCAGTATCTATCCAGCATTTACCTGTCACATAGTATCAGAGAAGTAGAGAGGAAGCATCTATCCAACACTCACCTGTCACATAATGTCAGAGAATGAGAGAGGAAGTGTCTATCCAACACTCACCTGTCACATAGTATCAGAGAATGAGAGAGACAGTATCTATCCAACACTCACCTGTCACATAGTGTCAGAGAATGAGAGAGGCAGTATCTATACTACACTCACCTGTCACATAGTATCAGAGAATGAGAGAGACAGTATCTATCCAACACTCACCTGTCACATAGTGTCAGAGAATGAGAGAGGCAGTATCTATACTACACTCACCTGTCACATATTGTCAGAGAATGAGAGAGGATATATCTATCCAACACGCACCTGTCACATAGTATCAGAGAATGAGAGAGACAGCATCTTTCCAACACTCACCTGTCACATCGAATCACTGAATGAGAGAGGCACTATCTATCCTACACTCACATGGCACACAGTGTCAGACAATGAGAGAGGCAGTATCGATCCAACACTCACCTGTCACATAATGTCAGAGAATTAGAGAGGCTGCATCTATCGTACAATCACCTGTCACATAGTTTCAGAGAATGTGAGAGGCAGTATCTATCCAACACTGACCTGTCACATAGTGTCAGCGAATGAGAGAGGCAGTATCTATCCTAAACTCACCTGTCAAACAGTGTCAACGAATGAGAGAGGCAGTATCTCTCCAACACTCGCCTGTCACATCGTGTCAGAGAATGAGACAGGCAGCATCTATCCTACACTCACCTGTCACATCGTGTCAGAGAAGTAGAGAGGCAGCATCTATCCAACACTCACCTGTCACATAGTGTCAGAGGATGAGAGAGGCAGTATCTATCCAACACTCACCTGTCACATCGTATCACTGAATGAGAGAGGCACTATCTATCCTACACTCACATGTCACACAGTGTCAGAGAATGAGAGAGGCAGTATCGATCCAACACTTACCTGTCACATAGTGTCAGAGAATTAGAGAGGCAGCATCTATCCTCCACTCACCTGTCACATAGTTTCAGAGAATGTGAGAGGCAGTATCTATCCAACACTGACCTGTCACATAGTTTCAGCGAATGAGAGAGGCAGTATCGATCCAACACTCACCTGTCACATAGTATCAGAGAATGAGAGAGGCAGTGTCTATCCTACACTCACCTGTCACACAGTGTCAGCGAATGAGAGAAGCAGTATCTCTTCAACACTTGCATGTCACATCGTGTCAGAGAATTAGAGAGGCAGCATCTATCCTCCACTCACCTGTCACATATTGTCAGAGAATGAGAGAGGCAGTATCTATCCAACACTGACCTGTCACATAATGTCAGCGAATGGGAGAGGCAGTATCTGTCCAACATTCACCTGTCACATAGTATCAGCGAATGAGAGAGGCAGTATCTATCCTACACTCACCTTTCACACAGTGTCAGCGAATGAGAGATTCAGTATCTCTTTTCACTCGCATGTCACATAGTGTCAGAGAATGAGAGAGGCAGTATCTATCCAAAACTCATCTGTAAGATTGTATCAGAGAATGAGAGAGGCACTATCTATCCAACACTCACCTGTCACATCGTATCAGAGAATGAGAGAGGCAGTATCTATCCAACACTCACCTGTCACAAAGTGTCAGGTAATTTCAGCGGCAGTAACTATCCTGCACTCACCTGTCACATATTTTCAGAATAAGAAAGACAGTATCAATCTAACACTCACCTGTCACATAGTGTCAGATAATGAGAGAGGCAATATCTATCCGAATCACCTGTCAAATAGTGATCGAGAATGAGAGATGCAGTATGTATCCAACACTCACCTGTCACAGTGTCAGAGAATGAGAGAGGCTATAGCTATCCAACACTTACCTGTCACATCGTGTCAGAGAATTAGAGTGGCAGTATATATCCTACACTCACCTGTCACATAGTGTCAGAGAATGAGAGAGGCAGTATCTATCCTCCACTCACATGTCACATATTGTCAGAGAATGAGAGAGGCAGTATCTATTCAAAACTCACCTGTCACAAAATGTCAGAGAATGAGAGAGGCAGTATCTATCCAACACTCACCTGTCACATCGTATCAGAGAATGGGAGAGGCAGTATCTATCCAACACTCACCTGTCACAAAGTGTCAGGTAATTTCAGAGGCAGTAACTATCCTGCACTCACCTGTCACATTTTGTCAGAATAAGAGAGACAGTATATATCTAACACTCACCTGTCACATTGTGTCAGAGAATGAGAGAGGCAGTATCTATCCAACACTCACCTGTCACATATTGTCAGAGAATGAGAGAGGCAGAATCTATCCAACACTCTCCTGTCACATAGGGTCAGTGAATGAGAGAGGCAGTATCTATCCAACACTCACCTGTCACATAGTTTCAGAGAATGAGAGAGGCAGTATCTATCCAGCACTCACCTGTCACATAGTATCAGAGAATGGGAGAGGCAGTATATATCCTGCACTCACATGTCACTTGGTATCAGGAAATGAGAGAGGCAGTATCTATCCTACAATCACCTGTCACATCGTGTCAGAGAATGAGAGAGGCAGTATCGATCCAACACTAACCTGTCACATGGTGTCAGAGAATTAGAGAGGCAGCATCTATCCTCCACTCACCTGTCACATAGTGTCAGAGAATTAGAGAGGCTCTATCTTTCCAACACTGACCCGTCACATAGTGTCAGCGAATGAGATAGGCAGTATCTATCCAACATTCACCTGTCACACAGTATCAGCGAATGAGAGAGGCAGTATCAATCCTACACTCACCTGTCACACAGTGTCAGTGAATGAGAGAGGCAGGATCTCTTTTCACTCGCATGTCACATAGTGTCAGAGAATGAGAGAGGCAGTATCTATTCAAAACTCATCTGAAAGATTGTATCAGAGAATGAGAGAGGCAGTATCTATCCAACACTGCCCTGTCACATCGTATCAGAGAATGAGTGAGGCAGTATCTATTCAACACGCATCTGTCACAAAGTGTCAGGTAATTTCAGAGGCAGTAACTATCCTGCACTCACCTGTCACATATTTTCAGAATAAGAGAGATAGTATCTATCTAACACTCACCTGTCACATAGTTTCAGAGAATGAGAGAGGCAGTATCTATCCAACACTCACCTGTCACATAGTGTCAGAGAAAGGGAGAGGCAGTATCTATCCAGCACTCACCTGCCACATAGTTTCAGAGAAAGAGAGAGGCAGTATCAATCCTGCACTCACATGTCATTGGGTATCAGGAAATGAGAGAGGCAGTATCTCTCCTACAATCACCTGTCACATCGTGTCAGAGAAGTAGAGAGGAAGCATCTATCCAACACTCACCTGTCACATAATGTCAGAGAATGAGAGAGGCAGTATCTATCCAACACTCACCTATCACATAGTGTCAGAGAATGAGAGAGGCAGTATCTATACTACACTCACCTGTCACATATTGTCAGAGAATGAGAGAGGATATATCTATCCAACACGCACTTGTCACATAGTATCAGAGAATGAGAGAGACAGCATCTTTCCAACACTCACCTGTCACATCGTATCACTGAATGAGAGAGGCACTATCTATCCTACACTCACATGTCACACAGTGTTAGAAAATGAGAGAGGCACTATCGATCCAACACTCACCTGTCACATAGTGTCTAAGAATTAGAGAGGCTGCATCTATCCTGCACTCACCTGATACATAGTGTCAGAGAATGAAAGAGACAGTATCAATCCAACACTGACCTGTCACATAGTGTCAGCGAATGAGAGAGGCAGTATCTATCCTACACTCACCTGTCAAACAGTGTCAACGAATGAGAGAGGCAGTATCTCTCCAACACTCGCCAGTCACATCGTGTCAGAGAATGAGACAGGCAGCATCTATCCTACACTCACCTGTCACAGCGTGTCAGAGAAGTAGAGAAGCAGCATCTATCCAACACTCGCCTGTCACATAGTGTCAGAGGATGAGAGAGGCAGTATCTATCCAACACTCACCTGTCACATCGTATCACTGAATGAGAGAGGCACTATCTATCCTACACTCACATGTCACACAGTGTCAGAGAATGAGAGAGGCAGTATCGCTCCAACACTAACCTGTCACATAGTTTCAGAGAATTAGAGAGGCAGCATCTATCTTCCACTCACCTGTCACATAGTGTCAGAGAATGAGAGAGGCAGTATCTATCCAACACTGACCTGTCACATAGTATCAGCGAATGAGAGAGGCAGTATCGATCCAACACTCACCTGTCACATAGTATCAGAGGATGAGAGAGGCATTGTCTATCCTACACTCACCTGTCACACAGTGTCAGCGAATGAGAGAAGCAGTATATCTTCAACACTCACCTGTCACATCGTATCACTGAATGAGAGAGGCACTATCTATCCTACACTCACATGTCACGTAATGTCAGAGAATTGGAGAGGCTGCATCTATCCTACACTCACCTGTCACATAGTGTCAGAGAATGAGAGAGACAGTATCAATCCAACACTAACCTGTCACATAGTGTCAGCGAATGAGAGAGGCAGTATCAATCCTACACTCACCTGTCAAACAGTGTCAACGAATGAAAGAGGCAGTTTCTCTCCAACACTCGCCTGTCACATCGTGTCAGAGAATGAGACAGGCAGCATCTATCCTACACTCACCTGTCACAGCGTGTCAGAGAAGTAGAGAAGCAGCATCTATCCAACACTCGCCTGTCACATAGTGTCAGAGGATGAGAGAGGCAGTATCTATCCAACACTCACCTGTCACATCGTATCACTGAATGAGAGAGGCACTATCTATCCTACACTCACATGTCACACAGTGTCAGAGAATGAGAGAGGCAGTATCCATCCAACACTAACCTGTCACATAGTGTCAGAGACTTTGAGAGGCAGCATCTATCTTCCACTCACCTGTCACATAGTGTCAGAGAAGGAGAGAGGCAGTATCTATCCAACACTGACCTGTCACATAGTGTCAGCGAATGAGAGAGGCAGTGTCGATCCAACACTCACCTGTCACATATTATCAGAGGATGAGAGAGGCAGTGTCTATCCTACACTCACCTGTCACACAGTGTCAGCGAATGAGAGAAGCAGTATCTAGTCAACACTCACCTGTCACATCGTATCACTGAATGAGAGAGGCACTATCTATCCTACACTCACATGTCACATAATGTCAGAGAATTAGAGAGGCTTCATCTATCCTACACTCACCTGTCACATAGTGTCAGAGAATGAGAGAGACAATATCAATCCAACACTGACCTGTCACACAGTGTCGGCGAATGAGAGAGGCAGTATCTATCCTAACTCACCTGTCAAACAGTGTCAACGAATGAGAGAGGCAGTATCTCTCCAACACTCGCCTGTCACATCGTGTCAGAGAATGAGACGGGCAGCATCTATCCTACACTCACCTGTCACATTGTGTCAGAGAAGGAGAGAGGCAGCATCTATCCAACACTCACATATCACATAGTGCCAGAGAATGAGAGAGGCAGTATCTATCCAAAACTGACCTGTCACGTAGTGTCAGCAAATGAGAGAGGCAGTATCTGTCCAACATTCACCTGTCACATAGTATCAGCGAATGAGAGAGGCAGTAACTATCCGACACTCACCTGTCACACAGTGTCAGCGAATGAGAGAGGCAGTATCTATCCTACACTCACCTGTCAAACAGTGTCAACGAATGAGAGAGGCAGTATCTCTCCAACACTCGCCTGTCACATCGTGTCAGAGAATGAGACAGGCAGCATCTATCCTACACTCACCTGTCACATCGTGTCAGAGAAGGAGAGAGGCAGCATCTATCCAACACTCACATGTCACATAGTGTCAGAGAATGAGAGAGGCAGTTTCAATCCACACTCACCTGTCACACAGTGTCAGAGAATGAGAGAGGCAGTATCGATCCAACACTAACCTGTCACATAGTGTCAGAGAATTAGAGAGGCAGCATCTATCCTCCACTCACGTGTCACATATTGCCAGAGAATGAGAGAGGCAGTATATATCCAACACTGACCTGTCACGTAGTGTCAGCGAATGAGAGAGGCAGTATCTGTCCAACATTAACTGTCACATAGTATCAGCGAATGAGAGAGGCAGTATCTATCCAACACTGACCTGTCACATAGTGTCAGCGAATGAGAGAGGCAGTATCGATCCAACACTCCCCTGTCACATAGTATCAGAGGATGAGAGAGGCAGTGTCTATCCTACACTCACCTGTCACACAGTGTCAGCGAATGAGAGAAGCAGTATCTCTTCAACACTCACCTGTCACATCGTATCAATGAATGAGAGAGGCACTATCTATCCTACACTCACATGTCACATAATGTCAGAGAATTAGAGAGGCAGCATCTATCCTCCACTCACCTGTCACATAGTGTCAGAGAATGAGAGAGGCAGTATCTATCCAACACTGGCCTGTCACGTAGTGTCAGCGAATGAGGGAGGCAGTATCTGTCCAACATTCACCTGTCACATAGTATCAGCGAATGAGAGAGGCAGTATCTATCCTACACTCACCTGTCACACAGTGTCAGCTAATGAGAGAGGCAGTATCTATCCTACACTCACCTGTCACATCGTGTCAGAGAATGAAAGAGGCAGTATCTATCCAAAACTCATCTGTAAGATTGTATCAGAGAATGAGAGAGGCAGTATCTATCCAACGCTCACCTGTCACATCGTATCAGAGAATGAGAGAGGCAGTATCTATCCAACACTCACCTTTCACAAAGTGTCAGGTAATTTCAGCGGCAGTAACTATCCTGCACTCACCTGTCACATATGTTCAGAATAAGAGGGACAGTATCTATCTAACACTCACCTGTCACATTGTATCAGAGAATGAGAGAGGCAGTATCTATCCAAAACTCACCTGTCACATAGTTTCAGAGAATGAGAGAGGCAGTATCTATCCAACACTCACCTGTCACATAGTGTCAGAGAATGAGAGAGACAGTATCTTTCCAACACTCACCTGTCACATCGTATCACTGAATGAGAGAGGCACTATCTATCCTACACTCACATGTCACACAGTGTCAGAAAATGAGAGAGGCAGTATCGATCCAACACTCACCTGTCACATAGTGTCAGAGAATTAGAGAGGCTGCATCTATCCTACACTCACCTGTCACATAGTGTCAGAGAATGAGAGAGACAGTATCAATCCAACACTGACCTGTCACATAGTGTCAGCGAATGAGAGAGGCAGTATCTATCCTACACTCACCTGTCAAACAGTGTTAACGAATGAGAGAGGCAGTATCTCTCCAACACTCACCTGTCACATCGTGTCAGAGAATGAGACAGGCAGCATCTATCCTACACTCACCTGTCACATCGTGTCAGAGAAGTAGAGAGGCAGCATCTATCCAACACTCGCCTGTCACATAGTGTCAGAGAATGAGAGAGGCAGTATCAATCCACACTCACCTGTCACACAGTGTCAGAGGATGAGAGAGGCAGTATCGATCCAACACGAACCTGTCACTATGTGTCAGAGAATTAGAGGCAGCATCAATCCTCCACTCACCTGTCACATATTGCCAGAGAATGGGAGAGGCAGTATCTATCCAACACTGACCTGTCACGTAGTGTCAGCAAATGAGAGAGGCAGTACCTGTCCAACATTCACCTGTCACATAGTATCAGCGAATGACAGAGGCAGTATCTATCCTACACTCACCTGTCACACAGTGTCAGCGAATGAGAGAGGCAGTATCTATCCTACACTCACCTGTCACATAGTGTCAGAGAATGAGAGAAGCAGTATCTATCCAAAACTTATCTGTAAGATTGTATCAGAGAATGAGAGAGGCAGTATCTATCCAACACTCACCTGTCACAAAGTGTCAGGTAATTTCAGCGGCAGTAACTATCTTGCACTCACCTGTCACATATTTTCAGAATAAGAGGGACAGTATCTATCTAACACTCACCTGTCACATTGTATCAGAGAATGAGAGAGACAGTATCTTTCCAACACTCACCTGTCACATCGTGTCAGAGAATGAGAGAGGCAGTATCTATCATACACACACCTGTCACATAGTGTCAGAGAATAAGAGAGGCAGTATCTATCCAACACTCACCTGTCACATAGTGTCAGAGAATGAGAGAGGCAGTATCTATCCAACACTCACCTGTCACACAGTGTCAGAGAATGAGAGAGGCAGTATCTATCCAGCACTCACCTATCACATAGTATCAGAGAAAGAGAGAGGAAGCATCTATCCAAAACTCACCTGTCACATAGTATCAGAGAATGAGAGAGGCAGTATATATCCAACACTCACCTGTCGCATTGGGTCAGAAAATGAGAGAGGCATTATCTCTACTACACTCACTTGTCACATATTGTCAGAGAATGAGAGAGGATATATTTATCCAACATGCACCTGTCACATAGTATCAGAGAATGAGAGAGACAGTATCTTTCCAACACTCACCTGTTACATCGTGTCAGAGAATGAGAGAGGCAGTATCTATCATACACACACCTGTCACATAGTGTCAGAGAATGAGAGAGGCAGTATCTATCCAACACTCACCTGTCACATTGTGTCAGAGAATGGGAGAGACAGTATCAATCCAACACTGACCTGTCACATCGTATCAGCGGATGAGAGAGGCAGTATCTATCCTACACTCACCTGTCAAACAGTGTCAACGAATGAGAGAGGCAGTATCTCTCCAACACTCGCCTGTCACATCGTGTCAGAGAATGAGACAGGCAGCATCTATCCTACACTCACCTGTCATATCGTGTCAGAGAAGTAGAGAGGCAGCATCTATCCAACACTCACCTGTCATATAGTGTCAGAGGATGAGAGATGCAGTAACCATCCAACACTGACCTGTCACATAGTGTCAGCGAATGAGAGATGCAGTTTCTATCCAACACTCACCCATCACATCGTATCACTGAATGAGAGAGGCACTATCTATCCTACACTCACATGTCACACAGTGTCAGAGAATGAGAGAGGCAGTATCGATCCAACACTAACCTGTCACATCGTGTCAGAGAATTAGAGAGGCAGCATCTATCCTCCACTCACCTGTCACATAGTGTCAGAGAATGAGAGAGGCAGTATCTATCCCACACTCACCTATCACATAGTGTCAGAGAATGAGAGAGGCAGTATCTATTCAACACTGACCTGACACATAGTGTCAGCGAATGAGAGAGGCAGTACCTATCCATGACTCACCTGCCACATAGTATCAGCGAATGAGAGAGGCAATATCTATCCTACACTCACCTGTCACACAGTGTCAGCGAATGAGAGAGGCAGTATCTCTCCAACACTTGCATGTCACATCGTGTCACTGAATGAGGGAGGCACTATCTATCCTACACTCACATGTCACATAGTGTCAGAGAATGAGAGAGGCAGTATCAATGCAACACTCACCTGTCACATAGTGTCAGAGAATGAGAGAGCAGTATCTATCCAACACTCACCTGTCACAATTTATCAGAGTGTGTGAGAGGCAGTATCTATCATCCACTCAAATGTCACATAGTGTCAGAGAATGAGAGAGGCAGTATCTATCCTGCAGTCACCTGTCACATAGTGTCAGAGAATGAGAGAGGCAGTATCTATCCAACACTCACCTGTCAACTGGTTTCAGAGAATGAGAGAAGCTGTATCTATCCAACACACACCTGGCACATAGTGTCAGAGAATGAGAGAAGCAGTATCTGTCCAACACTCACCTTTCACATTGTGTCAGAGAATGATGGAGGCAGTATCGATGCAACACTCACCTGTCACATAGTGTCAGAGAATGAGAGAGGCTGTATCTATCCTAAACTCACCTGTCACACAGTATCAGATAAAGAGAGAGGCTGTATATATCCAACACTCTCCTGTCACATTGTGTTAGAGAATGAGCCAGGCAGTATCTAGCCAACACTGACATTTCACATATTGTCAGAGAATGAGAGAGGCAGTATTTATCCTACACACACCTGTCACATAGTGTCAGAGAATGAGAGAGGCAGTATCTAGCCCACACTCACCTGTCACATAGATTCAGCGAATGAGAGACGCAGTATCTTTCGGAAAATCACCTGTCACATCTTGTCAGAGAATGACAGAGGCAGTATATATCCTGCAATCACCTGTCACATCGTGTCAGAGAATGAGAGAGGCAGTTTCTATCCGACAATCACCTGTCACATCATGTCAGAGAATGAGAGAGGCAGTATCTATCCAGCACGCACCTGTCACATATGATCAGAGAATGAGAGAAGCAGTGTCTATCGTGCACTCACATGTCATATAGTGTCAAAGAATGAGAGAGGCAGTATCAATCCAACTCTCACCTGACACATAGTATCAGAGAATGAGAGAGGCAGTACCTATGCAACACTCACCTGTCACATAGTATCAGAGAATGAGAGTTGCTGTACCTATCCAACACTCACCTGTCACTTGGTATCAGATAATGCCAGACGCAGTATCTATCCAACACTCACCTGTCACATAGTATCAGAGAATGAGAGTGGCTGTACCTATGCAACACTCACCTGTCACATAGTATCAGAGAATGAGAGAGGCAGTATCTATGCTACACTCACCTGTCACATATTGTCAGAGAACGAAAGAGGATTTATCTATCCAACATTCACCTGTCACATAGTATCAGAGAATAAGAGAGGCAGTATCTATCCAACACGCACCTGTCACTTAATATCAGGGAATGAGAGAGGCAGTATTTATCCAACACGCACCTGTCACATAGTGAAAGAGAATGAGAGATGCAGCATCTATCCAACACTCACCTGCCACATAGTGTCAGAGAATGAGAGAGTCAGTATATATGCAACACTCACCTGTCACATCGTATCAGAGAATGAGAGAGGCAGTATCTATCCTACACTCACCTGTCACATCGTGTCAGAGAATGAGAGAGGCAGTATCTATCCAGCACGCACCTGTCACATATTATCAGAGAATGAGAGAAGCAGTGTCTATCCTGCACTCACATGTCATATAGTGTCAAAGAAAGAGAGAGGCAGTATCAAACCAACTCTCACCTGACACATAGTGTCAGAGAATGAGAGAGGCAGTATCTATGCTACACTCACCTGTCACATATTGTGAGAGAACGAAAGAGGATTTATCTATCCAACATTCACCTGTCACATAGTATCAGAGAATAAGAGAGGCAGTATCTATCCAACACGCACCTGTCACTTAATATCAGGTAATGAGAGAGGCAGTATTTATCCAACACGCACCTGTCACATAGTGAAAGAGAATGAGAGAGGCAGTATCTATCCTACACTCACCTGTCACATAATGACAGTGAATGAGAGAGGCAGTATCTATCTAACACTCACCTGTCACATCGTGTCAGAGAATGAGAGAGGCAGTATCTATAAAACACTCAATTGTCACATATTGTCAGAGAATGAGAGAGGATATATCTATCCAACAAGCACCTGTCACAAAGTAACAGAGAATGAGAGAGACAGTATCTTTCCAACACTCACCTGTCACATCGTGTCAGAGAATGAGAGAGGCAGTATCTATCCTACACTCACCTGTCACACAGTGTCAGAGAATGAGAGAGGCAGTATCGATCCAACACCGACCTGTCACATAGTGTCAGCGAATGAGAGAGGCAGTATCTATCCAACAATCACCTGTCACATAGTATCAGCGAATGAGAGAGGTAGTATCTCTTCAACACTTGCATTTCACATAGTGTCAGAGAATGAGAGAGCAGTATCTGTCCAACACTCACCTGTCAATTGTATCAGAGAATGTGAGAGGCAGTATCTATCCTCCACTCACATGTCACATAGTGTAAGAGAATGAGAGAGGCAGTCTTTATCCTACACTCACCTATCACTTGGTATCAGAGAATGACAGAGAGAGTATCTATCTAACACTCATCTATAACATTGTATCAGAGAATGAGAGAGGCAGTATCTATCCAACACTCACCTGTCACATAGTGTCAGAGAATGAGAGAGACAGTATCTATCTAACACTCCCTGTCAGGTTGTATCAGAGAATGAGAGATGCAGCATCTATCCAACACTCACCTGCCACATAGTGCCAGAGAATGAGAGAGTCAGTATATATCCAACACTCACCTGTCACATCGTATCAGAGAATGGGTGAGGCAGTATCTATCCTACACTCACCTGTCACAAAGTGTCAGAGAATGAGAGAGGCAGTATATATCCAACACTCACCTGTCACATAGTGTCAGAGAATGAGAGACGCAGTATCTATCCAACACTCACCAGTCACATCGTATCAGAGAATCAGAGAGGCACTATCTATCATACGCTCACCTGTCACATAGTATCAGAGAATGAGAGATGCAGTATATCTCCAGCACTCACATGTCACTTGGTATCAGGAAATGAGAGAGGCATTATCAATCCTACAATCACCTGTCACATCGTTTCAGAGAAGTATGGAGGAAGCATCTTTCCAACACTCACCTGTCACATAATGTCAGTGAATGAGAGAGGCAGTATCTATCCAACACTCACCTGTCATATAGTTTCAGAGAATGTGAGAGGCAGTATCTATAAAACACTCACCTGTCACATATTGTCAGAGAATGAGAGAGGATATATCTATCCAACATGCACCTGTCACATAGTAACAGAGAATGAGAGAGACAGTATCTTTCCAAAACTCACCTGTCACATCGTGTCAGAGAATGAGAGAGGCAGTATCTATCCTACACTCACCTGTCACATCGTGTCAGCGAATGAGAGAGGCAGTATCTATCCAACAATCACCTGTCACATAGTGTCAGAGAATGAGAGAGGCAGTATCTATCCAACACTCACCTGTCACACAGTGTCAGAGAATGAGAGAGGCAGTATCTATCCAGCACTCACCTATCACATAGTATCAGAGAAAGAGAGAGGAAGCATCTATCCAAAACTCACCTGTCACATAGTATCAGAGAATGAGAGAGGCAGTATATATCCAACACTCACCTGTCGCATTGGGTCAGAAAATGAGAGAGGCATTATCTCTACTACACTCACTTGTCACATATTGTCAGAGAATGAGAGAGGATATATTTATCCAACATGCACCTGTCACATAGTATCAGAGAATGAGAGAGACAGTATCTTTCCAACACTCACCTGTTACATCGTGTCAGAGAATGAGAGAGGCAGTATCTATCATACACACACCTGTCACATAGTGTCAGAGAATGAGAGAGGCAGTATCTATCCAACACTCACCTGTCACATTGTGTCAGAGAATGGGAGAGACAGTATCAATCCAACACTGACCTGTCACATCGTATCAGCGGATGAGAGAGGCAGTATCTATCCTACACTCACCTGTCAAACAGTGTCAACGAATGAGAGAGGCAGTATCTCTCCAACACTCGCCTGTCACATCGTGTCAGAGAATGAGACAGGCAGCATCTATCCTACACTCACCTGTCATATCGTGTCAGAGAAGTAGAGAGGCAGCATCTATCCAACACTCACCTGTCATATAGTGTCAGAGGATGAGAGATGCAGTAACCATCCAACACTGACCTGTCACATAGTGTCAGCGAATGAGAGATGCAGTTTCTATCCAACACTCACCCATCACATCGTATCACTGAATGAGAGAGGCACTATCTATCCTACACTCACATGTCACACAGTGTCAGAGAATGAGAGAGGCAGTATCGATCCAACACTAACCTGTCACATCGTGTCAGAGAATTAGAGAGGCAGCATCTATCCTCCACTCACCTGTCACATAGTGTCAGAGAATGAGAGAGGCAGTATCTATCCCACACTCACCTATCACATAGTGTCAGAGAATGAGAGAGGCAGTATCTATTCAACACTGACCTGACACATAGTGTCAGCGAATGAGAGAGGCAGTACCTATCCATGACTCACCTGCCACATAGTATCAGCGAATGAGAGAGGCAATATCTATCCTACACTCACCTGTCACACAGTGTCAGCGAATGAGAGAGGCAGTATCTCTCCAACACTTGCATGTCACATCGTGTCACTGAATGAGGGAGGCACTATCTATCCTACACTCACATGTCACATAGTGTCAGAGAATGAGAGAGGCAGTATCAATGCAACACTCACCTGTCACATAGTGTCAGAGAATGAGAGAGCAGTATCTATCCAACACTCACCTGTCACAATTTATCAGAGTGTGTGAGAGGCAGTATCTATCATCCACTCAAATGTCACATAGTGTCAGAGAATGAGAGAGGCAGTATCTATCCTGCAGTCACCTGTCACATAGTGTCAGAGAATGAGAGAGGCAGTATCTATCCAACACTCACCTGTCAACTGGTTTCAGAGAATGAGAGAAGCTGTATCTATCCAACACACACCTGGCACATAGTGTCAGAGAATGAGAGAAGCAGTATCTGTCCAACACTCACCTTTCACATTGTGTCAGAGAATGATGGAGGCAGTATCGATGCAACACTCACCTGTCACATAGTGTCAGAGAATGAGAGAGGCTGTATCTATCCTAAACTCACCTGTCACACAGTATCAGATAAAGAGAGAGGCTGTATATATCCAACACTCTCCTGTCACATTGTGTTAGAGAATGAGCCAGGCAGTATCTAGCCAACACTGACATTTCACATATTGTCAGAGAATGAGAGAGGCAGTATTTATCCTACACACACCTGTCACATAGTGTCAGAGAATGAGAGAGGCAGTATCTAGCCCACACTCACCTGTCACATAGATTCAGCGAATGAGAGACGCAGTATCTTTCGGAAAATCACCTGTCACATCTTGTCAGAGAATGACAGAGGCAGTATATATCCTGCAATCACCTGTCACATCGTGTCAGAGAATGAGAGAGGCAGTTTCTATCCGACAATCACCTGTCACATCATGTCAGAGAATGAGAGAGGCAGTATCTATCCAGCACGCACCTGTCACATATGATCAGAGAATGAGAGAAGCAGTGTCTATCGTGCACTCACATGTCATATAGTGTCAAAGAATGAGAGAGGCAGTATCAATCCAACTCTCACCTGACACATAGTATCAGAGAATGAGAGAGGCAGTACCTATGCAACACTCACCTGTCACATAGTATCAGAGAATGAGAGTTGCTGTACCTATCCAACACTCACCTGTCACTTGGTATCAGATAATGCCAGACGCAGTATCTATCCAACACTCACCTGTCACATAGTATCAGAGAATGAGAGTGGCTGTACCTATGCAACACTCACCTGTCACATAGTATCAGAGAATGAGAGAGGCAGTATCTATGCTACACTCACCTGTCACATATTGTCAGAGAACGAAAGAGGATTTATCTATCCAACATTCACCTGTCACATAGTATCAGAGAATAAGAGAGGCAGTATCTATCCAACACGCACCTGTCACTTAATATCAGGGAATGAGAGAGGCAGTATTTATCCAACACGCACCTGTCACATAGTGAAAGAGAATGAGAGATGCAGCATCTATCCAACACTCACCTGCCACATAGTGTCAGAGAATGAGAGAGTCAGTATATATGCAACACTCACCTGTCACATCGTATCAGAGAATGAGAGAGGCAGTATCTATCCTACACTCACCTGTCACATCGTGTCAGAGAATGAGAGAGGCAGTATCTATCCAGCACGCACCTGTCACATATTATCAGAGAATGAGAGAAGCAGTGTCTATCCTGCACTCACATGTCATATAGTGTCAAAGAAAGAGAGAGGCAGTATCAAACCAACTCTCACCTGACACATAGTGTCAGAGAATGAGAGAGGCAGTATCTATGCTACACTCACCTGTCACATATTGTGAGAGAACGAAAGAGGATTTATCTATCCAACATTCACCTGTCACATAGTATCAGAGAATAAGAGAGGCAGTATCTATCCAACACGCACCTGTCACTTAATATCAGGTAATGAGAGAGGCAGTATTTATCCAACACGCACCTGTCACATAGTGAAAGAGAATGAGAGAGGCAGTATCTATCCTACACTCACCTGTCACATAATGACAGTGAATGAGAGAGGCAGTATCTATCTAACACTCACCTGTCACATCGTGTCAGAGAATGAGAGAGGCAGTATCTATAAAACACTCAATTGTCACATATTGTCAGAGAATGAGAGAGGATATATCTATCCAACAAGCACCTGTCACAAAGTAACAGAGAATGAGAGAGACAGTATCTTTCCAACACTCACCTGTCACATCGTGTCAGAGAATGAGAGAGGCAGTATCTATCCTACACTCACCTGTCACACAGTGTCAGAGAATGAGAGAGGCAGTATCGATCCAACACCGACCTGTCACATAGTGTCAGCGAATGAGAGAGGCAGTATCTATCCAACAATCACCTGTCACATAGTATCAGCGAATGAGAGAGGTAGTATCTCTTCAACACTTGCATTTCACATAGTGTCAGAGAATGAGAGAGCAGTATCTGTCCAACACTCACCTGTCAATTGTATCAGAGAATGTGAGAGGCAGTATCTATCCTCCACTCACATGTCACATAGTGTAAGAGAATGAGAGAGGCAGTCTTTATCCTACACTCACCTATCACTTGGTATCAGAGAATGACAGAGAGAGTATCTATCTAACACTCATCTATAACATTGTATCAGAGAATGAGAGAGGCAGTATCTATCCAACACTCACCTGTCACATAGTGTCAGAGAATGAGAGAGACAGTATCTATCTAACACTCCCTGTCAGGTTGTATCAGAGAATGAGAGATGCAGCATCTATCCAACACTCACCTGCCACATAGTGCCAGAGAATGAGAGAGTCAGTATATATCCAACACTCACCTGTCACATCGTATCAGAGAATGGGTGAGGCAGTATCTATCCTACACTCACCTGTCACAAAGTGTCAGAGAATGAGAGAGGCAGTATATATCCAACACTCACCTGTCACATAGTGTCAGAGAATGAGAGACGCAGTATCTATCCAACACTCACCAGTCACATCGTATCAGAGAATCAGAGAGGCACTATCTATCATACGCTCACCTGTCACATAGTATCAGAGAATGAGAGATGCAGTATATCTCCAGCACTCACATGTCACTTGGTATCAGGAAATGAGAGAGGCATTATCAATCCTACAATCACCTGTCACATCGTTTCAGAGAAGTATGGAGGAAGCATCTTTCCAACACTCACCTGTCACATAATGTCAGTGAATGAGAGAGGCAGTATCTATCCAACACTCACCTGTCATATAGTTTCAGAGAATGTGAGAGGCAGTATCTATAAAACACTCACCTGTCACATATTGTCAGAGAATGAGAGAGGATATATCTATCCAACATGCACCTGTCACATAGTAACAGAGAATGAGAGAGACAGTATCTTTCCAAAACTCACCTGTCACATCGTGTCAGAGAATGAGAGAGGCAGTATCTATCCTACACTCACCTGTCACATAGTATCAGCGAATGAGAGAGGCAGTATCTACCCTACACTCACCTGTCACATAGTGTCAGAGAATGAGAGAAGCAGTATCTCTTCAACACTTGCATGTCACATGGTGTCAGAGAATGAGAGAGCAGTATCGATCCAACACTCACCTGTCAATTGTATCAGAGAATGTGAGAGGCAGTTACTATTCTCCACTCACATGTCACATAGTGACAGAGAATGAGAGAGGCAGTCTCTATCCTACAGTCACCTGTCACATAGTGTCAGAGAATGAGAGAGGCAGTCTCTATTCTACACTCACCTGTCACTTGGTATCAGAGAATGACAGAGAGAGTATCTATCCAACACTCATCTGTAACATTGTATCATAGAATGAGAGAGGCAGTATCTATCCAACACTCACCTGTCACATAGTGTCAGAGAATGAGAGAGACAGTATCTATCTAACACTCCTTGTCAGGTTGTATCAGAGAATGAGAGAGGCAGTATCTATCCCACACTCACCTGTCAACTAGTTTCAGAGAATGAGAGAGGCAGTATCTATCCAACACTCACCTGTCACATAGTGTCAGAGAATGAGCAAGGCAGTTTCTATCCAACACTCACCTGTCACATAGTGTCAGAGAATGAGAGAGGCAGTATCGAACCTTCACTAATGTGTCACAGAGTATCAGAGAATGAGAGACGCAGTATCTATCCAACACTCATCTTTCACATTGTGTCAGAGAATGAGGGAGGAAGTCTCTATCCAACACTCACCTGTCACATAGTGTCAGAGAATGATTGAGGCTGTATCTATCCTAAACCCACCTGTCACATAGTATCAGATAATGATAGAGGCTGTATATATCCAACATTCACCTGTCACATCGTGTTAGAGAATGAGAGACGCAGCATCTATACAACACTCACATTTCACATATTGTCAGAGAATGAGAGAGGCAGTATCTATCCTACACTCACCTGTCATATAGTTTCAGAGAATGAGAGAGGCAGTATCTATCCAACACTCAGCTGTCACACAGTGTAAGAGAATGAGAGAGGCCGTATCAATCCAACACTCACCAGTCACATAGTGTCAGAGAATGAGAGAGGCAGTATCAATCCCACACTCACCAGTCACAAAGTTTCAGCGAATGAGAGAGGCAGTATCTCTCCAAAACTCACATGTCACATAGTGTCAGAGAATGAGAGAGGATATATCTATCCAACACTCACCTGTCACATCGTGTCAGAGAATGAGAGAGGCAGTGTCGATCCAACACTCACCTGTCACACAGTGTCAGAGAATGAGAGAGGCAGTGTCGATCCAACACCGACCTGTCACATAGTGTCAGCGAATGAGAGAGGCAGTATCTATCCAACAATCACCTGTCACATAGTATCAGCGAATGAGAGAGGCAGTATCTATCCTGCACTCACCTGTCACATAGTGTCAGAGAATGAGGGAAGCAGTATCTCTTCAAAACTTGCATGTCACATAGTGTCAGAGAATGACAGAGCAGCATCTATCCAACACACACCTGTCAATTGTATCAGAGAATGTGAGAGGCAGTATCTATCCTCCACTCACCTGTCACATAGTGTCAGAGAATGAGAGAGGCAGTCTCTATTCTACACTCACCTGTCACTTGGTATCAGAGAATGACAGAGAGAGTATCTATCCAACGCTCATCTGTAACATTGTATCAGAGAATGAGAGAGGCAGTATCTATCCAACACTCACCTGTCACATAGTGTCAGAGAATGAGAGAGACAGTATCTTTCTAACACTCCCTGTCAGGTTGTATCAGAGAATGAGAGAGGCAGTATCTATCCAACACTCACCTGTCAACTAGTTTCAGAGAATGAGAGAGGCCGTATCTATCTAACACTCACCTGTCACATAGTGTCAGAGAATGAGCAAGGCAGTATCTATCCAACACTCACCTGTCCCATAGTGTCAGAGAATGAGAGAGGCAGGATCTATCCTTCACTAACCTGTCACAGATTATCAGAGAATGAGAGACGCAGTATCTATCCAACACTCATCTTTCACATTGTGTCAGAGAATGAGGGAGGAAGTCTCTATCCAACACTCACCTGTCACATAGTGTCAGATAATGATAGAGGCTGTATATATCCAACATTCACCTGTCACATAGAGTTAGAGAATGAGAGAGGCAGCATATATACAACACTCACATTTCACATATTGTCAGAGAATGAGAGAGGCATTATCTATCCTACACTCACCTGTCATATAGTTTCAGAGAATGAGAGAGGCAGTATCTATCCAAAACTCAGCTGTCACACAGTGTCAGAGAATGAGAGAGGCCGTATCAATCCAACACTCACCAGTCACATAGTGTCAGAGAATGAAAGAGGCAGTACCAATCCCACACTCACCAGTCACATATTTTCAGCGAATGAGAGAGGCAGTATCTCTCCAAAACTCACATGACACATAGTGTCAGAGAATGCGAGAGGCAGTATCTGTCCTGCAATCACATGTCACATCGTGTCAGAGAATGGGAGAGGCAGTTTCTATCCGACAATCACCTGTCACATCGTGTCAGAGAATGAGAGAGGCAGTGTCAATCCAACACTGACCTGTCACATAATGTCAGCGAATGAGAGAGGCAGTATCTATCCTACACTCAGCTGTCAAACAGGGTAAACGAATGAGAGAGGCAGTATCTCTCCAACATTCGCCTGTCACATCGTGTCAGAGAATGAGACAGGCAGCATCTATCCTACACTCACCTGTCACATCGTGTCAGAGAAGCAGAGAGGCAGCATCTATCCAACATTCACCTGTCACATAGTGTCAGAGAATGAGAGAGGCAGTATGGATCCAACACTAACCTGTCAGATAGTGTCAGAGAAATAGAGAGGCAGCATCTATCCTCCACTCACCTGTCACATAGTGTCAGAGAATTAGAGAGGCAGTATCTATCCAACACTGACCTGTCAAATAGTGTCAGCGAATGAGAGAGGCAGTATCTATCCAACACTCACCTGTCACATAGTATCAGCGAATGAGAGTGGCAATATCTATCCTACACTCACCTGCCACACAGTTTCAGCGAATGAGAGAGGCAGTATCTATCCTGCAGTCACCTGTCACATAGTGTCAGAGAATGAGAGAGGCGGTCTCTATTCAGCACTCACCTGTCACATAGTATCAGAGAATGAGAGAGGAAGTATCTGTCCTGCACACACATGTCACTTGGTATCAGGAAATGAGAGAGGCAGTATCTATCCTACAATCACCTGTCACATCGTGTCAGAGAAGTAGAGAGGATGCATCTATCCAACACTGACCTGTCACAGAACGTCAGAGAATGAGAGAGGCCGTATCTATCCAACACTCACCTGTCACATAGTGGCTGAGAATGAGAGAGGCAGTATCTATACTACACTCACCTGACACATACTGATAGAGAATGAGAGAGGATATATCTATCCAACACGCACCTGTCACATAGTATCAGAGAATGAGAGAGACAGTATCTTTCCAACACTCACCTGTCACATCGTGTCAGAGAATGAGAGAGGCAGTATCGATCCAACACTGACCTGACACATAGTATCAGCGAATGAGAGAGGCAGTATCTATCCTACACTCACCTGTCACACAGTATCAGCGAATGAGAGAAGCAGTATCTCTTCAACACTTGCATGTCACATCGTGTCAGAGAATGAGAGAGACAGTATCTATCCTACACTCACATGTCACACAGTGTCAGAGAAAATGAGAGGCAGTATCAATCCAACACTCACCTGTCACATAGTGTCAGAGAATGAGAGAGCAGTATCTATCCAACACTCAGCTGTCACATTGTATCAGAGAATGTGAGAGGCAGTATCTATCCTCCACTCACATGTCACATAATGTCAGAGAATGAGAGAGGCAGTATCTATCCTACAGTCACTTGTCACATAGTGTCATAGAATGAGAGAGGCAGTATCTATCCAACACTCACCTGTCACATAGTGTCAGAGAATGAGAGAGACAGTATCTATCTAACACTCCCTGTCAGGTTGTATCAGAAAATGAGAGAGGCAGTATCTATCCAAGACTCATCTGTCAACTAGTTTCAGAGAATGAGAGAGGCAGTATCTATCCAACACTCACCTGTCACATAGTGTCAGAGAATGAGAAAGGCAGTATCGATCCAACACTCACCTGTCAAATAATGTCAGCGAATGAGTAGAGGCTGTATCTAGCCTAAACTCACCTGTCACACAGTATCAGAGAATGAGGGAGGCAGTATCTATCCTACACTCACCTGTCATATAGTGTCAGAGAATGAGAGAGGCAGTGTCTATCCAACACTCACCTGTCACATAGTGTCAGAGAATGAGAGAGGCAGTCTCAATCCAACACTCACCAGTCACATAGTGTCAGAGAATGTGAGAGGCAGTATCTATCCTCCACTCACATGTCACATGATGTCAGAGAATGAGAGAGGCAGTATCTATCCTACAGTCACCTGTCACATAGTGTCAGAGAATGAGAGAGGCAGTATCAATCCAACACTCACCTGTCACTTGGTATCAGAGAATGACAGAGACAGTATCTATCCAACACTTATCTGTAACATTGTATCAGAGAATGAGAGAGGCAGTATCTATCCAACACTCACCTGTCACATCGTGTCAGAGAATGCGAGAGGCAGTATCGATCCAACACTGAACTGTCACATAGTGTCAGCGAATGAGAGAGGCAGTATCTGTCCAACACTCACCTGTCACATAGTATCAGCGAATGAGAGAGGCAGTATCTATCCTACACTCACCTGTAACACAGTGTCAGCGAATGTGAGAAGCAGTATCTCTTCAACACTTGCATGTCACATCGTGTCAGAGAATGAGAGAGACAGTATCTATCCTACACTCACATGTCACACAGTGTCAGAGAAAGAGAGAGGCAGTATCAATCCAACACTCACCTGTCACATATTGTCAAAGAATGAGAGAGCAGTATCTATCCAACACTCACCTGTCACATTGTATCAGAGAATGTGAGAGGCAGTATCTATCCTCCACTCACATGTCACATAATGTCAGAGAATGAGAGAGGCAGTATCTATCCTACAGTCACCTGTCACATAGTGTCATAGAATGAGAGAGGCAGTATCATTCCAACACTCACCTGTCACTTTGTGTCAGAGAATAACATGAGACAGTATCTATCCAACACTCATCTGTAACATTGTATCAGAGAATATGAGAGGCAGTATCTATCCAACACTCACCTGTCACACAGAGTCAGAGAATGAGAGAGACAGTATCTATCTAACACTCCCTGTCAGGTTGTATCAGAGAATGAGAGAGGCAGTGTCTATCCAACACTCACCTGTCACATAGTGTCAGAGAATGAGAGAGACAGTATCTTTCTAACACTCCCTGTCAGGTAGTATCAGAGAATGAGAGAGGCAGTATCTATCCAACACTCACCTGTCAACTAGTTTCAGAGAATGAGAGAGGCAGTATCTATCCAACACTCACCTGTCACATAGTGTCAGAGAATGAGCAAGGCAGTATCTATCCAACACTCACCTGTCACATAGTGTCAGAGAATGAGAGAGGCAGTATCTATCCTTCACTAACCTGTCACAGAATATCAGAGAATGAGAGACGCAGTATCTATCCAACACTCATCTTTCGCATTGTGTCAGAGAATGATGGATGAAGTCTCTATCCAACACTCACCTGTCACATAGTGTCAGAGAATGATTGAGGCTGTATCTATCCTAAACTCACCTGTCACACAGTATCAGATAATGATAGAGGCTGTATATACCCAATATTCACCTGTCACATAGTGTTAGAGAATGAGAGAGGCAGCATCTATACCACACTCACATTTCACATATTTTCAGAGAATGAGAGAGGCAGTATCTATCCTACACTCACCTGTCATATAGTTTCAGAGAATGAGAGAGGCAGTATCTATCCAACACTCAGCTGTCACACAGTGTCAGAGAATGAGAGAGGCCGTATCAATCCAACACTCACCAGTCACATAGTGTCAGAGAATGAGTGAGGCAGTATCAATCCCACACTCACAGTCACATATTTTCAGCGAATGAGAGAGGCAGTATCTCTCCAAAACTCACATGTCACATAGTGTCAGAGAATGAGAGAGGCAGTATCAATCCAACACTCACCAGTCACAAAGTTTCAGCGAATGAGAGAGGCAGTATCTGTCCAACACTCACCTGTCACATAGTATCAGCGAATGAGAGAGGCAGTATCTATCCTACACTCACCTGTCACACAGTGTCAGCGAATGTGAGAAGCAGTATCTCTTCAACACTTGCATGTCACATCGTGTCAGAGAATGAGAGAGACAGTATCTATCCTACACTCACATGTCACACAGTGTCAGAGAAAGAGAGAGACAGTATCAATCCAACACTCACCTGTCACATAGTGTCAGAGAATGAGAGAGCAGTATCTATCCAACACTCACCTGTCACATTGTATCAGAGAATGTGAGAGGCAGTATCTATCCTCCACTCAAATGTCACCTAATGTCAGAGAATGAGAGTGGCAGTATCTATCCTACAGTCACCTGTCACATAGTATCATAGAATGAGAGAGGCAGTATCATTCCAACACTCACCTGTCACTTGGTATCAGAGAATAACATGAGACAGTATCTATCCAACACTCATCTGTAACATTGTATCAGAGAATATGAGAGGCAGTATCTATCCAACACTCACCTGTCACATAGTGTCAGAGAATGAGAGAGACAGTATCTATCTAACACTCCCTGTCAGGTTGTATCAGAGAATGAGAGAGGCACTATCTATCCAACACTCACCTGTCACATAGTGTCAGAGAATGAGAGAGACAGTATCTTTATAACACTCCCTGTCAGGTTGTATCAGAGAATGAGAGAGGCACTATCTATCCAACACTCACCTGTCACATAGTGTCAGAGAATGAGCAAGGCAGTATCTATCCAACACTCACCTGTCACATAGTGTCAGAGAATGAGAGAGGCAGTTTCTATCCTTCACTAACCTGTCACAGAGTATCAGAGAATGAGAGACGCAGTATCTATCCAACACTCATCTTTCACATTGTATCAGAGAATGAGGCTGGAAGTCTCTATCCAACACTCACCTGTCACATAGTGTCTGAGAATGATTGAGGCTGTATCTATCCTAAACGCACCTGTCACACAGTATTAGATAATGATAGAGGCTGTATATATCCAACATTCACCTGTCACATCGTGTTCGAGAATGAGAGAGGCAGCATCTATACAACACTCACATTTCACATATTTTCAGAGAATGAGAGAGGCAGTATCTATCCTACACTCACCTGTCATATAGTTTCAGGGAATGAGAGAGGCAGTATCTATCCAAAACTCAGCTGTCACACAGTGTCAGAGAATGAGAGAGGACGTATCAATCCAACACTCACCAGTCACATAGTGTCAGAGAATGAGAGAGGCAGTATCAATCCCACACTCACCAGTCACATATTTGCAGCGAATGAGAGAGGCAGTATCTCTCTAAAACTCACATGTCACATAGTGTCAGAGAAAGAGAGAGGCAGTATCTATCCTGCAATCACCTGTCACATAGTATCAGCGAAAGAGAGAGGCAGTATCTATCCTACACTCACCTGTCACACAGTGTCAGCGAATGAGAGAAGCAGTATCTCTTCAACACTTGCATGTCACATCGTGTCAGAGAATGAGAGAGACAGTATCTATCCTACACTCACATGTCACACAGTGTCAGAGAATGAGAGAGGCAGTATCTATCCTACAGTCACCTGTCACATAGTGTCAGAGAATGAGAGAGGCAGTATCAATCCAACACTCACCTGTCACTTGGTATCAGAGAATGACAGAGACAGCATCTATCCAACACTTATCTGTAACATTGTATCAGAGAATGAGAGAGGCAGTATCTATCCAACACTCACCTGTCACATAGTGTCAGAGAATGAGAAAGACAGTATCTATCAACACTCCCTGTCAGGTTGTATCATAGAATGGGAGAGGCAGTATCTATCCAACACTCACCTGTCAACTAGTTTCAGAGAATGAGGGAGGCAGTATCTATCCTACACTCACCTGTCATATAGTGTCAGAGAATGAGAGAGGCAGTATCTATCCAACACTCACCTGTCACATAGTGTCAGAGAATGAGAGAGGCAGTATCAATCCAACACTCACCAGTCACATAGTGCCAGAGAATGAGAGAGGCAGTATCAATCCCACACTCACCAGTCACATAGTTTCAGCGAATGAGAGAGGCAGTATCTCTCCAAAATTCACCTGTCACATAGTGTCAGAGAATGAGAGAGGCAGTTTCTATCCGAAAATCACCTGTCAGATCGTGTCAGAGAATGGGACAGGCATCATCTATCCTACACTTACCTGTCACATCATATCAGCGAATGAGAGAGGCAGTATCTATCCTGCAGTCACCTGTCACATAGTGTCAGAGAATGAGAGAGGCAGTATCTATCCAGCACTCACCTGTCACATAGTATCAGAGAATGAGAGAGGCAGGATCTATCCTGCACTCACATGTCACTTGGTGTCAGGAATTGAGAGAGGCAGTATCTATCCTACAATCACCTGTCACATCGTGTCAGAGAATGAGAAAAGCAGTATCTACACTACACTCACCTGTTACATATTGTCAGAGAATGAGAGAGGATATATCTATCCAACACGCACCTGTCACACAGTATCAGAGAATGAGAGAGACTATCTTTCCAACACTCACCTGTCACATAGTGTCAGCGAATGAGAGAGGCAGTATCTATCCAACACTCACCTGTCATATAGTATCAGCGAATGAGAGAGGCAATATATATCCTACACTCACCTGTCACACAGTGTCAGCGAATGAGAGAGGCAGTATCTATCCTGCACTCACATGTCACTTGGTATCAGGAAATGAGAGAGGCAGTATCTATCCTACAATCACCTGTCACATCGTGTCAGAGAATGAGAAAAGCAGTATCTACACTACACTCACCTGTTACATATTGTCAGAGAAGTAGAGAGGATATATCTATCCAACACGCACCTGTCACACAGTATCAGAGAAGTAGAGAGGCAGTATCTATCCAGCACTCACCTGTCACATAGTGTCAGAGAATGAGAGAGGCAGTATCTATACTACACTCACCTGTCACATATTGATAGAGAATGAGAGAGGATATATCTATCCAACACGCACCTGTCACATAGTATCAGAGAATGAGAGAGACAGTATATTACCAACACTCACCTGTCACATCGTGTCAGAGAATGAGAGAGGCAGTGTCTATCCTGGACTCACCTGTCACATAGTGTCAGAGAATGAGAGAGGCAGTATCTATCCAACACTCACCTGTCACATCGAATCACTGCATGAGAACGGCACTATCTATCCTACACTCACATGTCACATAGTGTCAGAGAATGAGAGAGGCAATATCTATCCAACACTCATCTGTCACATAGTTTCAGAGAATGAGAGAGGCAGTATCAATCCAACACTCACCAGTCACATAGTGTCAGATAATGAGAGAGGCAGTATCAATCCCACACTCACCAGTCACATAGTTTCAGCGAATGAGAGAGGCAGTATCTCTCCAAAATTCACCTGTCACATAGTGGCAGAGAATGAGAGAGGCAGTATCTATCCTGCAATCACCTGTCACATCGTTTCAGAGAATGAGAGAGGCAGTTTCTATCCGAAAATCACGTGTCACATAGTGTCAGAGAATGAGGGAGGCAGTATATATCCGACACTCACCTGTCACATAATTTCTGCGAATGAGAGACGCATATCTCTCCAACATTCAACTGTAACACAGTGTCAGAGAATGAGAGAGGCAGTTTCTCTCCGAAAATCACCTGACAGATCGTGTCAGAGAATGAGACAGGCATCATCAATCCTACACTGACCTGTCACATCATATCAGCGAATGAGAGAGGCAGTATCTATCCTGCAGTCTCCTGTCACATAGTATCAGAGAATGAGAGAGGCAGTATCTATCCTGCACTCACATGTCACTTGGTATCAGGAAATGAGAGAGGCAGTATCTATCCTACAATCACCTGTCACATCGTGTCAGAGAATGAGAAAAGCAGTATCTACACTACACTCACCTGTTACATATTGTCAGAGAATGAGAGTGGATATATCTATCCAACACGCACCTGTCACACAGTATCAGAGAATGAGAGAGACAGTATCTTTCCAACACTCACCTGTCACATAGTGTCAGCGAATGAGAGAGGCAGTATCTATCCAACACTCACCTGTCACAAAATATCAGCGAATGAGAGAGGCAATATCTATCCTACACTCACCTGTCACACAGTGTCAGCGAATGAGAGTCAGTATCTATCCTGCAGTCACCTGTCACATAGTGTCAGAGAATGAGAGAGGCATTATCTATCCAGCACTCACCTGTCACATAGTACCAGAGAATGAGAGAGGCAGTATCTATCCTGCACTTAAATGTCACTTGGTATCAGGAAATGAGAGAGTCAGTATCTATCCTACAATCACCTGTCACATCGTGTGAGAGAAGTAGAGAGGAAGCATCTATCCAACACTCACCTGCCACATAACGTCAGAGAATGAGAGAGGCAGTATCTATACTACACTCACCTGTCACATAATGATAGAGAATGAGAGAGGATATATCTATCCAACACGCACCTGTCACATAGTATCAGAGAATGAGAGAGACAGTATCTTACCAACACTCACCTGTCACATCGTGTCAGAGAATGAGAGAGGCAGTATCTATCCAACACTCAACTGTCACATCGAATCACTGAATGAGAACGGCACTTTCTATCCTACACTCACATGTCACATTGTGTCAGAGAATGAGAGAGGCAGTATCGGTCCAACACGCACCTGTCACATAGTATCAGCGAATGAGAGAGGCAGTATCTATCCTACACTCACCTGTCACACAGTGCAAGCGAATGAGAGAAGCAGTATCTCTTCAACACTTGCATGTCACATCGTGACAGAGCATGAGAGAGACAGTATCTATCCTACACTCACATGTCACATAGAGTCAGAGAATGGGAGAGGCAGTATCAATCCAACACTCACCTGTCACATAGTGTCAGAGAATGAGAGAGCAGTATCTATCCAACTCTCACCTGTCACATTGTATCAGAGAATGTGAGAGGCAGTATCTATCCTCCACTCACATGTCACATAATGTCAGAGAATGAGAGAGGCAGTATCTATCCTACAGTCACCTGTCACATAGTGTCAGAGAATGAGAGAGGCAGTATCAATCCAACACTCACCTGTCACTTGGTATCAGAGAATGACAGAGACAGTATCTAGCCAACACTCCCTGTCAGGTTGTATCAGAGAATGGGAGAGGCAGTATCTATCCAACACGCACCTGTCAACTAGTTTCAGAGAATGAGAGAGGCAGTATCTATCCAACACTCACCTGTCACATAGTGTCAGAGTATGAGAATGGCAGTATCTATCCCACACTCACCTGTCACATAGTTTCAGAGAATGAGAGAGGCAGTATCGATCCTTCACTAACCTGTCACAGAGTATCAGAGAATGAGAGACGCAGTATCTATCCAACACTCATCTTTCACATTGTGTCAGAGAATGAGGGAGGCAGTCTCTATCCAAAACTCACCTGACAAATAGTGTCAGAGAATGAGTAGAGGTTGAACTAGCCTAAACTCACCTGTCACACAGTATCAGATAATGAGAGAGGCTGTATATATCCAACATTCACCTGTCACATAGTGTTAGAGAATGGGAGAGGCAGCATCTATACAACACTCACATTTCACATATTGTCAGAGAATGAGAGAGGCAGTATCTATCCTGCACTCTCCTGTCACATAGTATCAGAGAATGAGAGTGGCAGTATCTATCCTGCACTCACATGCCACTTGGTATCAGGAATAGAGAGAGGCAGTATCTATACTACAATCACCTGTCACATCGTGTCAGAAAATGAGAATGGCAGTATCTATACTACACTCACCTGTCACATATTGTCAGAGAATGAGAGAGGACATATCTATCCAACACGCACCTGTCACATAGTATCAGAGAATGAGAGAGACAGTATCTTTCCAACACTCACCTGTCAGATACTGTCAGAGAATGAGAGAGGCAGTATCTATCCAACACTCACCTGTCACATCGTATCACTGAATGAGAGAGGCACTATCTATCCTACACTCACATGTCACATACTGTCAGAGAATGAGAGAGGCAGTATCGTTCCAACACTAACCTGTCACATCATGTCAGAGAATTTGAGAGGCAGTATCTATCCTACACTCACCTGTCACATAGTGTCAGAGAATGAGAGAGGCAGTATCTATCCTCCACTCACATGACACATAGTGTCAGAGAATGAGAGTGGCAGTATCTATCCTGCAGTCACCTGTCACATAGTGTCAGAGAATGAGAGAGGCAGTATCTTTCCAACACTCAGCTGTCAACTGGTTTCAGAGAATGAGAGAGGCAGTATCTATCCAACACTAAACTGTCATTTAGTGTCAGAGAAAGGGAGAGGCAGTATCTATCCAACACTCACCTGTCACATTGTTTCAGAGAATGAGAGAGGCAGTATGTATCCAACACTCACCTGTCACACAGTATCAGAGAATGAGAGACGCAGTATCTGTCCAACACTCACCTTTCACATTGTTTCAGAGAATGAGGGAGGCAGTATCTGTGCAACACTCACCTGTCACATAGTGTCAGTGAATCAGTGAGGCTGTATCTATCCTGAACTCACCTGTCACACAGTATCAGATAATGAGAGAGGCTGTATATATCCAACATTCACCTGTCACATAGTGTTGGAGAATGAGAGAGGCAGCATCTATACAACACTCACATTTCACATATTGTCAGAGAATGAGAGAGGCAGTATCTATCCGACACTCACCTGTCATGCAGTGTCAGAGAATGAGAGAGGCAGTATCTATCCAACACTCACCTGTCACATAGTGTCAGAGAATGAGAGAGGCCGTATTAATCCAAAACTCACCAGTCACATAGTGTCAGAGAATGAGAGAGGCAGTATCAATCCCACACTCACCAGTCACATAGTTTCAGCGAATGAGAGACGCAGTATCTCTCCAAAACGCACATGTCACATAGTGTCAGAGAATGAGAGAGGCATTATCTATCCTGCAATCACCTGTCACATCGTGTCAGAGAATGGGAGAGGCAGTTTCTATCCGACAATCACCTGTCACATCGTGTCAGAGAATGAGAGAGGCAGTATCAATCCAACACTGACCTGTCACGTAATGTCAGCGAATGAGAGACGCAGCATCTATCCAAAACTCATCTTTCACATTGTGTCAGAGAATGAGGGAGGCAGTCTCCATCCAACACTCACCCGACACATAGTGTCAGAGAATGAGTGAGGCTGTATCTATACTAAACTCACCTGTCACACAGTATCAGATAATGAGAGAGGCTGTATATATCCAACATTCACCTGAACAAAAAGGGCCATTGTACAGCAAAATTCGAAAAGGACAGAGGGTGTTAAAAAAACAAGCCTAAATGCTTTGTGTCTCAATGCAAGGAGTATCCGCAATAAGGTGGATGAATTAACTATGCAAATAGATGTTAACAAATATGATGTGATTGGGATTACGGAGACGTGGCTCCAGGATGAGCAGGGCTGGGCACTAAACATCCAGGGGTATTAAACATGCAGGAAGGATAGAATAAAAGGAAAATGAGGTGGGATGGCATTGCTGGTTAAGGAGGAGATTAATGCAATAGTTAGGAAGGACATTAGCTTGGATGATGTCGAATCTATATGGGTAGAGCTGCAGAACACCAAAGGGCACAAAACGTTAGTGGAAGTTGTGTACAGACCTCCAAACAGTCGTAGTGATGTTGGGGAGGGCATCAAACAGGAAATTAGGGGTGCGTGCAATAAAGGTGCAGCAGTTATAATGGGTGACTTTAATATGCACATAGATTGGGCTTACCAAACTGGAAGCAATCCGGTGGAGGAGGATTTTCTGGAGTGCATAAGGGATGGTTTTTTAGACCAATATGTCGAGGAACCAACTAGGGGGGAGGCCATCTTAGACTGGGTGTAATGTAATGAGAGAAGATTAATTAGCAATCTCGTTGTGCGAGGCCACTTGGGGAAGAGTGACCATAATATGGTGGAATTCTGCATTGGGATGGAGAATGAAACAGTTAATTCAGAGACCATGGTCCAGAAGGCTAACTTTGAAGGTATGAGGCATGAATTGGCTGGGATGGATTGGCGAATGATACTTAAGGGGTTGACTGTGAATGGGCAATGGCAGACATTTAGAGACCGCATGGATGAACTACAACAAATGTACATTCCTGTCTGGCATAGAAATAAAAAAGGGAAGGTGGCTCAACCGTGGCTATCAAGGGAAATCAGGGATAGTATTAAAGCCAAGGAAGTGGCATACAAATTGGCCAGAAATAGCAGCAAACCTGGGGACTGGGAGAAATTTAGAACTCAGCAGAGGAGGACAAAGGGTTTGATTAGGACAGGGAAAATGGAGTACGAGAAAAAGCTTGCAGGGAACATTAAGGCGGATTGCAAAAGTTTCTATAGATATGTAAAGAGAAAAAGGTTAGTAAAGACAAACTTAGGTCCCCTGCAGTTTGAATCAGGGGAAGTCATAACGGGGAACAAAGAAATGGCGGACCAATTGAACAAGTACTTTGGTTCGGTATTCACGAAGGAGGACACGAACAACCTTCCGGTTATAAAAGGGGTCGGGGGGTCTAGTAAGGAGGAGGAACTGAGGGAAATCCTTATTAGCCGGGAAATTGTGTTGGGGAAATTGATGGGATTGAAGGCCGATAAATCCCCAGGGCCTGATGGACTGCATCCCAGAGTACTTAAGGAGGTGGCCTTGGAAATAGTGGATGCGTTGACAGTCATTTTCCAACATTCCATTGACTCTGGATCAGTTCCTATGGAGTGGACGGTAGCCAATGTAACCCCACTTTTTAAAAAAGGAGGGAGAGAGAAAACAGGGAATTATAGAGCGGTCAGCCTGACATCGGTAGTGGGTAAAATGACGGAATCAATTATTAAGGATGTCATAGCAGTGCATTTGGAAAGAGGTGACATGATAGGTCCAAGTCAGCATGGATTTGTGAAAGGGAAATCATGCTTGACAAATCTTCTGGAATTTTTTGAGGATGTTTCCAGTAGAGTGGATAAGGGAGAACCAGTTGATGTGGTATATTTGGACTTTCAGAAGGCGTTCGACAAGGTCCCACACAAGAGATTGATGTGCAAAGTTAGAGCACATGGGATTGGGGGCAGTGTACTGACATGGATTGAGAACTGGTTGTCAGACAGGAAGCAAAGAGTAGGAGTAAATGGGTACTTTTCAGAATGGCAGGCAGTGACTAGTGGGGTACCGCAACTTTCTGTGCTGGGGCCCCAGCTGTTTACACTGCACATTAATGATTTAGATGAGGGGATTAAATGTAGTATCTCCAAATTTGCGGATGAATCTAAGTTGGTTGGCAGTGTGAGCTGCGAGGAGGATGCTGTGAGGCTGCAGAGCGACTTGGATAGGTTAGGTGAGTCGGCAAATGCATGGCAGATGAAGTATAATGTGGATACATGTGAGGTTATCCACTTTGGTGGTAAAAACAGAGAGACAGACTATTATCTGAATGGTGACAGATTAGGAAAAGGGGAGGTGCAAAGAGACCTGGGTGTCATGGTACATCAGTCATTGAAGGTTGGCATGCAGGTGCAGCAGGCGGTTAAGAAAGCAAATGGCATGTTGGCCTTCATAGCAAGGGGATTTGAGTACAGGGGCAGGGAGGTGTTGCTACAGTTGTACAGGGCATTGTTGAGGCCACACCTGGAGTATTGTGTACAGTTTTGGTCTCCTAAGCTGAGGAAGGACATTCTTGCTTTTGAGGGAGTGCAGCGAAGGTTCACCAGACTGATTCCCGGGATGGCGGGACTGACCTATCAAGAAAGACTGGATCATCTGGCCTTGTATTCACTGGAGTTCAGAAGAATGAGAGGGGAGCTCATAGAAACAGTTAAAATTCTGACGGGGTTAGACAGGTTAGATGCAGGAAGAATGTTCCCAATGTTGGGGAAGTCCAGAACCAGAGATCACAGTCTAAGGATAAGGGGTAAGCCATTTAGGACCGAGATGCGGTGGAACTTCTTCACCCAGAGAGTGGTGAACCTGTGGAATTCTCTACCACAGAAAGTTGTTGAGGCCAATTCACTAAATATGTTCAAAAAGGAGTTAAATGAGGTCCTTACTACTAGGGGGATCAAGGGGTATGGCGAGAAAGCAGGATTGGGGTACTGAAGTTGAATGTTCAGCCATGAACTCATTGAATGGCGGTGCAGGCTAGAAGGGCCGAATGGCCTACTCCTGCACCTATTTTCTATGTTTCTATGTTTCTATGAATGAGAGAGGCAGTATCTATCCTACACTCACCTGTCAAACAGTGTCAACGAATGAGAGAGGCAGTATCTCTCCAACATTCGCCTGCACATCGTGTCAGAGAATGAGACAGGCAGCATCTATCCTACACTCACCTGTCACATCGTGTCAGAGAATGAGAGAGGCAGTTTCGATCCAACACTAACCTGTCACATAGTGTCAGAGAATTAGAGAGGCATCATCTATCCTCCACTCACCTGTCACATAGTGTCAGAGAATGAGAGAGGCAGTATCTATCCAACACTGACCTGTCACATAGTGTCAGCGAATGAGAGAGGCAGTATCTATCCAACACTCACCTGTCACATAGTATCAGCGAATGAGAGAGGAAATATCTATCCTACACTCACCTGTCACACAGTGTCAGCGAATGAGAGAGGCAGTATCTATCCTGCAGTCACCTGTCACATCGTGTCAGAGAATGAGAGAGGCAGTATCTATAAAGCACTCACCTGTCACATGTTATCAGAGAATGAGAGATGCAGTATCTATCCTGAAATCACATGTCACTTGGTATCAGGAAATGAGAGAGCCAGTATCTATCCTACAATCACCTGTCACATCGTGTCAGAGAAGTAGAGAGGAAGCATCAATCCAACACTCACCTGTCACATAACGTCAGAGAATGAGAGAGGCAGTATCTATCCAACACTCAGCTGTCACATAGTGTCAGAGAATGAGAGAGGCAGTATCTATACTACACTCACCTGTCACATATTTATAGAGAATGAGAGAGGATATATCTATCCAACACGCACCTGCCACATAGTATCAGAGAATGAGAGAGACAGTATCTTTCCAACACTCACCTGTCACATCGTGTCAGAGAACGAGAGAGGCAGTATCTATCCTACACTCACCTGTCACATAGTGTCAGAGAATGAGAGAG
Source organism: Pristiophorus japonicus (assembly GCF_044704955.1). NCBI lineage: Eukaryota > Metazoa > Chordata > Chondrichthyes > Pristiophoridae > Pristiophorus > Pristiophorus japonicus. The sequence goes on along the minus strand of NW_027251383.1, from coordinate 153,963 downwards.
GCAGTATCTATCCAACACTCACCTGTCACATTGAATCACTGAATGAGAAAGGCACTATCTATCCTACACTCACATGTCACATAGTGTCAGAGGATGAGAGAGGCAGTATCGATCCAACACTGACCTGTCACATAGTGTCAGCGAATGAGAGAGGCAGTATCTGTCCAACACTCACCTGTCACATAGTATCAGCGAATGAGAGAGGCAGTATCTATCCTACACTCACCTGTCACACAGTGTTAGCGAATGAGAGAAGCAGTATCTCTTCAACACTTGCATGTCACATTGTATCAGAGAATGTGAAAGGCAGTATCTATCCTCCACTCACATGTTTCATAATGTCAGAGAATGAGAGAGGCAGTATCTATCCTACCCTCGTCTGTCACATAGTGTCAGAGAATGAGAGAGGCAGTATCTATCCAACACTCACCTTTCACATCGAATCACTGAATGAGAGAGGCACTATCAATCCTACACTCACATGTCACATAGTTTCAGAGAATGAGAGAGGCAGTATCGATCCAACACACACCTGTCACATAGTGTCAGAGAATTAGAGAGGCTGCATCTATCCTGCACTCACCAGTCACATAGTGTCAGAGAATGAGAGAGACATTATCAATCCAACACTGACCTGTCACATAGTGTCAGCGAATGAAAGAGGCAGTATCTATCCTACAATCACCTGTCAAACAGTGTCAACGAATGAGAGAGGCAGTATCTCTCCAACACTCGCCTGTCACATCTTGTCAGAGAATGAGACAGGCAGCATCTATCCTAAACTCACCTGTCACATCGTGTCAGAGAAGTAGAGAGGCAGCATCTATCCAACACTCACCTGTCACATTGTGTCAGAGGATGATAGAGGCAGTATCTATCCAACACTCACCTGTCACATCGTATTACTGAATGAGAGATGCACGATCTGTCCTACACTCACATGTCACATAGTGTCAGAGAATGAGAGAGGCAGTATCGATCCAACACTAACCTGTCACATTGTGTCAGAAAATTACAAAGGCAACATCTATCCTCCACTCACCTGTCACATAGTGTCAGAGAATGAGAGAGGCAGTATGTAACCAACACTCACCTGTCACATAGTATCAGCGAATGAGAGAGGCAGTATCAATCCTACACTCACCTGTCACACAGTGTCAGCGAATGGGAGAAGCAGTATCTCTTCAACACTTGCATGTCACATCGTGTCAGAGAATGAGAGAGACAGTATCTATCCTGCACTCACCTGTCACATTGTATCAGAGAATGTGAGAGGCAGTATCTATCCTCCACTCACATGTCACATAATGTCAGAGAATGAGAGAGGCAGTATCTATCCTACAGTCACCTGTCACATAGTGTCAGAGAATGAGAGATGCAGTATCAATCCAACACTCACGTGTCACTTGGTATCAGGGAATGACAGGGTCAGTATCTATCCAACACTCATCTGTAAATTTGTATCAAGAATGAGAGAGGCAGTATCTATCCAACACTCACCTGTCACATAGTGTCAGAGAATGAGAGAGACAGTATCTATCTAACACTCCCTGTCAGGTTGTATCAGAGAATGAGAGAGGCAGTATCGATCCAACACTCACCTGTCAACTAGTTTCAGAGAATGAGAAAGGCAGTATCTATCCAAAACTCACCTATCACATTGTATCACTGAATGAGAGAGGCATGATGATGGAGGCCTGGGGAATTATCAGCCTTCAATCCCATCAATTTCCCCAACACAATTTCGCGACTAATAAAGATTTCCCTCAGTTCCTTCTCCTTACTAGACCCTCTGACGAGTTTTATATCCGGAAGGTTGTTTGTGTCCTCCTAACGAATACTGAACCAAAGTACATTTTCAATTGGTCTGCCATTTCTTTGTTCCCCGTTACGACTTCCCCTGATTCTGACTGCAGTGGACCTAGGTTTGTCTTTACTAACCTTTTTCTCTTTACATACCTATAGAAACTTTCGCAATCCGCCTTAATGTTCCCTGCAAGCTTCTTCTCCTACTCCATTTTCCCTACCCTAATCATACCCTTTGTCCTCCTCTGCTGAGTTCTAAATTTCTCCCAGTCCCCAGATTCGCTGCTATTTCTGGCCAATTTGTATGCCATTTCCTTGGCTTTAATACGATCCCTGATTTCCCTAGATAGCCACGGTTGAGCAACCTTCCCTTTATTATTATTACGCCAGACAGGAATGTACAATTGTTGTAATTCATCCATGCGGTCTCTAAATGTCTGCCATTGCCCATCCACAGTCAACCCCTTAAGTATCATTAGCCAATCTATCTTAGCAAATTCATGCCTCATACCTTCAAAGTTACCCTTCTTTAAGTTCTGGACCATAGTCTCTGAATTAACTGTTTCATTCTCCATCCTAATGCAGAATTTCACCATATTATGGTTACTCTTCCCCAAGGGGCCTCGCACAATGAGATTGCTAATTAATCCTCTCTCATTACACAACATCCAGTCTAAGATGGCCTCCCCCCTAGTCGGTTCCTCGACATATTGGTCTAGAAAACCATCCCTTATGCAATCCAGGAAATCCTCCTCCATCGTATTGCTTCCAGTTTGGCTGGCCCAATCGATGTGCATATTAAAGTCACCCATTGTAACTGCTGCACCTTTATTGCATGCACTCCTAATTTCCTGTTTGATGCCCTTCCGAACATCACTATTACTGTTTGGAGGTCTGTACACAACTCCCACTAACGAGTTTTGCCCTTTAGTGTTCTGCAGCTCTACCCATATAGATTCCACATCATCCAAGCTAATGTCTTTCCAAACTATTGCATTAATCTGCGCTTTAACCAGCAATGCTACCCCACCTCCTTTTCCTTTTATTCTATCCTTCCTGAATGTTGAATACCCCTGGATGTTGAGGTCCCAGCCCTGATCATCCTGGAGCCACGTCTCCGTAATCCCAATCACATCATATTTGTTAACATCTATTTGCACAGTTAATTCATCCACCTAATTGCGGATACTCCTTGTATTAAGACACAAAGCCTTCAGGCTTGCTTTTTTAACACCCTTTGTCCTTTTAGAATTTTGCTGTACAGTGGCCCTTTTTGTTCTTTGCCTTGGGTTTCTCTGCCCTCCACCTTTCCTCATCTCCTTTCTGCCGTTTGCTTTTGCCTCATTTTTGTCTCCCTCTGTCTCCCTGCATAGGTTCCCATCCACCTGCAATATTAGTTTAACTCCTCCCCAACAGCATTAGAAAACACTCCGCCTAGGACATTGGTTCCGGTCCTGCCCAGGTGCAGTAGATAGATAGATAGATAGGCACTATCTATCCTACACTCACATGTCACATAGTTTCAGCGAATGAGAGAGGCAGTATCTTTCCAAAACTCACCTGTCACATAGTGTCAGAGAATGACAGAAGCAGTATCTATCCTGCAATCACCTGTCACATCGTTTCAGAGAATGAGAGAGGCAGTTTCTCTCCGACAATCACCTGTCACATCGTGTCAGAGAATGAGAGAGACAGTATCTATCCAGCACTCACCTATCACATATTATCAGAGAATGAGAGAAGCAGTATATATCCTGCACTAACATGTCATATAGTGTCAGAGAATGAGAGAGACAGTATCTATCCTGCACTCACCTGTCACATTGTATCAGAGAATGTGAGAGGCAGTATCTATCCTCCACTCACATGTCACATAATGTCAGAGAATGAGAGAGGCAGTATCTATCCTACAATCACCTGTCACATAGTGTCAGAGAATGAGAGATGCAGTATCAATCCAACACTCACGTGTCACTTGGTATCAGGGAATGACAGGGACAGTATCTATCCAACACTCATCTGTAAATTTGTATCAAGAATGAGAGAGGCAGTATCTATCCAACACTCACCTGTCACATAGTGTCAGAGAATGAGAGAGACAGTATCTATCTAACACTCCCTGTCAGGTTGTATCAGAGAATGAGAGAGGCAGTATCGATCCAACACTCACCTGTCAACTAGTTTCAGAGAATGAGAAAGGCAGTACCTATCCAAAACTCACCTATCACATTGTATCACTGAATGAGAGAGGCATGATGATGGAGGCCTGGGGAATTATCAGCCTTCAATCCCATTAATTTCCCCAACACAATTTCCCGACTAATAAAGATTTCCCTCAGTTCCTTCTCCTTACTAGACCCCCTGACGAGTTTTATATCCGGAAGGTTGTTTGTTTCCTCTTAATGAATACTGAACCAAAGTACTTGTTCAATTGGTCTGCCATTTCTTTGTTCCCCGTTACGACTTCCCCCGATTCTGACTGCAGGGGACCTACGTTTGACGTTATTAACCTTTTTCTCTTTACATACCTAGAGAAACTTTCGCAATCCGCCTTAATGTTCCCTGCAAGCTTCTTCTCGTACTCCATTTTCCCTACCCGAATCAAACCCTTTGTCCTCCTCTGCTGAGTTCTAAATTTCTCCCAGTCCCCAGGTTCGCTGCTATTTCTGGCCAATTTGTATGCAATTTCCTTGGCTTTAATACTATCCCTGATTTCCCTAGATAGCCACGGTTGAGCAACCTTCCCTTTATTATTTTTACGCCAGATAGTAATGTACAATTGTTGTAATTCATCCATGCGGTCTCTAATTGTCTGCCATTGCCCATCCACAGTCAACCCGTTAAGTATCATTAGCCATTCTATCTTAGCAAATTCATGCCTCATACCTTCAAAGTTACCCTTCTTTAAGTTCTGGAAAATGCTCTCTGAATTAACTGTTTCATTCTCCATCCTAATGCAGAATTCCACCATATTATGGTTACTCTTCCCCAAGTTGCCTCGCACAATGAGATTGCTAATTAATCCTCTCTCATTACACAACACCCAGTCTAAGATGGCCTCCCCCCTAGTTGGTTCCTCGACATATTGGTCTAGAAAACCATCCCTTATGCAATCCAGGAAATCCTCCTCCATCGTATTGTTTCCAGTTTGGCTGGCCCAATCTATGTGCATATTAAAGTCACCCATTATAACTGCTGCACCTTTATTGCATGCACTCCTAATTTCCTGTTTGATGCCCTTCCGAACATCACTATTACTGTTTGGAGGTCTGTACACAACTCCCACTAACGAGTTTTGCCCTTTAGTGTTCTGCAGCTCTACCCATATAGATTCCACATCATCCAAGCTAATGTCTTTCCTAACTATTGCATTAATCTCCGCTTTAACCAGCAATGCTACCCCACCTCCTTTTCCTTTTATTCTATCCTTCCTGAATGTTGAATACCCCTGGATGTTGAGGTCCCAGCCCTGATCATCCTGGAGCCATGTCTCCGTAATCCCAATCACATCATATTTGTTAACATCTATTTGCACAGTTAATTCATCCACCTAATTGCGGATACTCCTTGTAGTAAGACACAAAGCCTTCAGGCTTGCTTTTTTAACACCCTTTGTCCTTTTAGAATTTTGCTGTACAATGGCCCATTTTTATTCTTTGCCTTGGGTTTCTCTGCCCTCCACTTTTCCTCATCTCCTTTCTGCCGTTTGCTTTTGCCTCATTTTTGTCTCCCTCTGTCTCCCTGCATAGGTTCCCATCCACCTGCAATATTAGTTTAACTCCTCCCCAACAGCACTAGCAAACACTCCCCCTAGGACATTGGTTCCGGTCCTGCCCAGGTGCAGTAGATAGATAGATAGATAGGCACTATCTATCCTACACTCACCTGTCACATAGTTTCAGCGAATGAGAGAGGCAGTATCTTTCCAAAACTCACCTGTCACATAGTGTCAGAGAATGAGAGAGGCAGTTTCTATCCGACAATCACCTGTCACATCGTGTCAGTGAATGAGAGAGGCAGTCTCTATCCAGCACTCACCTGTCACATATTATCAGAGAATGAGTGAAGCAGTATCTATCCTGCACTAACATGTCACATAGTGTCAGAGAATGAGAGAAGCAGTATCTATGCTACACTCACCTGTCACATATAGTCAGAGAATGAAAGAGGATTTATCTATCCAACATTCAACTGTCACATAGTATCAGAGAATAAGAGAGGCAGTATCTATCCTACACTCACCTGTCACATCGTGTCAGAGAATGAGAGAGGCAGTATATATCCAACACTCACCTGTCACATAGTGTCAGAGAATGAGAGAGGCAGTATCTATCCTACACTCACCTGTCACATCGTGTCAGAGAAGTAGAGAGGCAGTATCTATCCAACATTCACCTGTCACATAGTGTCAGAGGATGAGAGAGGCCGTATCTATCTAACACTCACATGTCACAAAGTGTCAGAGAATGAGAGAGGCAGTATCGATCCAACAGTAACCTGTCACATAGTGTCAGAGAATTAGAGAGGCAGCATCTATCCTCCACTCACCTGTCATATAGTGTCAGAGAATGAAAGAGGAAGTAGCTATCCAACACTGACCTGCCACATAGTGTCAGCGAATGAGAGAGGCAGTATCTATCCAACACTCACCTGTCACATAGTATCAGCGAATGAGAGGCAATATCTATACTACACTCACCTGTCACACAGTATCAGCGAATGAGAGAGGCAATATCTCTCCAATACTCGCATGTCACATCGTGACAGAGAATGAGAGAGACAGTATCTATCCTGCACTCACATGTCACATACTGTCAGAGAATGCGAGAGGCAGTATCGATCCAACACTCACCTGTCACAAAATGTCAGAGATTGAGAGAGGCAGAATCTATCCGACACTCACCTGTCACATCGTATCACTGAATGCGAGAGGCACTATCTATCCTACACTCACATGTCACATACTGTCAGAGAATGCGAGAGGCAGTATCGATCCAACACTCACCTGTCACATCATGTCAGAGAATTAGTGAGGCAGTATCTATCCTGCACTCACCTGTCACATAGTGTCAGAGAATGAGAGAGACAGTATCAATCCAACACTCACCTGTCACATAGTGTCAGAGAATGAGAGAGCAGTATCTATCCAACACTCACCTGTCAAATTGTATCAGTGAATGAGAGAGGCAGTATCTATCCTGCAGTCACCTGTCACATAATGTCAGAGAATCAGAGAGGCAGTATCTATCCAACACTCACCTGTCAACTAGTTTCAGAGAATGAGACAGGCAGTATCTATCCAACATTCACCTGTCACATAGCGTCAGAGAATGAGAGAGGCTGTATGTTTCCAACACTCACCTGTCACACAGTATCAGAGAATGAGAGACGCAGTATCTATCCAACACTCATCTTTCACATAGGATCAGAGAATGAGAGAGGCAGTATCTATCCAACACTCACCTGCAACCAGGTTCAGAGAATGAGAGAGGCAGTATCGATCCAACATTCACCTGTCACATAGTGTCAGAGAATGAGAGAGGCAGTATGTTTCCAACACTCACCTGTCACACAGTATCAGAGAATGAGAGATTCAGTATATATCCAACACTCACATGTCACATCGTATCAGAGAATGAGAGAGGCAGTATCTATCCTACACTCACCTGTTACATAGTGTCAGAGAATGAGAGAGGCAGTATCAATCCAACACTCACCAGTCACATGGTGTCAGAGAATGAGAGAGGCAGTATCTATCCCACACTCACCTGTCACATAGTTTCAGCGAATGAGAGACAGTATCTTTCCAAAACTCACCTGTCACATAGTGTCAGAGAATGACAGAGGCAGTATCTATCCTGCAATCACCTGTCACATCATGTCAGAGAATGAGAGAGGCAGTTTGTATCCGAGAATCACCTGTCACATCGTGTCAGGGAATGAGAGAGGCAGTATCTATCCAGCACTCACCTGTCACATATTATCAGAGAATGAGAGAAGCAGTATCTATCCTGCACTCACCTATCACTTAATATCAGGTAATGAGAGAGGCAGTATCTATCCAACACGCACCTGTCACATAGTGTCAGAGAATGAGAGAGGCAGTGCCTCTCCAACACTCACCTTTCACATCGTGTCAGAGAATGATGGAGGCAGGATGTATCCTACACTCTCCTGATACATAGTGTCAGAGAATGAGTTAGGCAGTATCTATCCAACACTCACCTGACACTTGTATCAGATAATGAAAGAGGCAGTATCTATCCAACACTCACCTGTGACAGAGTTTCAGAGAATGAGAGAGGCAATATCTATCCGACACTCACCTGTCACACAGAGTCAGAGAATGAGAGAGCCAATATCTATCCAACACGCACCTGTCACATTGTGTCAGAAAATGAGATCGGCAGTATCTATCCAACACTCAACTTTCACAGAGTGTCAGAGGATGAGAGAGGCAGCATGTATCCTACACTCACCTGTCACGTCGTGTCAGAGAATGATAGTGGCAGTATCTATCCTACACTCACCTGTTACATCGTGTCAGCGAATGTTACATAGTGTCAGCGAATGAGAGAGGCAGTATCTCTCCAACACTCGCCTGTCACATAGTGTCAGAGAATGAGAGAGGCAGTATCAACCAAGCACTCACCTTTCACACAGTATAAAAGAATGAGAGAGGCATAGAAACATAGAAACATAGAAAATAGGTGCAGTAGCAGGCCATTCAGCCCTTCTAGCCTGCACCGCCATTCAATGAGTTCATGGCTGAACATGCAACTTCAGTACACCCTTCCTCCTTTCACGCCATACCCCTTGATCCCCCGAGCAGTAAGGACTTCATCCAACTCCCTTTTGAATATATTTAGTGAATTGGCCTCAACTACTTTCTGTGGTAGAGAATTCCACAGGTTCACCACTCTCTGGGTGAAGAAGTTTCTCCTTATCTCTAAATGGCTTGCCCCTTATCCTTAGATTGTGACCTCTGGTTCTGGACTTCCCCAACATTGGTAACATTCTTCCTGCATCCAACCTGTCCAAACCCGTCAGAATTTTAGACGTATCTATGAGGTCCCCTCTCACTCTTCTGAACTCCAGTGAATACAAGCCCAATTGATCCAGTCTTTCTTGTTAGGTTAGTCCCACCATCCCGGGAATCAGTCTGGTGAATCTTCGCTGCACTCCCTCAATAGCAAGAATGTCCTTCATCAAGTTAGGAGACCAAAACTGTACACAGTACTCCAGGTGTCGCCTCACCAAGGCCCTGTACAACTGTAGCAACACCTCCCAGCCCCTGTACTCAAATCCCCTCGCTATGAAGGCCAACATGCCATTTGCTTTCTTAACCGCCTGCTGCACCTGCATGCCAACCTTCAATGACTGATGTACCATGACACCCAGGTCTCGTTTCACCTTCCCTTTTCCTCATCTATCACCATTCAGATAATCGTCTGTCTCTCTGTTTTTACCACCAAAGTGGATAACCTCACATTTATCCACATTATACTTCATCTGCCACGCATTTGCCCACTCACCTAACCTATCCAAGTCACTCTGTAGCCTCATAGCATCCTCCTCGCAGCTCACACTGCCACTCAACTTATTGTCATCCGCAAATTTGGAGATACTACATTTAATCCCCTCGTCTAAATCATTAATGTACAATGTAAACAACTGGGGCCCCAGCACAGAACCCTGCGGTACCCCACTAGTCACTGCCTGCCATTCCGAAAAGTACCCATTTACTGCTGCTCTTTGCTTCCTGTCTGACAACCAGTTCTCAATCCACGTCAGCACACTACCCCCAATCCCATGTGCTTTAACTGTGCACATTAATCTCCTGTGTGGGACCTTGTCGAAAGCTTTCTGAAAGTCCAAATATACCACATCAACTGCTACTCCTTTGTCCACTTTATTGGAACATCCTCAAAAAATTCCAGAAGATTTGTCAAGCATGATCTACCTTTCACAAATCCATGCTGACTTGGACCTATCATGTCACCATTTTCCAAATGCGCTGCTGTGACATCCTTAAAAATTGATTCCATCATTTTCCCCACTACTGAGGTCAGGCTGACCGGTCTATAATTCCCTGCTTTCTCTCTCCCTCCTTTTTTTAAAAGTGGGGTTACATTGGCTACCCTCCACTCCATAGGAACTGATCCAGCGTCAATGGAATGTTGGAAAATGACTGTCAATGCATCCGCTATTTCCAAGGCCATCTCCTTAAGTACTCTGGGAAGCAGTCCATCAGGCCCTGGTGATTTATCGGCCTTCAATCCCATCAATTTCCCCAACACAATTTCCCGACTAATAAAGATTTCCCTCAGTTCCTCCTCCTTACTAGACCCTCTGACCATTTTTATATCCGGAAGGTTGTTTGTGTCCTCCTTAGTGAATACTGAACCAAAGTTCTTGTTCATTTGGTCTGCCATTTCTTTGTTCCCCGTTATGACTTCCCCTGATTCTGAATGCAGGGGACCTACGTTTGTCTTTCCTAACCTTTTTCTCTTTACATACCGATAGAAACTTTTGCAATCCGCCTTAATGTTCCTTGCAAGCTTCTTCTCGTACTCCATTTTCCCTGCCCTAATCAAAACCTTTGTCCTCCTCTGCTGAGTTCTAAATTTCTCTCAGTCCCCAGGTTCGCTGCTATTTCTGGTCAATTTGCATGCCATTTCCTTGGCTTTAATACTATCCCTGATTTCCCTAGATAGCCACGGTTGAGCCACCTTCCCTTTTTTATTTTTACGCCAGACAGGAATGTACAATTGTTGTAATTCATCCACGCGGTCTCTAAATGTCTGCCATTGGCCATCCACAGTCAACCCCTTAAGTATCATTCGCCAATCTATCTTAGCCAATTCATGCCTCATACCTTCAAAGTTACCCTTCTTTAAGTTCTGGACCATGGTCTCTGAATTAACTGTTTCATTCTCCATCCTAATGCAGAATTCCACCATATTATGGTCACTCTTCCCCAAGGGGCCTCGCACAATGAGATTGCTAATTAATCCTCTCTCATTACACAACACCCAGTCTAAGATGGCCTCCCCCCCAGTTGGTTCCTCGACATATTGGTCTAGAAAACCATCCCTTCTGCACTCCAGGAAATCCACCTCCATCGTATTGCTTCCAGTTTGGCTGGCCCAATCGATGTGAATATTAAAGTCACCCATTATAACTGCTGCACCTTTATTGCATGCACTCCTAATTTCCTGTTTGATGCCCTCCCCAACATCACTACTACTGTTTGGAGGTCTGTACACAACTCGCACTAACGATTTTTGCCCTTTAGTGTTCTGCAGCTCTACCCATATAGATTCCACATCATCCAAGCTAATGTCTTTCCTAACTATTGCATTAATCTCCTATTTATCCAGCAATGCTACCCCACCGCCTTTTCCTTTTATTCTATCCTTCCTGAATGTTGAATACCCCTGGATGTTGAGTTCCAAGCCCTGATCATCCTGGAGCCACGTCTCCGTAATCCCAATCACATCATATTTGTTAACATCTATTTGCACAGTTAATTCATCCACTTTATTGCGAATACTCCTTGCATTAAGACACAACGACTTCAGGCTTGCTTTTTTAACACCCTTTGTCCTTTTAGAATTTTGCTGTACAGTGGCCCTTTTTGTTCTTTGCCTTGGGTTTCTCTGCCCTCCACTTTTCCTCATCTCCTTTCTGTCTTTTGCTTTTGCCTCATTTTTGTCTCCCTCTGTCTCCCTGCATAGGTTCCCATCCCGCAGCAATATTAGTTTAACTCCTCCCCAACAGCACGAGCAAACACTCCCCCGAAGACATTGGTTCCTGTCCTGCCCAGGTGCACTATCTATCCTACACTCACATGTCACACAGTGTCAGAGAATGAGAGAGCAGTATCTATCCAACACTCAACTGTCGTTTGGTATCAGATAATGAGAGAGGCAGTATCTATACAACAGTCCCCTGTCACATAGTGTCAGAAAATGAGTGAGGCAGCATCGATCCTACACTCACCTGTCACCTGTGTCAGAGAATGAGAGCGTCAGTATCTATCCAACACTCACCTGTCAAATATTGTCAGCGAATGAGAGAGGCAGTATCTATCCTACACTCACCTGTCACATCGTGTCATAGAAAGAGAGAAGCAGTATCTATCCAAAACTCATCTGTCACATAATGTCAGAGAAAGAGAGAGGCATTATCTATCCAACACTCAGTTTTCTCACAGAACCAGAGAATGAGAGAGGCAGTATCTATCCAACACTCACATATCACTTGGAATCAGAGAATGAGAGAGGCAGTAAATATCCAACACTCACCTGTCACATAGTGTCAGAGAATGAGAGAGGCAGTATCTATCCAACACTCACCTGTCACATAGTGTCAAAGAATGAGAGTGGCACTATCTTTCGTACACTCACATGTCACATCGTGTCAGAGAATGAGAGAGCAGTATCTATCCAACTCTCATCTGTCACATAGTGTCAGAGAATGAGAGTGGCAGTATCGATACAACTCTCACCTGTCAAATAGTGTCAGAGAATGGAAGAGGCAGAATCTATCCAACACTCACCTGTCACATAGTGTCAGAGAATGAGAGAGGCAGTATCTATCTTAAACTCACCTGTCACACAGTATCAGATAATGAGAGAGGCAGCATCAATCCAACTCTCAACTGTCACATAGTATCAGAGAATAAGAGAGGCAGTATCTATCCAACACTCACCTGTCACTTGATATCAGGTAATGAGAGAGGCAGCATCTATCCAACATTCACCTGTCACATAGTATCAGAGATTGAGAGAGGCACAATCTAGCCAACACTCACATGTCACGCAGTTTCAGAGAATGAGAGAGGCAGCATCAATCCAACTCTCACCTGTCACATAGTATCAGAGAATAAGAGAGGCAGTATCTATCCTACACGCACCTGTCACATCGTGTCAGAGAATGAGAGGCAGTATCTATCCAACACTCACCTGTCACATAGTGTCAAAGAATGAGAGTGGCAGTATCCATCCTACACTCACAAGTTCCATCGTGTCAGAGAATGAGAGAGGCAGTATCTCTCCAACACTCGCCTGTCACATAGTGTCAGAGAATGAGAGAGGCAGTATCTATCCTGCACTCACCTGTCACAAAATATCAGAGAATGAGAGAGGCACTATCTATCCAACACTCACATGTCACACAGTTTCAGAGAATGAGAGAGGCAGTATCTATCCAACACTCATCTGTCACACAGTATCAGAGAATGAGAGAGGAATCATCTATCCTACACTCACCTGTCACATAGTGTCAGAGAATGAGTGAGGCAGTATCTTTCCAACACTCACTTGTCACATAATATCAGCAAATGAGAGAGGCAGTATCTATCATACACTCACCTGTCACTTCGTGTCAGAGAATGAGAGAAGCAGTATCTATCCAACACTCACCTGTCACCTGGTGTCAGAGAAAGAGAGAGGCAATATCTATCCAACACGCACCTGTCACATAATGTCAGAGAATGTGTGACGCAGTATCTATCCAACACTCACCTTTCACAGAGTGTCAGAGGATGAGAGATGCAGCATCGATCCTACACGCAGCTGTCACATCGTTTCAAAGATTGAGAGTGGCAGTATCTATCCTACACACACCAGTTACATAGTGTCAGAGAATGAGAGAGGCAGTATCTCTCCAACACTCGCCTGTCACATAGTGTCAGAGAATGAGAGAGGCAGTATATAGCCTACACTCACCTGTCACATAGTAACAAAGCATGAGAGAGGCACCATCTATCGTACACTCACATGGTACATCTTGTCAGATAATGAGAGAGACTGCATCAATCCAACGCTCACCTGTCACATAATGTCAGAGAATGAGAGAGGCAGTATCTATGCTACACTCATCTGTCACATACTGTCAGAGAATGAGAGAGGCAGTATCTATCCAACACTCGCCTGTCACATACTGTCAGAGAATGAGAGAGGCAGTATCTATCCAACACTCACCTTTCACACAGTGTCAGAGAATGAGAGAGGAAGTATCTATCCAAAACTCACCAGTCACATGGTGTCAGAGAATGAGGGAGGCAGTACCTATCCAACACTCACCTTTCACATCGTGTCAGAGAATGAGAGAGGCAGTATCTATCCGACACTCACATGTCACATAGTGCCATAGAATGAGAGAGGCAGTATCGATTCAACACTCAAATGACACATAGTGTCAGAGAATGAGAGAGGCAGGATGTATCCTATACTCACCTGACACATAGTGTCAGAGAATGAGTTCGGCAGTATCTATCCAACACTCCCCTTACACTGGTATCAGATAATGACAGAGGCAGTATCTATCCAACACTCACCTGTGACATAGTTTCAGAGAATGAGAGAGGCAGCATCTATGCTACACTCACCTGTCACATAGTATCAGAGAATGAGAGAGGTAATATCTATCCAACACGCACCTGTCATGTCGTGTCAGAGAATGAGAGAGGCAGTATCTATCAAACACTCACCTGTCACACAGTGTCAAAGAATGAGAGTGGCAGTATCTATCCTAAACTCACCTGTTACATAATATCAGAGAATGAGAGAGGCAGTATCTCCCCAACACTCGCCTGTCACATAGTGTCAGAGAATGAGAGAGGCAGTATCTTCCTACACTCACCTGTCACATAGTATCAAAGAATGAGAGAGGCACTATCTATCGTAAACTCACATGTCACATCGTGTCAGAGAATGAGAGAGCAGTATCTATCCAACACTCACCTGTCATATAGTGTCAGAGAATGAGAGTGGCAGTATCGATACAACTCTCACCTGTCAAATAGTGTCAGAGAATGAGAGAGTGAGAATCTATCCAACACTCACCTTTCACATAGTGTCAGAGAATTAGAGAGGATGTATCTATCCAACACTCACCTGTCACTTGGTATCAGAGTATAAGAGAGGCAGTATCTATCCAACACTCACCTGTCATTTGGTATCAGATAATGGGAGAGGCATTATCTACACAACACTCCCCTGTCACATAGTGTCAGAAAATGAGAGAGTCAGTATCTATCCTACACTCACCTGTCACATCGTGTCAGAGAAAGAGAGAAGCAGTATATAATCCAACACTCATCTGTCACATAGTGTCAGAGAATGATAGATGCAGTATCTATCCAACACTCAGCTGTCACACAGTATCAGAGAATGAGAGAGGCAGTATCTATCCAACACTCACCTGTCACATATTGTCAGAGAATGAGAGAGGCATTATCTATCCAACACTCACTTGTCTCACAGTACCAGAGAATGAGAGCGGCAGTATCTAACCAACACTCACCTGTCACATAATGTCAGAAAATGAGAGAGGCTGTATTGATCCAACTCTCACCTGTCACATAGTGTCAGAGAATGAGAGAGGCAGTATCGATCCAACACTCACATGTCACACAGTGTCAGTGAATGAGAGAGGAAGTATCGATCCAACATTCACCTGTCACTTAGTATCAGAGAATAAGAGAGGCAATATCTATCCAACATTCACCTGTCACTTGGTATCAGAGAATGAGAGAGGCAGCATCTATCCTACACTCACCTGTCACAAAGGACCAGAGAATGAGAGAGGCAGTATCTATCCAACACTCACCTGTCACAAAATGTCAGAGAATGAGAAAGGCAATATCTATCCAAAACTCACCTGTCACACAGTATCAATGAATTAGAGAGGCTGTATCTATCCTACACTCACCTGTCACATAGTTTCATAGAATGAGAGAGGCTGTATCTATTCTACACTCACAGGTCCCATAGTGCCAGAAAATGAGAGAGGCCGTATCGATCCATCACTCATCTATCACATAGTGTCAGAGAATGAGAGAGGCAGTATCTATCCTGCACTCACCTGTCCCATAGTGTCAGAGAATGAGAGAGGCAGTCTCTATTCTACACTCACCTGGCACTTGGTAACAGTGAATAAGAGAGGCAGTTTCTATCAAACATTCACCTGTCACTTGGTATCAGATAATGAGAGAGGCAGTATTAAGCAACACTCACCTGTGACATAATGTCAGAGAATGAGAGAGACAGTACCAATGCTGCACTCACCTGTCACATAATGTCAGGGAATGAGAGAGGCAGTATCTATACAACACTCACCTGTCACATAGTGTCAGAGAATGAGAGAGGCAGTATCTATCCAACACTCACCTGTCA
This sequence comes from Pristiophorus japonicus, assembly GCF_044704955.1. Taxonomy (NCBI): domain Eukaryota; kingdom Metazoa; phylum Chordata; class Chondrichthyes; family Pristiophoridae; genus Pristiophorus; species Pristiophorus japonicus. The sequence continues at coordinate 137,971 of NW_027251383.1, read as the reverse complement.
CATTGTATCACTGAATGAGAGAGGACAAATATATCCAACACTCAGCTGTCACATATTGTCAGAGAATGTGAGAGGCAGTATCTATCCAACACTCACCTGTCACATAGTGTCGGAGAATGAGTCAGGCAGTATCTATCCAACACTCACCTGTAACATAGTATCAGAGAATGAGAGAGGCAGTATCTATCCAAAACTCATCCGTCACATATTGTCAGCGAATGAGAGAAGCAGTTTCTTTACAAGACTCACCTGTCACATAGTATCAGAGAATGAGAGGCAGTATCTATACAATACTCACCTGTCACATAGTATCAGAGAATGAGAGAGGCAGTATCTATCCAACACTCACCTGTCACATACTGTCAGTGAATGAGAGAGGCTGTATCTTTCCAACACTCACCTGTCACAGAGTGTCAGAGAATGACAGAGGCAGTATCTATCCTGCACTCACCTGTCACATAGTGTCAGAGAATGAGAGAGGCAGTATCTATCCAGCTGTCACCTGTCACATATTGTCACAGAATGAGAGTGGCAGTATCTATCCTGCACTCACCTGTAACATAGTGTCAGCGAATGAGAGACGCTGTATCTCTCCAACAGTCACCTGTCACATAGTTTCAGAGAATGAGAGAGGCAGTATCTATCCAACACTCACCTGTCAAACAGTATCAGAGAATGACAGAGGAAGTATCTACGCAGCACTCACCTGTCACATAGTATCAAAGAATGAGAGAGGCACTATCTATACGACACTCACATTTCACATAGTGTCAGAGAATGAGAGAGCTGTACCTATCCAACACTCACCTGTCAGATAGTGTCAGAGAATGAGAGTGGCAGTATCGATCCAACTCCCACCTGTCAAATAGTGTCAGAGAATGAGAGAGGCAGTATCTATCCAACACTCACATGTCACAAAATGTCAGAGAAGGAGAGAGGATGTATCTATCCAACAGTCACTTGTCCCTTGCTAACCGAGTATAAGAGAGGCAGTATCTATCCAACACTCACCTGTCATTTCGTATCAGATAATGAGAGAGGCTGTATCTATAAAACACTCCCCTGTCACATAGTGTCAGAAAATGAGTGATGCAGCATCTATCCTACACTCACCTGTCACATAGTATCAGAGAATGAGAGAGGCAGTATCTATCCTACACTCACCTGTCACTTAGTGTCAGAGAATGAGAGAAGCAGTATCTATCCAACACTCACCTGTTACATAGTGTCAGAGAATGAGAGAGGCATGATCTATCCAACACTCATCTTTCACACAGTGTCAGAGAATGAGAGAGGCATTATCTATCCAACACTCATCTGTCACACAGTATCAGAGAATGAGAGAGGCAGTATCTATCCAACACTCGCCTGTTACATACTGTCAGAGAATGAGAGAGGCAGTATCTATCCAACACTCATCTTTCACACAGTGTCAGAGAATGAGAGAGGCATTATCTATCCAACACTCATCTGTCACACAGTATCAGAGAATGAGAGAAGCAGTATCTATCCAACACTCACCTATCACATGGTGTCAGAGAATGAGAGAGGCAGTATCTATCCAACACTTACCTGTCACATGGTGTCAGAGAATGAGAGAGGCAGGATGTATCCTATACTCACCTGACACATCGTGTCAGAGAATGAGAGAAGCAGTATCTATCCAACACTTACCTGTCACTTAGTGTCGGAGAATGAGAGAGGCAGCATCTATCCTACACTCACCTGCCACATAGTATCAGAGAATGAGAGAGGTTATATCTATCCAACACGCACCTGTCACGTCGTGTCAGAGAATGAGAGAGGCAGTATCTATCCAACACTCACCTGTCACATAGTGTCAAAGAATGAGAGTGGCTGTATCTATCTTACACTCACCTGTTACATAATGTCAGAGAATGAGAGAGGCAGTATCTCTCCAACACTCGCCTGTCACATAGTGTCAGAGAATGAGAGAGGCAGTATCTATCCTACACTCACCTGTCACATGGTATCAATGAATGAGAGAGGCACTATCTATCGTACACTCACATGTCACACAGGACCAGAGAATGAGAGAGGCAGTATCTATCCAACAATCACCTGTCAGATAGTGTCAGAGAATGAGAGAGGCAGTATCTACCCAGCACTCACCTGTCACATAGTGTCAGAGAATGAGAGAGGATGTATCTATACAACACTCACCTGTCACATAGTGTCAGAGAATGAGAGAGGCAGTATCTACCCAGCACTCACCTGTCACATAGTATCAAAGAATGAGAGAGGCACTATCTATACTACACTCACATTTCACATAGTGTCAGAGAATGAGAGAGCTGTATCTATCCAACAATCACCTGTCAGATAGTGTCAGAGAATGAGAGTGGCAGTATCGATCCAACTCTCACCTGTCACATAGTGTCAAAGAATGAGAGAGGCAGTATCTATCCAACACTCACCTGTCATTTAGTATCAGATAATGAGAGAGGCAGTATCTGTACAACACTCCCCTGTCACATAGTGTCAGAAAATGAATGATGCAGCATCTATCCTACACTCACCTGTCACATAGTATCAGAGAATAAGAGAGGCAGTATCTATCCCACAATCACCTGTCATTTGGCATCAGATAATGAGAGAGGCATTATCTATCCAACACTCACCTATCACACCGTATCAATGAATGAGTGAGGCAGCATCTATCCTTCACTCACCTGTCACATATTGTCAGAGAATGAGAGAGGCTGTATCTATCCTACACTCACATGTCACATAGTGTCAGAGAATGAGAGAGGCTGTATCGATCCAACACTCACCTGTCACATAGTGTCAGAGAACGAGAGGGGGAGTATCTATCCTACACTCACCCTGTCACACAGTGTCAGTGAAAGAGAGAGGATGTATCGATCCAACACTCACCAGTCACTTGGTATCACAGAATAAGTGAGGCAATATCTATCCAACACTCACCTGTCACACAGTATCACAGAATGAGAGATGAAGTATCTATCCAACACTTACCTGTCATATAGTGTCAGAGAATGAGAGTGGCAGTATCTACCAACACTCACCTGGCACACAGTACCAAAGAATGAGAGAGGCAGTAGCTATCCAACAATCACCTGTCACATAATGTCAGAGAATGAGAGAGGCAGTATCTATCCAACACTCACCTGTCACACATTGTCAATGAATGAGAGAGGCAGTATATCACCAACACTCACCTGTCACATATTGTCAGTGAATGAGAAAGGCTGTATCTATCCTACACTCACATGCCACATAGTGTCAGAGAATGAGAGAGGCTGTATCGTTCCAACACTCACCTGTCACATAGTGTCAGAGAATGAGAGAGGGAGTATCTATCCTACACTCACCCTGTCACACAGTGTCAGTGAAAGAGAGAGAATGTATCGATCCAACACTCACCAATCACTTGGTATCACAGAATAAGTGAGGCAATATCTATCAAACACTCACCTGTCACACAGTATATCACCAACACTCACCTGTCATATAGTGTCAGAGAATGAGAGTGGCAGTATCTACCAACACTCACCTGTCACACAGTACCAAAGAATGAGAGAGGCAGTAGCTATCCAACAATCACCTGTCACATAATGTCAGAGAATGAGAGAGGTAGTATCTATCCAACACTGACCTGTCACACATTTTCAATAAATGAGAGAGGCAGTATATCACCAACACTCACCTGTCACATAGTACCAGAGAATGAGAGAGGCAGTATGTATCCCACAATCACCTGTCATTTGGCATCAGAGAATGAGAGAGGCAGTATCTATCCCACACTCACATGTCACACAGTGTCATTGAATGAGAGTGGCAGTATCTATCCTACACTCACCTGTCACATCGTGTCAGAGAATGAGAGAACCAGTATCTGTCCAACACTCAGCTGTCACATCGTGTCAGAGAATGAGAGAGGCAGCATCTATACAACACTCAACCTGTCACATATTGTAAGAGAATGAGAGAGTTTTTATCTATTCTACACTCACCTGTCACACAGTACCAGAGAATGAGAGAGGCGGTATCTATCCAACACTCACCTGTCACACAGTATCAATGAATGAGAGAGGCATTATCTATGCTACATTCACCTGTCACATCGTTTCAGAGAATGAGAGAGGCTGTATCTATCCTACACTCACAGGTCACATAGTGTCAGAGAATGAGAGAGGCAGTATCGATCCAAAACTCACCTGTCACATATTGTCAGAGAATGAGAGAGGCAGTATCTATCCTGCACCCACCTGTCACATAGTGTCAGAGAATGAGAGAGGCAGTATTTAAACTACACTCACCTGTCACATAGTCTCAGAGAATGAGAGAGGCAGTATCTATCCAGCACTCACCTGTCACATAGAATCAGAGAATGAGAGAGCCAGTACCTCTCCAACACTCACCTGTCATTTAGTATCAGATAATGTGAGAGGCAGTATCTATCCAACACTCATCGATCAGAATGTTTTAGAGAATGAGTGAGGCAGCATCTATCCAACACTCACCTGTCATATATTGCGAGAGAATGAGAGTGGCAGAATCCAACAATCATCTGTCACATAGTTTCAGAGAATGAGAGAGACAGTGTCTATCCAACACTCACCTGTCACATTGTATCAGAGATTGAGAGAGGCAGTATCTATACGACACTCATCTGTAACATACTATCAGAGAAAAGAGAGGCAATATCTATCCAACACTCACCTGTCACATATTTTCAGAGAATGAGAGAGGCGGTATCTATACAACACTCACCTATCACATAGTATCAGAGAATGAGAGAGGCAGTATCTATCCAACACTCACCTGTCACATGGAGTTAGGGAAAGAGAGACGCTGTATCTTTCCAACACTCACCTGTCACATCGTGTCAGAGAATGAGAGATGCAGTATCTATCCAACACTCACCTGTCACATAATGTCAGAGAATGACAGAGGCGATATCTATCTACACTCATATGTGACATAGTGTCAGAGAACGCGAGAGGCAGTATCTTTCCTACACTCACATGTCATATATTGTCAGAGAATGAGACAAGCAGTATCTATCCAACACTCACCTGTCACATAGTGTCAGAGAATGAGAGAGGCAGTATCTATCCTACACTCACGTGTCACATAGTATCAGAGAATGAGAGAGGCAGTATCTATCCTACACTCACATGTCACATTATGTCAGAGAATGAGAGAGGCTGTATCGATCCAACACTCAGCTGTCACATAGTGTCAGAGAATGAGAGAGGCAGGATCTATCCAACACTCACCTGTTACATAGTATCAGAGAATGACAGAGGCTGTATCTATACAAAACTCACCTGTCACATCGTGTCAGAGAATGAGAGTGGCAGTGACTATCGAACACTCACCTGTCACATAGTATCAGAGAATGACAGAGGCTGTATCTATCCAAAACTCAGCTGTCACCTCGTGTCAGAGAATGAGAGAGGCAGTATCTATCCAGCACTCACCTGTCACATAATGTCAGAGAATGACAGAGGCGATATCTATCTGCACTCATATGTGACATAGTGTCAGAGAACGCGAGAGGCAGTATCTTTCCTGCACTCACATGTCACATATTGTCAGAGAATGAGAGAAGCAGTATCTATCCTACACTCACGTGTCACATAGTGTCAGAGAATGAGAGAGGCATTATCTATCCTACACTCACCTGTCACTTCGGAGTCAGAGAATGACAGAGGCTGTATCTATCCTACACTCACATGTCACATTATGTCAGAGAATGAGAGAGGCTGTATCGATCCAACACTCAGGTGTCACATAGTGTCAGAGAATGAGAGAGACAGGATCTATTCTACACTCACCCGGTCACACAGTGTCAGTGAATGAGAGAGGAAGTATCGATCCAACACTCACCTCTCACTTGGTATCAGAGAATAAGTGAGGCAATATCTATCCAACACTCACCTGTCACTTTGTATCAGAGAATGAGAGAGGCAGTCTCTATCCAACACTCACCTATCAAATAGTGTCAGAGAATGAGAGCGGCTTTATCTTTCCAAAACTCACCTGTCACACATTATTGGAAAATGAGAGATGCAGCATCTATCCTACACTCACCTGTCACATAGTGACAGATAATGAGAGAGGCGGTATCTATCCAACACTCACCTGTCACATAGTGTCAGAGAATGAGAGAGCCAGTATCTATCCAACATTCACCTGTCACACAGTGTCAGAGAATGAGAGATGAAGTGTCTATCCAACACTCACCTATCACATAGTGTCAGAGAAAAAGCGTGGCAGTATCTATCCAACACTCACCTGTCACACAGTATCAATGAATGAGAGAGGCAGTATATCACCAACACTCACCTGTCACATTGTATCAGAGAATAAGAGAGGCAGTATCTATCCAACACTCACCTGTCATTTGGTATCAGAAAATGAGAGAGGCGATATCGATCCAACACTCTCCTGAAAGATAGTGTCAGAGAATGAAAGAGGCAACATCTATCCTACACTTACTGTCACATAGTGTCAGCGAATGAGAGAGGCAGTATCTATCCTACATTCACCTGTCACATAGGAGTCAGAGAATGAGAGAGGCAGTATCTATCCAACAATCACCTGTCACATACTATCAGAGAACGACAGAGGCTGTATCTATCCCAAACTCAGCTGTCACAACGTGTCAGAGAATGAGAGAACCAGTATCTGTCCAACACTCACCTGTCACATAGTGTCTGAGAATGAGAGAGGCAGTATCTATCCAACAGTCACCTGTCACAAAGTAACAGAGAATGAGTGAGGCGGTATCTATCCAACACTCACCTGTCACACAGTATCAATAAATGAGTGAGGCAGTATCTATCCTACACTCACCTGTCACACAGTTTCAGAGAATGAGAGAGGCAGTATCGATCCAAAACTCACCTGTCACATAGTGTCAGAGAATGAGAGAGGCAATATCTATCCTGCACTCACCGGTCACATAGTGTCAGAGAATGAGAGAGGCAGTATCTATTCAACACTCACCTGTCACTTGGTATCAGAGAATAAGAGAGACAGTATCTATCAAACATTCATCTGTCACTTGGTATCAGATAATAAGTGAGTCAGTGTTAAGCAACACTCACCTGTGACATAGCGTCAGAGAATGAGAGAGACAGTATCAATGCTGCACTCACCTGTCACATAATTTCAGAGAATGAGAGAGGCAGTATCTATCCTACACTCACCTGTCACATAGGAGTCAGAGAATGAGAGAGGCAGTATCTATCCAACAATCACCTGTCACAGAGTGTCGGACAATGGGAGAGGCAGTATCTTTCCAGCACTCTCCTGTCACATCGTGGCAGAGAATGAGAGAGGCAGTATCTATCGACACTCATCTGTGACACAGTGTCAGTGAACGAGAGATGCAGTATCTTTCCTACACTCACATGTCATATATTGTCAGAGAATGAGAGAGGCAGCATCTATCCAACACTCACTTGTCACATAGTGTCAGATAATGAGAGCGGCAGTATCTCTCCTACACTCACCTGTCACATAGTCTCAGAGAATGAGTGAGGCAGTATCTCTACTACACTCACCTATCACTTCGAGTCAGAGAATGACAGAGGCAGTGTCTATCCAACACTCACCTGTCACATAGTATCAGAAAATGAGAGAGGCAGTACCTATCCAACACTCACCTGACACTTGGTATCAGATAATGTGAGAGGCAGTATATATCCAACAATCATCAATCAGAATGTTTTAGAGAATGAGAGAGGCAGTATCTATCCAACATTAACCTGTCACATAGTTTCAGAGAATGAGAGAAGCAGTATCTATCCAACATTCACCTGTCACATTGTATCAGAGAATGAGAGAGGCAGTATCGATACAATACTCACCTGTCACATTGTATTAGAGAATGAGAGAGGCAGTATCGATACAACACTCACCTGTCACATAGTATCAGAGAATGACAGAGGCTGTATCTATCCAAAAATCAGCTATCACATCGTGTCAGAGAATGCGAGATGCAGTATCAATCCAGCACGCACCTGTCACATAGTGTCAGAGAATGAGAGAGGCAGTACCTATCTAACACTCACCTGTCACATAGTATCAGAGAATGAGAGAGGCAGTATCTATCCTACACTGACCTGTCACATTTTGTCAGAGAATGAGAGAGGCTGTATCTTTCCAACACTCACCTGTCACATAGTGTCAGAGAATGAGAGAAGCAGTACCTATCCAACACTCACCTGTCAATTGGTATCAGATAATGTGAGAGGCAGTATCTATCCAGCACTCATCTGTCAGAAAGTTTTAGAGAATGAGCGAGGCAGTATCTATCCAACACTCACCTGTCACATCGTGTCAGAGCATGAGAGAGGCAGTATCTATCCAACACTCACTATACACAAAGTGTCAGAAAATGAGAGAGGCAGTATCTATCCAGCACTCACCTGTCACATAGTATCAGAGAATGAGAGAGGTTGTACCTATCCAACACTCACCTGTCAATTCGAATCAGATAATGCCAGAGGCATATCTATCGAAAACTCACCTGTGACATAATGTCAGAGAATGAGAGAGGCAGTATCGATCCAACAATCATGTCACATAGAGTCAGAGAATTAGAGAGGCAGTATCTATCCTACACTCACCTGTCACATAGTGTCAGAGAATGAGAGTGGCAGTGTCTATCCAACACTCACCTGTCACATAGTATCAGAGAATGACAGAGGCTGTATCTATCCAAAACTCAGCTGTCACATCGTGTCAGAGAATGAGAGAGGCACTATCTATGCAACACTCACCTGTCACATAGCGTCGGAGAATGGGAGAGGCATTATCTTTCGAGCACTCACCTGTCACATAGTGTCAGAGAATGACAGAGGCAGTATCTATCTAGACTCATCTATGACATAGTGTCAGAGAACGAGAGAGGCAGTATCTATCCAACACTAACCTGTCATATATTGCGAGAGTATGAGAGAGGCAGAATCCAACACTCATCTGACAGAAAGTTTTCAGAATGAGAGAGGCAGTATCTATCCAACATTCACCTTTTACATAGTTTCAGAGAATAAGAGAGGCAGTATCTATCCAACATTCACCTGTCACATTGTATCAGAGAATGAGAGAGGCAGTATCGATGCAACACTCACCTGTCACATAGTATCAGTGAATGAAAGAGGCAGTATCTATACAATACTCACCTGTCACATAGTATCAGAGAATGAGAGAGGCAGTAACTAAACAACACTCACCTGTCACATCGTATCAGAGAATGAGAGAGGCAGTATCTATCCAACACTCACCTGTCACATAGTATCAGAGAATGAGAGAGGCAGTACCTATCCAACACTCACCTGTCACATAGTATCAGAGAATGAGAGAGGCAGTATCTATCCTACATTCACCTGTCACATAGTTTAAGAGAATGAGAGAGGCAGTATCTATCCTACACTCACGTGTCACATAGTGTCACAGAAAGAGAGAGGCAGTTTCTATCCAACACTCACCTGTCTCATGGAGTTAGATAATGAGTGAGGCTGTATCTTTCCAACACTCACCTGTCACATCGTGTCAGAGAATGAGAGAGGCAGTATCTATCCTACACTCACCTGTCACATAATGTCAGAGAATGAGAGAGACAGTATCTATCCAACACTCACCTGTCACATCGTGTCAGAGAATGAGAGAGGCAGTATCTATCCAACACTCACCTGTCACTTAGTGTCAGAGAAAGACAGAGGCTGTATCTATCCAAAACTCAGCTATGACATCGTGTCAGAGAATGAGATAGGCAGTATCTATCCTAAACTCACCTGTCACTTAGGAGTCAGTGAATGACAGAGGCAGTATCTATTCAACACTCACCTGTCACATAGTATCAGAGAATGAGAGAGGCAGTACCTATGCAACACTCACCTGTCACATAGTATCAGAGAATGAGAGTGGCTGTACCTATCTAACACTCACCTGTCACTTGGTATCAGATAATGCCAGACGCAGTATCTATCCAACACTCACCTTTCACATAGTATCAGAGAATGAGAGTGGCTGTACCTATCCAACAGTCACCTGTCACTTGGTATCAGATAATGCCAGACGCAGTATCTATCCAACACTCACCTGTGACATAGTATCAGAGAATGAGAGAGGCAGTATCTATCCTAGATTCACCTGTCACATAGTTTAAGAGAATGAGAGAGGCAGTATCGATCCAACACTCATCTGTCACATAGTGTCAGAGAATGAGAGTGGCAGTATGCATCCTACACTTACCTGTCACATTTTGTCAGAGAATCAGAGAGGCTGTATCTTTCCAACACTCACCTGTCACATAGTGTCAGAGAATGAGAGAGGCAGTATCTATCCAACACTCACCTGTCACATAGTATCAGAGAATGACAGAGGCTGTATCTATCCAAAACTCAGCTGTCACATCGTGTCAGAGAATGAGAGAGGCAATTTCTATGCAACATTCACCTGTCACATTGTGTCGGAGAATGGGAGAGGCATTATCTTTCCAGCACTCACCTGTCACATAGTGTCAGAGAATGACAGAGGCAGTATCTATCCAGACTCATCTATGACATAGTGTAAGAGAACGAGAGAGGCAGTATCTATCCAACACTCACCTGTCATATATTGCGAGAGTATGAGAGAGGCAGAATCCAACACTCATCTGACAGAAAATTTTCGAGAATGAGAGAGGCAGTATCTATCGAACATTCACCTGTTACATAGTTTCAGAGAATGAGAGAGGCAGTATCTATCCAACATTCACCTGTCACATTGTATCAGAGAATGAGAGAGGCAGTATCGATACAACACTCACCTGTCACATAGTATCAGTGAATGAGAGAGGCAGTATCTATACAATACTCACCTGTCACATAGTATTAGAGAATGAGAGAGGCAGTAACTAAACAACACTCACCTGTCACATCGTATCAGAGAATGAGAGAGGCAGTATCTATCCAACACTCACCTGTCACACAGTATCAGAGAATGAGAGAGGCAGTACCTATCCAACACTCACCTGTCACATAGTATCAGAGAATGACAGAGGCTGTATCTATCCTACATTCACCTGTCACATTGTTTAAGAGAATGAGAGAGGCAGTATCTATCCTACACTCACGTGTCACATAGTGTCACAGAAAGAGAGAGGCAGTTTCTATCCAACACTCACCTGTCTCATGGAGTTAGATAATGAGTGAGGCTGCATCTTTACAACACTCACCTGTCACTTCGTGTCAGAGAATGAGAGAGGCACTATCTATCCTACACTCACCTGTCACATAATGTCAGAGAATGAGAGAGACAGTATCTATCCAATACTCACCTGTTACATCGTGTCAGAGAATGAGAGAGGCAGTATCTATCCAACACTCACCTGTCACTTAGTGTCAGAGAATGACAGAGGCTGTATCTATCCAAAACTCAGCTATCACATCGTATCAGAGAATGAGAGATGCAGTATCTATCCAGCACTCACCTGTCACATAGTGTCAGAAAATGACAGAGGCAATATCTATCTACTCTCATCTGTGAAATAGTGTCAGAGAACGCGAGAGGCAGTATCTTTCCTACACTCACATGTCATATATTGTCAGAGAATGAGAGGGGCAGTTTCTATCCAACACTCACCTGTCACATAGTGTCAGAGAATGAGAGAGGCAGTATCTATCCTACACTCACGTGTCACATAGTGTCAGAGAATGAGAGAGGCAGTATCTATCCTACACTCACCTGTCACTTAGGAGTCAGGGAATGACAGAGGCAGTATCTATCCAACACTCACCTGTCACATAGTCTCAGAGAATGAGAGTGGCTGTACCTATCCAACATTCACCTGTCACTTGGCATCAGATAATGCCAGACGCAGTATCTATCCAACACTCACCTGTGACATGGTATCAGAGAATGAGAGAGGCAGTATCTATCCTACATTCACCTGTCACATAGTTTAAGAGAATGAGAGAGGCAGTATCGATCCAACACTCATCTGTCACATAGTGTCAGAGAATGAGAGAGGCAGTATCCATCCTACACTTACCTGTCACATTTTGTCAGAGAATCAGACAGGCTGTATCTTTCCAACACTCACCTGTCACATAGTTTCAGAGAATGATAGAGGCAGTATCTATCCTACTCTCACCTGTCACATAGTGTCAGAGAATGAGAGAGACAGTATCTATCCAAAACTCACCTGTCACATAGTGTCAGAGAATGAGAGAGGCAGTATCTGTCCTACACTCACCTGTCACATAGTGTCAGAGAATGAGAGAGGCTGCATCTATCCTACACTCACCATTCTTATAGGAGTCAGAGAATGACAGAGGCAGTATCTATCCAATACTCACGTGTCACATCGTGTCAGAGAATGAAAGAGGCTGTATCTATCCAACACTCACCTGTCACATAGTGCCGGAGAATGAGAGAGTCATTATCTATCCAACACTTACCTGTCACATCGTGTCAGAGAATGACAGAGGCTGTATCTATACAAAACTCACCTGTCACATAGTGTCAGAGAATGAGAGAGACAGTATCTATCCTACACTCACCTATCACATCGTGTCAGAGAATGAGAGAGGCAGTGTCTATCCAACACTCACCTGTCACATAGTGTAAGAGAATGACAGAGGCAATATCTAACTCCTCTCATCTGTGAAATACTGTCAGAGAACGCGAGAGGCAGTATCTTTCCTACACTCACATGTCATATATTGTCAGAGAATGAGAGAGGCAGTATCTATCCTACACTCACGTGTCACATAGTGTCAGAGAATAAGAGAGGCAGTATCTATCCTACACTCACCTGTCACTTAGGAGTCAGGGAATGACAGAGGCAGTATCTATCCAACACTCACCTGTCACATAGTATCAGAGAATGAGAGAGGCAGTACCGGTCTAACACTCACCTGTCACATAGTATCAGAGAATGAGAGAGGCAGTATCTATCCTACATTCACCTGTCACATAGTTTGAGAGAATGAAGAGGCAGTATCGTTCCAACAGTCATCTGTCACATCGTGTCAGAGAATGAGAGAGGCAGTATCCATCCTACACTTACCTGTCACATTTTGTCAGAGAATGAGAGAGGCTGTATCTTTCCAACACTCACCTGTCACATAGTGTCAGAGAATGAGAGAGGCAGTACCTATCCAACACTCACCTGTCAATTGGTATCAGATAATTTGAGAGGCAGTATCTATCCAGCACTCATCTGTCAGAAAGTTTTAGAGAATGAGCGAGGCAGTATCTATCCAACACTCACCTGTCACATCGTGTCAGAGCATGAGAGAGGCAGTATCTATCCAACACTCACCATTCACAAAGTGTCAGAAAATGAGAGAGGCAGTATCTATCCAGCACTCACCTGTCACATAGTATCAGAGAATGAGAGAGGTTGTACCTATCCAACACTCACCTGTCACTTCAAATCAGATAATGCCAGAGGCATATCTATCGAAAACTCACCTGTGACATAATGTCAGAGAATGAGAGAGGCAGTATCGATCCAACAATCGTGTCACATAGAGTAAGAGAATGAGAGAGGCAGTATCTATCCTACACTCACATGTCACATTGTGTCAGAGAATGAGAGAGGCTGTATCTTTCCAACACTCACCTGTCACATAGTGTCAGAGAATGAGAGTGGCAGTGTCTATCCAAAACTCACCTGTAACATAGTATCAGAGAATGACAGAGGCTGTATCTATCCAAAACTCAGCTGTCACATCGTGTCAGAGAATGAGAGAGGCACTATCTATGCAACACTCACCTGTCACATAGCGTCGGAGAATGGGAGAGGCATTATCTTTCGAGCACTCACCTGTCACATAGTGTCAGAGAATGACAGAGGCAGTATCTATCTAGACTCATCTATGACATAGTGTCAGAGAACGAGAGAGGCTGTATCTATCCTACACTCACCTGTCATATATTGCGAGAGTATGAGAGAGGCAGAGTCCAACACTCATTTGACAGAAAGTTTTCAGAATGAGAGAGGCAGTATCTATCCAACATTCACCTGTCACATTGTATCAGAGAATGAGAGAGGCAGTATCGATACAACACTCACCTGTCACATAGTATCAGTGAATGAGAGAGGCAGTATCTATACAATACTCACCTGTCACATAGTATCAGAGAATGAGAGAGGCAGTAACTAAACAACACTCACCTGTCACATCGTATCAGAGAATGAGAGAGGCAGTATCTATCCAACACTCACCTGTCACATAGTTTAAGAGAAAGAGAGAGGCAGTATCTTTCCTACACTCACGTGTCACATAGTGTCACAGAAAGAGAGAGGCAGTTTCTATCCAACACTCACCTGTCTCATGGAGTTAGATAATGAGTGAGGCTGTATCTTTCCAACACTCACCTGTCACATCGTGTCAGAGAATGAGAGAGGCAGTATCCATCCTACACTCACCTGTCACATAATGTCAGAGAATGAGAGAGACAGTATCTATCCAACACTCACCTGTCACTTAGTGTCAGAGAAAGACAGAGGCTGTATCTATCCAAAACTCAGCTATGACATCGTGTCAGAGAATGAGATAGGCAGTATCTATCCTACACTCACCTGTCACTTAGGAGTTAGGGAATGACAGAGGCAGTATCTATCCAACACTCACCTGTCACATAGTATCAGAGAATGAGAGAGGCAGTACCTATGCAATACTCACCTGTCACATAGTATCAGAGAATGAGAGTGGCTGTACCTATCCAACACTCACCTGTCACTTGGTATCAGATAATGCCAGACGCAGTATCTATCCAACACTCACCTGTCACATAGTATCAGAGAATGAGTGTGGCTGTACCTATCCAACAGTCACCTGTCACTTGGTATCAGATAATGCAAGACGCAGTATCTATCCAACACTCACCTGTGACATAGTATCAGAGAATGAGAGAGGCAGTATCTATCCTACATTCACCTGTCACATAGTTTAAGAGAATGAGAGAGGCAGTATCGATCCAACACTCATCTGTCACATAGTGTCAGACAATGAGAGAGGCAGTATGCATCCTACACTTACCTGTCACATTTTGTCAGAGAATGAGAGAGGCTGTATCTTTCCAACACTCACCTGTCACATAGTGTCAGAGAATGAGAGAGGCAGTATCTATCCAACACTCACCTGTCACATAGTATCAGAGAATGACAGAGGCTGTATCTATCCAACACTCAGCTGTCACATCGTGTCAGAGAATGAGAGAGGCAATTTCTATGCAACACTCACCTGTCACATAGTGTCGGAGAATGGGAGAGGCATTATCTTTCCAGCACTGACCTGTCACATAGTGTCAGAGAATGACAGAGTCAGTATCTATCCAGACTCATCTATGACATAGTGTCAGAGAACGAGAAGGGCAGTATCTATCCAACACCCACCTGTCATATATTGCGAGAGTGTGAGAGAGGCAGAATCCAACACTCATCTGACAGAAAATTTTAGAGAATAGAGAGGCAGTATCTATCGAACATTCACCTGTTACATAGTTTCAGAGAATGAGAGAGGCAGTATCGATACAACACTCACCTGTCACAAAATATCAGTGAATGAGAGAGGCAGTATCTATACAATACTCACCTGTCACATAGTATCAGAGAATGAGAGAGGCAGTAACTAAACAACACTCACCTGTCACATCGTATCAGAGAATGAGAGAGGCAGTATCTATCCAACACTCACCTGTCACATAGTATCAGAGAATGAGAGAGGCAGTACCGATCTAACACTCACCTGTCACATAGTATCAGAGAATGAGAGAGGCAGTATCTATCCTACATTCACCTGTCTAATAGTTTAAGAGAATGAGAGAGGCAGTATCGTTCCAACAGTCATCTGTCACATAGTGTCAGAGAATGAGAGAGGCAGTATCCATCCTACACTTACCTGTCACATTTTGTCAGAGAATGAGAGAGGCTGTATCTTTCCAACACTCACCTGTCACATAGTGTCAGAGAATGAGAGAGGCAGTACCTATCCAACACTCACCTGTCAATTGGTATCAGATAATGTGAGAGGCACTATCTATCCAGCACTCATCTGTCAGAAAGTTTTAGAGAATGAGCGAGGCAGTATCTATCCAACACTCACCTGTCAAATCGTGTCAGAGCATGAGAGAGGCAGTATCTATCCAACACTCACCATTCACAAAGTGTCAGAAAATGAGAGAGGCAGTATCTATCCAGCCCTCACCTGTCACATAGTATCAGAGAATGAGAGAGGTTGTACCTATCCAACACTCACCTGTCACTTCGAATCAGATAATGCCAGAGGCATATCTATCGAAAACTCACCTGTGACATAATGTCAGAGAATGAGAGAGGCAGTATCGATCCAACAATCATGTCACATAGAGTCAGAGAATGAGAGAGGCAGTATCTATCCTGCACTCACATGTCACATTGTGTCAGAGAATGAGAGAGGCTGTATCTTTCCAACACTCACCTGTCACATAGTGTCAGAGAATGAGAGTGGCAGTGTCTATCCAACACTCACCTGTCACATAGTATCAGAGAATGACAGAGGCTGTATCTATCCAAAACTCAGCTGTCACATCGTGTCAGAGAATGAGAGAGGCACTATCTATGCAACACTCACCTGTCACATAGCGTCGGAGAATGGGAGAGGCATTATCTTTCGAGCACTCACCTGTCACATAGTGTCAGAGAATGACAGAGGCAGTATCTATCTAGACTCATCTATGACATAGTGTCAGAGAACGAGAGAGGCAGTATCTATCCAACACTCACCTGTCATATATTGCGAGAGTATGAGAGAGGCAGAATCCAACACTAATCTGACAGAAGGTTTTCAGAATGAGAGAGGCAGTATCTATCCAACATTCACCTGTTACATAGTTTCAGAGAATGAGAGAGGCAGTATCTATCCAACATTCACCTGTCACATTGTATCAGAGAATGAGAGAGGCAGTATCGATACAACACTCACCTGTCACATAGTATCAGTGAATGAGAGAGGCAGTATCTATACAATACTCACCTGTCACATAGTATCAGAGAATGAGAGAGGCAGTAACTAAACAACACTCACCTGTCACATCGTATCAGAGAATGAGAGAGGCAGTATCTATCCAACACTCACCTGCCACATAGTATCAGAGAATGAGAGAGGCAGTACCTATCCAACACTCACCTGTCACATAGTATCAGAGAATGAGAGAGGCAGTATCTATCCTACATTCACCTGTCACATAGTTTAAGAGAATGAGAGAGGCAGTATCTATCCTACATTCACGTGTCACATAGTGTCACAGAAAGAGAGAGGCAGTTTCTATCCAACACTGACCTGTCTCATGGAGTTAGATAATGAGTGAGGCTGTATCTTTCCAACACTCACCTGTCACATCGTGTCAGAGAATGAGAGAGGCAGTATCCATCCTACACTCACCTGTCACATAATGTCAGAGAATGAGAGAGACAGTATCTATCCAACACTCACCTGTCACATCGTGTCAGAGAAAGACAGAGGCTGTATCTATCCAAAACTCAGCTATGACATCGTGTCAGAGAATGAGATAGGCAGTATCTATCCTACACTCACCTGTCACTTAGGAGTCAGGGAATGACAGATGCAGTATCTATCCAACACTTACCTGTCACATAGTATCAGAGAATGAGAGAGGCAGTACCTATGCAACACTCACCTGTCACATAGTATCAGAGAATGAGAGTGGCTGTACCTATCCAACAGTCACCTGTCACTTGGTATCAGATAATGCCAGACGCAGTATCTATCCAACACTCACCTGTGACATAGTATCAGAGAATGAGAGAGGCAGTATCTATCCTACATTCACCTGTCACATAGTTTAAGAGAATGAGAGAGGCAGTATCGATCAACACTCATCTGTCACATAGTGTCAGAGAATGAGAGAGGCAGTATGCATCCTACACTCACCTGTCACATAGTATCAGAGAATGAGAGAGGCAGTACCTATCCAACACTCACCTGTCACATAGTATCAGAGAATGAGAGAGGCAGTATCTATCCTACATTCACCTGTCACATAGTTTAAGAGAATGAGAGAGGCAGTATCGATCAACACTCATCTGTCACATAGTGTCAGAGAAAGAGAGAGGCAGTTTCTATCCAAAACTCACCTGTCTCATGGAGTTAGATAATGAGTGAGGCTGCATCTTTCCAACACTCACCTGTCACATCGTGTCAGAGTATGATAGAGGCACTATCTATCCTACACTCACCTGTCACATAATGTCAGAGAATGAGAGAGACAGTATCTATCCAATACTCACCTGTTACATCGTGTCAGAGAATGAGAGAGGCAGTATCTATCCAACACTCACCTGTCACTTAGTGTCAGAGAATGACAGAGGCTGTATCTATCCAAAACTCAGCTATCACATCGTATCAGAGAATGAGAGATGCAGTATCTATCCAGCACTCACCTGTCACATAGTGTCAGAAAATGACAGAGGCAATATCTATCTACTCTCATCTGTGAAATAGTGTCAGAGAACGCGAGAGGCAGTATCTTTCCTGCACTCACATGTCATATATTGTCAGAGAATGAGAGGGGCAGTATCTATCCAACACTCACCTGTCACATAGTGTCAGAGAATGAGAGAGGCAGTATCTATCCTACACTCACGTGTCACATAGTGTCAGAGAATGAGAGAGGCAGTATCTATCCTACACTCACCTGTCACGTAGGAGTCAGGGAATGACAGAGGCAGTATCTATCCAACACTCACCTGTCACATAGTATCAGAGAATGAGAGAGGCAGTACCTATGCAACACTCACATGTCACATCGTATCAGAGAATGAGAGTGGCTGTACCTATCCAACACTCACCTGTCACTTGGTATCAGATAATGCCAGACGC
Organism: Pristiophorus japonicus; assembly: GCF_044704955.1. Taxonomy (NCBI): domain Eukaryota; kingdom Metazoa; phylum Chordata; class Chondrichthyes; family Pristiophoridae; genus Pristiophorus; species Pristiophorus japonicus. Next base: position 119,093 of record NW_027251383.1, on the reverse strand, counting down.
AGTATCTATCCAACACTCACCTGTCACATAGTCTCAGAGAATGAGAGTGGCTGTACCTATCCAACATTCACCTGTCACTTGGCATCAGATAATGCCAGACGCATTATCTATCCAACACTCACCTGTGACATGGTATCAGAGAATGAGAGAGGCAGTATCTATCCTACATTCACCTGTCACATAGTTTAAGAGAATGAGAGAGGCAGTATCGATCCAACACTCATCTGTCACATAGTGTCAGAGAATGAGAGAGGCAGTATCCATCCTACACTTACCTGTCACATTTTTTCAGAGAATCAGACAGGCTGTATCTTTCCAACACTCACCTATCACATAGTGTCAGAGAATGAGAGAGGCAGTATCTATCCTACTCTCACCTGTCACATAGTGTCAGAGAATGAGAGAGACAGAATCTATCCAAAACTCACCTGTCACATAGTGTCAGAGAATGAGAGAGGCAGTATCTATCCTACACTCACCTGTCACATAGTGTCAGAGAATGAGAGAGGCAGCATCTATCCTGCACTCACCATTCTTATAGGAGTCAGAGAATGACAGAGGCAGTATCTATCCAATACTCACGTGTCACATCGTGTCAGAGAATGAAAGAGGCTGTATCTATCCAACACTCACCTGTCACATAGTGCCGGAGAATGAGAGAGGCATTATCTATCCAACACTTACCTGTCACATCGTGTCAGAGAATGACAGAGGCTGTATCTATCCAAAACTCACCTGTCACATAGTGTCAGAGAATGAGAGAGACAGTATCTATCCTACACTCACCTATCACATCGTGTCAGAGAATGAGAGAGGCAGTGTCTATCCAACACTCACCTGTCACATAGTATCAGAGAATGACGGAGGCTGTATCTATCCAAAACTCAGCTGTCACATCGTGTCAGAGAAAGAGAGAGCCAGTATCTATCCAACACTCACATGTCATATATTGTCAGACAATGAGAAAGAAAGTATCTATCCAACACTCACCTGTCACATAGTGTCAAAGAATGAGAGAGGCAGTATCTATCCTACACTCACGTGTCACATAGTGTCAGAGAATGAGAGAGGCAGTATCTAACCTACACTCACCTGTCACTTAGGAGTCAGAGAATGATAGAGGCAGTATGTATTCAACACTCACCTGTCACTTGGTATCAGATAATGTGAGAGGCAGCATCTATCCAGCACTCATCTGTCAGAAAGTTTTAGAGAATGAGAGAGGCAGTATCTATCCTACACTCACATGTCACATTGTTTCAGAGAATGAGAGAGGCTGTATCTTTCCAACACTCACCTGTCACATAGTGTCAGAGAATGATAGAGGCAGTATCTATCCAACACTCACCTGTCACATAGTGTCAAAGAATGAGAGAGGCAGTATCTATCCTACACTCACGTGTCACATAGTGTCAGAGAATGAGAGAGGCAGTATCTAACCTACACTCACCTGTCACTTAGGAGTCAGAGAATGATAGAGGCAGTATGTATTCAACACTCACCTGTCACTTGGTATCAGATAATGTGAGAGGCAGCATCTATCCAGCACTCATCTGTCAGAAAGTTTTAGAGAATGAGAGAGGCAGTATCTATCCTACACTCACATGTCACATTGTTTCAGAGAATGAGAGAGGCTGTATCTTTCCAACACTCACCTGTCACATAGTGTCAGAGAATGAGAGTGGCAGTGTCTATCCAACACTCACCTGTCACATAGTATCAGAGAATGACAGGCTGTATCTATCCAAAACTCAGCTGTCACATCGTGTCAGAGAATGAGAGAGGCACTATCTATGCAACACTCACGTGTCACATAATGTCGGAGAATGGGAGAGGCAGTATCTTTCCAGCACTCACCTGTCACATAGTGTCAGAGAATGACAGAGGCAGTATCTATCTAGACTCATCTATGACATAGCGTCAGAGAACGAGAGAGGCAGTATCTATCCAACACTCACCTGTCACACAGTGTCAGCGAATGAGAGAGGCAGTGTCTATCCAACACTCATCTGTCACATCGTATCAGAGAATAAGAGAGGCAGCATCTATCCTACACTCACCTGTCGCACAGTGTCAGAGAATGAGAGAGACAGTATCTATCCAACACTCACCAGTCACATCGTGTCAGAGAATGAGAGAGGCAGTATCTATCCAACACTCACCTGTCACTCAGTGTCGGAGAATGAGAGAGACAGTATCTATCCAACACTCACCTCTCACATAGTGTCAGAGAATGAGAGAGGCAGTATCTATCCAACACTCACCTGTCACATAGTATCAGTGAATGACAGAGGCTGTATCTATCCTGCACTCACCTGTCACATAGTGTCAGAGAATGAGAAGTCAGTATCTATATTACACTCACCTGTGACATGTTGTCAGAGAATGAGAGAGGCAGTATCTATCCTGCACTCACCTGTCACTTAGGAGTCAGAGAATGACAGAGGCAGTATCTATCCTACACTCACCTGTCACATAGGAGTCAGAGAATGAGAGAGGCAGTATCTATCAAACACTCACCTGTCACATACTATCAGAGAATGACAGAGGCTGTATCTATCCAAAACTCAGCTGTCACATCGTATCAGAGAATGAGAGAGGCAGTATCTATCCAACACTCACCTGTCACATAGTGTCGGACAATGGGAGAGGCAATATCTTTCCAGCACTCACCTGTCACATCGTGTCAGAGAATGATAGAGGCAGTATCTATCGACACTCATCTGTGACATAGTGTCAGAGAACGAAAGATGCAGTATATTTCCTGCACTCACATGTCATATATTGTCAGAGAATGAGAGAGGCAGCATCTATCCAACACTCTCCTGTCACATAGTGTCAGGTAATGAGAGAGGCAGTATCTCTCCTACACTCACCTGTCACATAGTCTCAGAGAATGAGTGAGGCAGTATCTCTACTACACTCACCTATCACTTCGAGTCAGAGAATGACAGAGGCAGTGTCTATCCAACACTCACCTGTCACATAGTATCAGAGAATGAGAGAGGCAGTACCTATCCAACACTCACCTGACTCTTGGTATCAGATAATGTGAGAGGCAGCATCTATCCAACACTCATCAATCAGAAAGTTTTAGAGAATGAGAGAGTCAATATCTAACCAACACTCACCTGTCATAATTACGAGAGAATGAGAGAGGCAGAATCCTACACTCATCTGTCAGAAAGTCTTAGAGAATGAGAGAGGCAGTATCTATCCAACATTCACCTGTCACATTGTATCAGAGAATGATTGATGCAGTATCTATCCAGCACTCACCTGTCACATAGTGTCAGAGAATGACAGAGGCAATATCTATCTACTCTCAACTGTGAAATAGTGTCAGAGAACGCGAGAGGCAGTATCTTTCCGACACTCACATGTCATATATTGTCAGAGAATGAGAGCGGCAGTATCTATCCAACACTCACCTGTCACATAGTGTCAGAGAATGAGAGAGGCAGTATCTATCCTGCACTCACCTGTCACTTAGGATTCAGAGAATGACAGAGGCAGTATCTATCCAACACTCACCTGTCACATAGTATCAGGGAATGAGAGAGGCAGTACCTATCCAACACTCACCTGTCACATAGTATCAGAGAATGAGAGTGGCTGTAACTATCCAACACTCACCTGTCACTTGGTATCAGATAATGCCAGGCGCAGTATCTATCCAACACTCATCTGTGACATAGTATCAGAGAATGAGAGAGGCAGTATCTATCCAACACTCACCTGTCACAAAGTTTAAGAGAATGAGAGAGGCAGTATCGATGCAACATTCATCTGTCACATATGTCAGAGAATGAGAGAGGCAGTACCCATCCTACACTTACCTGTCACATTTTGTCAGAGAATGAGAGAGGCTGTATCTTTCCAACACTCACCTGTCACATAGTGTCGGAGAATAAGAGAGGCAGTATCTGTCCTACTCTCACCTGTCACATAGTGTCAGACAATGAGAGAGACAGTATCTATCCAAAACTCACCTGTCACATCGTGTCAGAGAATGAGAGAGGCAGTATCTATCCTACACTCACCTGTCACTTCGTGTCAGAGAATGAGAGAGACAGTATCTATCCTACACTCACCTATCACATAGTGTCAGAGAATGAGAGAGGCAGTACCTATCCAACACTCACCAGTCACAAAATATCAGAGAATGACAGAGGCTGTATCTATCCAAAACTCACCTGTCACATAGTGTCAGAGAATGAGAGTGGCAGTGTCGATCCAATACTAAGCTGTCGCATAGTATCAGGGAATGACGGAGGCTGGATCTATCCAAAACTCAGCTGTCACATCGTGTCAGAGAAAGACAGAGCCAGTATCTATCCAACACTCACCTGTCACATAGTGTCGGAGAATGGGAGAGGCTGTATCTTTCCAGCACTCACCTGTCACATAGTGTCAGAGAATGACAGAGAATGACAGAGGCAATATCTAGCAACACTCATCCGTGACATAGTGTCAGAGAACGCGAGAGGCAGTATCTTTCCTACACTCACATGTCATATATAGTCAGACAATGAGACAGGCAGTATCTATCCAACAATCACCTGTCACATAGTGTCAAAGAATGAGAGAGGCAGTATCTATCGTACACTCACGTGTCACATAGTGTCAGAGAATGAGAGAGGCAGTATCTAACCTACACTCACCTGTAACTTAGGAGTCAGAGAATGATAGAGGCAGTATCTATCCAACACTCAACTGTCACATAGTATCAGAGAATGAGAGAGGCAGTACCTATCCAACACTCACCTGTCACTTGGTATCAGATAATGTGAGAGGCAGTATCTATCCAGCACTCATCTGTCAGAAAGTTTTAGAGAATGAGAGAGGCAGTATCTATCCAACACTCACCTGTCACTTCGTGTCAGAGCATGAGAGAGGCAGTATCTATCCAATACTCACCGGTCACAAAGTGTCAGAAAATGAGAAAGGCAGTATCTATCCAGCACTCACCTGTCACATAGTATCAGAAAATGTGAGAGGCTGTACCTATCCAACACTCACCTGTCACTTGGAATCAGATAATTCCAGAGGCATATCTATCGAACACTCACCTGTGACATCGTGTCAGAGAATGAGAGAGGCAGTATCGATCCAACAATCATCTGTCACATAGTGTCAGAGAATGAGAAAGGCAGTATCTATCCTACACTCACATCTCACATTGTGTCAGAGAATGAGAGAGGCTGTATCTTTCCAACACTCACCTGTCACATAGTGTCAGAGAATGAGAGTGGCAGTGTCTATCCAACACTCACCTGTCACATGGTATCAGATAATGACAGAGGCTGTATCTATCCAAGACTCAGCTGTCACATCGTGTCAGAGAATGAGAGAGGCACTATCTATGCAACACTCACCTGTCACATAGTGTCGGAGAATGGGAGAGGCAGTATCTTTCCAGCACTCACCTGTCACATATGTCATAGAATGACTGAGGCAGTATCTATCTGGACTCATCTATGACATAGTGTCAGAGAACGAGAGAGACAGGATCTATCCAACACTCACCTGTCATATATAGCGAGAGTATGAGAGAGGCAGAATCCAACACTCATCTGACAGAAGGTTTGAGAGAATGATAGATGCAGTATCTATCCAACACTCACCTGTCACATAGTGTCAGAGAATGAGATAGGCAGTATCTATCCAACACTCACCTGTCACATAGTATCAGAGAATGAGAGAGGCAGTATCTATCCAACACTCACCTGTCACATAGTATCAGAGAATGAGAGTGGCTGTAACTATCCAACACTCACCTGTCACTTGGTATCAGATAATGCCAGGCGCAGTATCTATCCAACACTCATCTGTGACATAGTATCAGAGAATGAGAGAGGCAGTATCTATCCAACACTCACCTGTCACAAAGTTTAAGAGAATGAGAGAGGCAGTATCGATGCAACATTCATCTGTCACATATGTCAGAGAATGAGAGAGGCAGTACCCATCCAACACTTACCTGTCACATTTTGTCAGAGAATGAGAGAGGCTGTATCTTTCCAACACTCACCTGTCACATAGTGTCGGAGAATGAGAGAGGCAGTATCTATCCTACTCTCACCTGTCACATAATGTCAGACAATGAGAGAGACAGTATCTATCCAAAACTCACCTGTCACATCGTGTCAGAGAATGAGAGAGGCAGTATCTATCCTACACTCACCTGTCACTTCGTGTCAGAGAATGAGAGAGACAGTATCTATCCTACACTCACCTATCACATAGTGTCAGAGAATGAGAGAGGCAGTACCTATCCAACACTCACCAGTCACAAAATATCAGAGAATGACAGAGGCTGTATCTATCCAAAACTCACCTGTCACATAGTGTCAGAGAATGAGAGTGGCAGTGTCTATCCAATACTAAGCTGTAGCATAGTATCAGAGAATGACGGAGGCTGGATCTATCCAAAACTCAGCTGTCACATCGTGTCAGAGAAAGACAGAGCCAGTATCTATCCAACACTCACCTGTCACATAGTGTCGGAGAATGGGAGAGGCTGTATCTTTCCAGCACTCACCTGTCACATAGTGTCAGAGAATGACAGAGAATGACAGAGGCAATATCTAGCAACACTCATCTGTGACATAGTGTCAGAGAACGCGAGAGGCAGTATCTTTCCTACACTCACATGTCATATATAGTCAGACAATGAGACAGGCAGTATCTATCCAACAATCACCTGTCACATAGTGTCAAAGAATGAGAGAGGCAGTATCTATCGTACACTCACGTGTCACATAGTGTCAGAGAATGAGAGAGGCAGTATCTAACCTACACTCACCTGTAACTTAGGAGTCAGAGAATGATAGAGGCAGTATCTATCCAACACTCACCTGTCACATAGTATCAGAGAATGAGAGAGGCAGTACCTATCCAACACTCACCTGTCACTTGGTATCAGATAATGTGAGAGGCAGTATCTATCCAGCACTCATCTGTCAGAAAGTTTTAGAGAATGAGAGAGGCAGTATCTATCCAACACTCACCTGTCACTTCGTGTCAGAGCATGAGAGAGGCAGTATCTATCCAATACTCACCGGTCACAAAGTGTCAGAAAATGAGAGAGGCAGTATCTATCCAGCACTCACCTGTCACATAGTATCAGAAAATGTGAGAGGCTGTACCTATCCAACACTCACCTGTCACTTGGAATCAGATAATTCCAGAGGCATATCTATCGAACACTCACCTGTGACATCGTGTCAGAGAATGAGAGAGGCAGTATCGATCCAACAATCATCTGTCACATAGTGTCAGAGAATGAGAAAGGCAGTATCTATCCTACACTCACATCTCACATTGTGTCAGAGAATGAGAGAGGCTGTATCTTTCCAACACTCACCTGTCACATAGTGTCAGAGAATGAGAGTGGCAGTGTCTATCCAACACTCACCTGTCACATGGTATCAGATAATGACAGAGGCTGTATCTATCCAAGACTCAGCTGTCACATCGTGTCAGAGAATGAGAGAGGCACTATCTATGCAACACTCACCTGTCACATAGTGTCGGAGAATGGGAGAGGCAGTATCTTTCCAGCACTCACCTGTCACATAGTGTCATAGAATGACTGAGGCAGTATCTATCTGGACTCATCTATGACATAGTGTCAGAGAACGAGAGAGACAGGATCTATCCAACACTCACCTGTCATATATAGCGAGAGTATGAGAGAGGCAGAATCCAACACTCATCTGACAGAAAGTTTGAGAGAATGATAGATGCAGTATCTATCCAACACTCACCTGTCACATAGTGTCAGAGAATGAGATAGGCAGTATCTATCCAACACTCACCTGTCACATAGTATCAGAGAATGAGAGAGGCAGTATCTATCCAACACTCACCTGTCACATAGTATCAGAGAATGAGAGTGGCTGTAACTATCCAACACTCACCTGTCACTTGGTATCAGATAATGCCAGGCGCAGTATCTATCCAACACTCATCTGTGACATAGTATCAGAGAATGAGAGAGGCAGTATCTATCCAACACTCACCTGTCACAAAGTTTAAGAGAATGAGAGAGGCAGTATCGATGCAACATTCATCTGTCACATATGTCAGAGAATGAGAGAGGCAGTACCCATCCTACACTTACCTGTCACATTTTGTCAGAGAATGAGAGAGGCTGTATCTTTCCAACACTCACCTGTCACATAGTGTCGGAGAATGAGAGAGGCAGTATCTATCCTACTCTCACCTGTCACATAATGTCAGACAATGAGAGAGACAGTATCTATCCAAAACTCACCTGTCACATCGTGTCAGAGAATGAGAGAGGCAGTATCTATCCTACACTCACCTGTCACTTCGTGTCAGAGAATGAGAGAGACAGTATCTATCCTACACTCACCTATCACATAGTGTCAGAGAATGAGAGAGGCAGTACCTATCCAACACTCACCAGTCACAAAATATCAGAGAATGACAGAGGCTGTATCTATCCAAAACTCACCTGTCACATAGTGTCAGAGAATGAGAGTGGCAGTGTCTATCCAATACTAAGCTGTCGCATAGTATCAGAGAATGACGGAGGCTGGATCTATCCAAAACTCAGCTGTCACATCGTGTCAGAGAAAGACAGAGCCAGTATCTATCCAACACTCACCTGTCACATAGTGTCGGAGAATGGGAGAGGCTGTATCTTTCCAGCACTCACCTGTCACATAGTGTCAGAGAATGACAGAGAATGACAGAGGCAATATCTAGCAACACTCATCTGTGACATAGTGTCAGAGAACGCGAGAGGCAGTATCTTTCCTACACTCACATGTCATATATAGTCAGACAATGAGACAGGCACTATCTTTCCAACAATCACCTGTCACATAGTGTCAAAGAATGAGAGAGGCAGTATCTATCGTACACTCACGTGTCACATAGTGTCAGAGAATGAGAGAGGCAGCATCTAACCTACACTCACCTGTAACTTAGGAGTCAGAGAATGATAGAGGCAGTATCTATCCAACACTCACCTGTCACATAGTATCAGAGAATGAGAGAGGCAGTACCTATCCAACACTCACCTGTCACTTGGTATCAGATAATGTGAGAGGCAGTATCTATCCAGCACTCATCTGTCAGAAAGTTTTAGAGAATGAGAGAGGCAGTATCTATCCAACACTCACCTGTCACTTCGTGTCAGAGCATGAGAGAGGCAGTATCTATCCAATACTCACCGGTCACAAAGTGTCAGAAAATGAGAGAGGCAGTATCTATCCAGCACTCACCTGTCACATAGTATCAGAAAATGTGAGAGGCTGTACCTATCCAACACTCACCTGTCACTTGGAATCAGATAATTCCAGAGGCATATCTATCGAACACTCACCTGTGACATCGTGTCAGAGAATGAGAGAGGCAGTATCGATCCAACAATCATCTGTCACATAGTGTCAGAGAATGAGAAAGGCAGTATCTATCCTACACTCACATCTCACATTGTGTCAGAGAATGAGAGAGGCTGTATATTTCCAACACTCACCTGTCACATAGTGTCAGAGAATGAGAGTGGCAGTGTCTATCCAACACTCACCTGTCACATGGTATCAGATAATGACAGAGGCTGTATCTATCCAAGACTCAGCTGTCACATCGTGTCAGAGAATGAGAGAGGCACTATCTATGCAACACTCACCTGTCACATAGTGTCGGAGAATGGGAGAGGCAGTATCTTTCCAGCACTCACCTGTCACATAGTGTCATAGAATGACTGAGGCAGTATCTATCTGGACTCATCTATGACATAGTGTCAGAGAACGAGAGAGACAGGATCTATCCAACACTCACCTGTCATATATAGCGAGAGTATGAGAGAGGCAGAATCCAACACTCATCTGTCAGAAAGTTTGAGAGAATGATAGATGCAGTATCTATCCAACACTCACCTGTCACATAGTGTCAGAGAATGAGATAGGCAGTATCTATCCAACACTCACCTGTCACATAGTATCAGAGAATGAGAGAGGCAGTATCTATCCAACAATCACCTGTCATATATTGTTAGAGAATGAGAGAGGCAGTATCTATCCAACACTCACCTGTCACATAGTATCAGAGAATGTGAGAGGCAGTATCTATCCTGCACTCCCCTGTCACTTAGGAGTCAGAGAATGACAGAGGCAGTATCTATCCAACACTCATCTGTCACATCGTACCAGAGAATGAGAGAGGCAGTACCTATCCAACACTCACCTGTCACATAGTATCAGAGAATGAGAGGGGCTGTACCTATCCAACACTCACCTGTCACTTGGTATCAGATAATGCCAGACGCAGTATCTATCCAACGCTCACCTATCACACAGTGTCAGAGAATGAGAGCGGCAGTATCCGTCCAACACTCACCTTGTCACATAGTATCAGAGAATGACAGAGGCTTTATCTATCCTGCACTCACCTGTCACATAGAGTCAGAGAATGAGAGATGCAGTATCTATCCAACACTCACCTGTCACATCGTGTCAGAGCATGAGAGAGGCAGTATCTATCCAACACTCACCGGTCACAAAGTGTCAGAAAATGAGAGAGGCAGTATCTATCCAGCACTCACCTGTCACATAGTATCAGAGAATGAGAGAGGCTGTACCTATCCAAAACTCACCTGTCACACAGTGTCAGAGAATGAGAGAGGCAGTATCTATCCTACACTCACATCTCACAATCTGTCAGAGAATGAGAGAGGCTGTATCTTTCCAACACTCACCTGTCACATAGTGTCAGAGAATGAGAGTGGCAGTGTCTATCCAACACTCACCTGTAACATGGTATCAGAGAATGACAGAGGCTGAATCTATCCAAGACTCAGCTGTCACATCGTGTCAGAGAATGAGAGAGGCACTATCTATGCAACACTCACCTGTCACATAGTGTCGGAGAATGGGAGAGGCAGTATCTTTCCAGCACTCACCTGTCACATAGCGTCATAGAATGACAGAGGCAGTATCTATCTAGACTCATCTATGACATAGTGTCAGAGAACGAGACGCAGTATCTATCCAACACTCACCTGTCATATATTGCGAGAGTATGAGAGAGGCAGAATCCAACACTCATCTGACAGAAAGTTTTAGAGAATGATAGAGGCAGTATCTATCCAAAACTCACCTGTCACATAGTGTCAGAGAATGAGAAAGGCAGTATCTATCCAAAACTCACCTGTCACATAGTATCAGAGAATGAGAGAGGCAGTATCTATCCAACACTCACCTGTCACATCGTGTCAGAGCATGAGACAGGCAGTATACATCCAACACTCACCTGTCACATGGAGTTAGAGCATGAGAGAGGCAGTATCTTCCAACACTCACCTGTCACATAGCATCAGAGAATGAGAGAGGCAGTATCGATCCAACAATCATCTGTCACATAGTGTCAGAGAATGAGAGAGGCAGTATCTATCCTGCACTCACATCTCACATTGTGTCATAGAATGAGAGAGGCACTATCGATGCAACACTCACCTGTAACATAGTGTCGGAGAATGGGAGAGGCAGTATCTTTCCAGCACTCACCTGTCAAATAGTGTCATAGAATGACAGAGGCAGTATCTATCTAGACTCATCTATGACATAGTGTCAGAGAACGTGAGGCAGTATCTATCCAACACTCACCTGTCATATATTGCGAGAGTATGAGAGAGGCAGAATCCAACACTCATCTGACAGAAAGTTTTAGAGAATGATAGAGGCAGTATCTAGCCAACACTCACCTGTCACATAGTGTCGGAGAATGAGAAAGGCAGTATCTATCCAACACTCACCTGTCACATAGTATCAGAGAATGAGAGAGGCAGTATCTATCCAACACTCACCTGTCACATAGTGTCAGAGAATGAGACAGGCAGTATACATCCAACACTCACCTGTCACGTGGAGTTAGAAAATGAGAGAGGCAGTATCTTCCAACACTCACCTGTCACATAGTATCAGAGAATGAGAGAGGCAGCATCTATCCTACACTCACCTGTCGCATAGTGTCAGAGAATGAGAGAGACAGTATCTATCCAACACTCACCTGTCACATCGTGTCAGAGAATGAGAGAGGCAGTATCTATCCAACACTTACCTGTCACTTAGTGTCGGAGAATGAGAGAGACAGTATCTATCCAACGCTCACCTATCACACAGTGTCAGAGAATGAGAGAGGCAGTATCTATCCAACACTCACCTTCTCACATAGTATCAGAGAATGACAGAGGCGGTATCTATCCTGCACTCACCTGTCACATAGAGTCAGAGAATGAGAGAGGCAGTATCTATACCACACTCACCTGTGACATAGTGTCAGAGAATGAGAGAGGCAGTATCTATCCAACACTCACCTGTCACATCGTGTCAGAGCATGAGACAGGCAGTATACATCCAACACTCACCTGTCACATAGAGTCAGAGAATGAGAGAGGCAGTATCTATACTACACTCACCTGTGACATAGTGTCAGAGAATGAGAGAGGCAGTATCTATCCTACACTCACCTGTCACTTAGGAGTCAGAGAATGACAGAGGCAGTATCTATCCAACAATCACCTGTCACATAGTATCAGAGATTGAGAGAGGCAGTACCTATCCAACACTCACCTGTCACTTCATATCAGATAATGTAAGAGGCAGTATCTATCCAACACTAACCTGTCACATCGTGTCAGAGCATGAGAGAGGCAGTATCCATCCAACACTCACTGGTCACACCGTGTCAGAAAATGAGAGAGGCAGCATCTAAGCTACACTCACCTGTCGCATAGTGTCAGAGAATGAGAGAGACAGTATCAATCCAACACTCACCTGTCACATCGTGTCAGAGAATGAGTGAGGCAGTATCTATCCAACACTTACCTGTCACTTAGTGTCGGAGAATGAGAGAGACAGTATCTATCCAAAGCTCACCTATCACACAGTTTCATAGAATGAGAGAGGCAGTATCTATCCAACACTCACCTTGTCACATAGTATCAGTGAATGACAGAGGCTGTATCTATCCTGCACTCACCTGTCACATAGAGTCAGAGAATGAGAGAGGCAGTATCTATACTACACTCACCTGTGACATAGTGTCAGAGAATGAGAGAGGCAGTATCGATCCAACACTCACCTGTCACATCGTGTCAGAGCATGAGAGAGGCTGTATCTATCCAACACTCACCGGACACAAAGTGTCAGAAAATGAGAGAGGCAGTATCTATCCAGCACTCACCTGTCACATAGTATCAGAGAATGAGAGAGGCTGTACCTATCCCACACTCACCTGTCACTTGGAATCAGATAATGCCAGAGGCATATCTATCGAACACTCACCTGTGACATCGTGTCAGAGCATGAGAGAGGCAGTATCTATCCAACACTCACCGGTCACATCGTGTCAGAAAATGAGAGAGGCAATATCTATCCAGCACTCACCTGTCACATCGTATCAGAGAATGAGACAGGCAGGATACATCCAACAATCACCTTTCACATAGTGTCAGAGAAAGTGAGAGGCAGTATCTATCCGACACTCACCTGTCACATCGTATCGGAGAATGGGAGAGGCAGTATCTAGCCAGAACTAACATGTCACATCGTGTCAGAGAATGACAGAGGCAATATCTAGCCAACATTCACCTGTGACATAGTGTCAGAGAACGAGAGAGGCAGTATCGATCCTACACTCACCTGTCACATAGTGTCAGAGAATGAGAGAGACAGTATCTATCCAACACTCACCCGTCACATAGTGTCAGAGAATGGGAGAGGCAGTATCTATCCCACACTCACATGTCACAGAACGTCAGAGAAAGAGAGAGGCAGTATCTATCCTACACTCACCTGTCACATAGTGTCAGAGCTGGAGAGAGGCAGTATCTATCCTATACACTCCTTTCACATTGGAGTCAGAGAATGACAGAGGCAATATCTATCCAATACTCACGTGTCACATAGTGTCAGAGAGTGACAGAGGCTGTATCTATCCAACACTCACCTGTCACATATTGCCGGAGAATGAGAGAGGCATTATCTATCCAACACTCACCTGTCACATCGTGTCAGAGAATGAGAGAGGCAGTATCTATCCTACACTCACCTATCAAATAGTGTCAGAGAATGAGCGAGGCAGTATCTATCCAACACTCACCTGTCACATAGTATCAGAGAATGACAGAGGCTGAATCTATCCAAAACTCAGCTGTCACATAGTGTCAGAGAACGAGAGAGGCAGTATCTTTCCTGCACTCACATGTCATATCTTGTCAGAGAACGAGAGAGGCAGTATCTATCCAACAATCACCTGTCATATATTGCGAGAGTAGGAGAGAGGCAGAATCCAACACTCATCTGTCAGAAAGTTTTAGAGAATGAGAGAGGCAGTATCTATCCAACACTCACCTGTCACATAGTGTCAGAGAATGAGAGAGGCAGTATCTATCCAACACTCACCTGTCACATAGTATCAGAGAATGAGAGAGGGAGTATCTATCGAACAATCACCTGTCACATATTGTCAGAGAATGAGAGAGACAGTATCTATCCAACAATCAGCTGTCACATAGTGTCAGAGAATGAGAGAGGCAGTATACATCCAACACTCACCTGTCACATGGAGTTAGAGCATGAGAGAGGCTGTATCTTTCCAACACTCACCTGTCACATAGTATCAGAGAATGAGATAGGCATCTTCTATCCTACACTCACCTGTCACATAGTGTCAGAGAATGAGAGAGACCGTATCTATCCAACACTCACCTGTCACATCGTGTCAGAGAATGAGAGAGGCAGTATTTATCCAACACTCAGCTGTCACTTAGTGTCAGAGAATGAGAGAGACAGTATCGATCCAACGCTCACCTATCACATAGTGTCAGAGAATGAGAGAGGCAGTATCTATCCAACACTCACCTGTCACATAGTATCAGAGAATGACAGAGGCTGTATCTATCTTGCAATTACCTGTCACATAGCTTCAGAGAATGCGAGGCAGTATCTCTCCTACACTCACCTGTGGCATAGTGTCAGAGAATGACAGAGGCAGTATCTATCCAACATTCACCTGTCACATAGTATCAGATAATGTGAGAGGCAGTATCTATCCAACACTCATCTGTCAGAAAATTTTAGAGAATGGGAGAGGCAGTTTCTATCCAGCACTAACCTGTAACATCGTGTCAGAGAATGACAGAGGCAATATCTATCCAATACTCACGTGTCACATAGTGTCAGAGAATGACAGAGGCTGTATATATCCAACACTCACCTGTCGCATCGTGCAGGAGAATGAGAGAGGCATTATCTATCCAACACTCACCTGTCACATCATGTCAGAGAATGAGAGAGGCAGTATCTATCCAACACTCACCTTTCACTTAGTGTCAGAGAATGAGAGAGACAATATCTATCCTACACTCACCGATCACAAAGTGTCAGAGAATTAAAGAGGCATTATCTATCCAAAACTCAACAATCACATAGTATCAGAGAATGACAGAGACTGTATCTATCCAAAACTCACCTGTAACATTGTGTCAGAAATGAGAGTGGCAGTGTCTATCCAACATTCACCTGTCACATAGTATCAGAGAATGTCAGAGGCTATATCTATCCAAAACTCAGCTGTCACATTGTATCAGAGAATGAGAGAAGCAGTATCTATCCAACCCTCACCTGTCACATAGTGTCGGAGAATGGGAGAGGCAGTATCTTTCCAGCACTCACCTGTCACATAGTGTCAGAGAATGACAGAGGCTGTATCTATCTGCACTCATCTGTGACATAGTGTCAGAGAACGAGAGAGGCAGTATCTTTCCTGCACTCACATGTCATATATTGTCAGAGAATGAGAGAGGCATTATCTATCCAACACTCACCTGTCACATAGTGTCAGAGAATGAGAGAGGCATTATCTATCCTACACTCACCTATCACATAGTGTCAGAGAATGAGAGAGGCAGTATCTATCCTACACTCACCTGCCACTTAGGAGTCAGAGAATGAGAGAGGCAGGATCTATCCAACACTCAACTGTCACATAGTATCAGAGAATGAGAGAGGCAATACCTATCCAACACTCACATGTCACTTGTATCAGATAATGTGAGAGGCAGTATCTATCCAACACTCCCTTGAAACATCGTGTCAGAGAATGAGAGCGGCAGTATCTATCCAGCACTCACCTGTCACATAGTATCAGAGAATGAGAGAAGCTGTACCTGTCCAACAATCACTTTTCACATGGTGTCAGATAATGTGAGAGGCACTATCTATCCGACACTCACCTGTCACATAGTCTCGGAGAATGGGAGAGGCAGTATCTATCCAGCACTCATCTGTCACATAGTATCGGAGAATGATAGAAGCAATATCTATCCAACACTCACCTGTGACATAGTATCAGAGAACGAGAGAGGCAGTATCTGTCCTAAACTCACCTGTCACATAGTGTCAGAGAATGAGAGAGGCAGTGTCTATCCAACACTCACCTGTCACATAGTTTCAGAGAATGACAGAGGCTGTATCTCTCCAAAACTCAGATGTCACATAGTGTTAGAGAATGAGAGAGGCAGTATCTATCCAACACTCACCTGTCACATCGTGTCAGAGAATGGGAGAGGCAGTATCTATCCTACACTCACATGTCACATAACGTCAGAGAAAGAGAAAGGCAGTATCTATCCTACACTCACATGTCACATAGTGTCAGAGCTGGAGAGAGGCAGTATCTATCGAACACTCATCTGTCAGAAAGTTTTAGAGAATGAGAGAGGTGTATCTATCCAACACTCACCTGTAACATAATATCAGAGAATGACAGAGACTGTATATATCCAAAACTCACCTGTCACATAGTGTCAGAGAATGAGAGAGGCAGTGTCTATCCAACACTCACCTGTCACATAGTATCAGAGAATGATAGAAGCAATATATATTCAACACTCACCTGTGACATAGTGTCAGAGAACGAGAGAGGCAGTATCTATCCTAAACTCACCTGTCACATAGTGTCAGAGAATGAGAGAGGCAGTGTCTATCCAACACTCACCTGTCACATAGTTTCAGAGAATGACAGAGGCTGTATCTCTCCAAAACTCAGATGTCACATAGTATCAGAGAATGATAGAAGCAATATATATTCAACAATCACCTGTGACATAGTGTCAGAGAACGAGAGAGGCAGTATCTATCCTAAACTCACCTGTCACATCGTGTCAGAGAATGGGAGAGGCAGTATCTATCCGACACTCAGATGTCACATAACGTCAGAGAAAGAGAGAGGCAGTATCTATCCTACACTCACCTGTCACATAGTGTCAGAGCTGGAGAGAGGCAGTATCTATCGAACACTCATCTGTCAGAAAGTTTTAGAGAATGAGAGAGGTGTATCAATCCAACACTCACCTGTAACATAATATCAGAGAATGACAGAGACTGTATATATCCAAAACTCACCTGTCACATCGTGTCAGAGAATGAGAGAGGCAGTGTCTATCCAACACTCACCTGTCACATAGTTTCAGAGAATGACAGAGGCTGTAGCTCTCCAAAACTCAGAAGTCACATAGTGTCAGAGAATGAGAGAGGGGGTATCTATCCAACACTCACCTGTCACATCGTGTCACAGAATGAGAGAGGCAGTATCTATCCTTCACTCACCTGTCATATAGTGTCAGAGAATGAGAGAGGCAGTATCTATCCTACACTCACCTCTCACTTCGGAGTCAGAGAATGAGAGAGACAGTATCTATCCAACGCTCACCTATCACATAGTGTCAGAGAATGAGAGAGGCAGTATCTATCCAACAAACACCTGTCACATAGTATCAGAGAATGACAGAGTCTGTATCTATCCTGCACTCACCTGTCACATTGTATCAGAGACTGAGAGAGGCAGTATCTATTCTACACTCACCTGTGACATAGTGTCAGAGAATGATAGAAGCAGTATCTATCTGCACTCATCTGTGACATAGTGTCAGAGAACGAGAGAGGCAGTATCTTTCCTGCACTCACATATCATATATTGTCAGAGAATGAGAGAGGCAGTATCTATCCAACAATCACCTGTCACTTAGTGTCAGAGAATGAGAGAGGCAGTATCTATCCAGCACTCACCTGTCACATCGTATCAGAGAATGAGAAAACTGTACCTATCCAACAATCACCTTTCACATGGTGTCAGAGAATGTGAGAGGCAGTATCTATCCGACACTCACCTGTCACATAGTGTCGGAGAATGGTAGAAGCAGTATCTCTCCAGCACTCACCTGTCACATAGTATCAGAGAATGACAGAAGCAATATCTATCCAAAACTCACGTGTGACATAGTTTCAGAGAACGAGAGAGGCAGTATCTATCCTACACTCACATGTCACATAGTGTCAGAGAATGAGAGAGGCAGTATCGTTCCAACACTCATCTGTCACATGGTGTCAGAGAATGAGAGAGGCAGTATCTATCCTACACTCACCTGTCACATAATGTGAGAGAATGAGAGAGGCAGTATCTATCCCACACTCACCTGTCACATTGTGTCAGAGATTAAGAGAGGCAATACCTATCTAACACTCATCTGTCAGAAAGTTTTAGAGAATGAGAGAGGCAGTATCTATCCAACACTCACCTGTCACATAGTGTCAGAGAATGACCGAGGCTGTATCACTCCAAAACTCAGATGTCACATAGTGTCAGAGAATGAGAGGCAGTCTATATCAAACACTCACCTGAAACATCGTGTCAGAGAATGAGAGTGGCAGTATCTATCCATCATTCACCTGTCACATAGTGTCAGAGAATGAGAGAGGCAGTAACTATCCTACACTCACCTGTCACTTCGGAGTCAGAGAATGAGAGAGACAGTATCTATCCAACGCTCACCTATCACATAGTGACAGAGAATGAGAGAAGCAGTATCTCTCCTACACTCACCTGTGACATAGTGTCAGAGAATGAGAAAGGCAGTATCTATCCTACACTCACATGTCACATAGTGTCAGAGAATGAGAGAGGCAGTATCGTTCCAACACTCATCTGTCACATGGTGCCAGAGAATGAGAGAGGCAGTATCTATCCTACACTCACATTTCACATAGTGTCAGAGAATGAGAGAGGCAGTATCTATCCAAAACTCACCTGTCACACAATGTCAGAGAGTGAGAGAGGCAGTATCTATCCAACACTCACCTGTCACATTGTGTCAGAGAATAAGAGAGGCAGTATCTATCCTGCACTCACCCGTCACATAGTGTCAGAGAATGAGAGAGGCAGTATCTATCCAACACTCACCTGTCACTTCGTGTCAGAAATGAGAGAGACAGTATCTATCCAACGCTCACCTATCGCATAGTGTCAGCGAATGAGAGAGACAGTATCTATCCAACACTCACCTGTATCATAGTATCAGAGAATGAGAGAGGCAGTATCTATCCAACACTCACCTGTCACATAGTGTCGGAGAATGCGAGAGGCAGTATCTTTCCAGCACTCACCTGTCACATCGTGTCAGAGAATGACAGAGTCTGATTCTATCTGCACTCATCTGTGACATGATGTCAGAGAACGAGAGAGGCACTATCTTTCCTGCACTCACATGTCATATATTGTCAGAGAATGAGAGAGGCAGTATCTATTCAACACTCACCTGTCACATCGTGTCAGAGAATGAGAGAGGGAGTATATATCCTAAACTCACCTGTCACATAGTATCAGAGAATGAGAGAGGCAGTATAAATCCTACACTCACCTGTCACTTAGGAGTCAGAGAATGACAGAGGCAGTATCTATCCAACATTCAACTGTCACATAGTATCAGAGAATGAGGGAGGCAATACCTATCCAACACTCATCTGTCACTTGTATCAGATAATGTGAGAGGTAGTATCTATCCAAAACTCACCTGTCACATAGTGTCAGAGAATGAGAGTGGCAGTATCTCTCCAACACTGACCTTTTATCAGAATTTGTCACGTAAAATGAGAGAAACACAGGAGCAGTATCTGTAAAAAAAAAAACTCAACTGGCAATCCAACTCTGCCTCACTGTACCAGAGATTGAGAGATGCAATACCTGTCCTATATTAAGCAATATATCTGAATCGTGACAGATTAGGAAAAGGGGAGGTGCAACGAGACCTGGGTGTCATGGTGCATCAGTCATTGAAGGTAGGCATGCAGATACTGCAGGCGGTTAATAAAGCAAATGGCATGTTTGCCTTCATAGCGGGGGGATTTGAGTACACGGCTAGGGACGTTTTACTACAGTTGTACAGGACCTTGGTGAGGCCTCACCTGGAGTATTGTGTACAATTTTGATCTCCTAACTTGAGTAAGGACTTTCTTGCTATTGAGGGACTGCAGCGAAGGTTCACCAAACTGATTCCCGGCATTTCGAGACTGACATAATAAGAAAGACTGGATCAACTGGGCATGTATTCACTGGAGTTCAGAAGAATGATAGGGGATCTCACAGAAAGATCGAAAATTCTGACAGGTTTCGACACGTTAAGAATGTTCGCAATGTTGGGGAGCTCCAGGACCAGGGGTCACAGTGTACGGATAAGTGGTAAGCCATTTAGGACCAAGATGAGGAGAACGTTCTACACCAGAGAGTGGTGAACCTGGGGGATTCTGTACCACAGAAAGTTGTTCAGGCCAATTCACTAAATATATTCAAAAAGGAGTTAGATGTAGTCCTTACTTTAGGGGGATCAAGGGGTATGGCGAGAAAGCAGGATTGGGGTACTGAAGTTGCATGTTCAGCCATGAACTCATTGAATGGCGGTGCAGGCTCGAAGGTCCGAATGACCTACACCTGCAACTATTTTCTATGTTTCTATGTTTCTTTGTTTCTATCCCAAACTGATAGCAATATCAGACAATGAGACGTACAGTGTCTATATCATATTCAGCAGTCAATCCTGCACTGACACACAGCACCATTGAGTGTGTGGCAGTGTCTGTCATATACACACCTGTCACTCACACACTGACACACAGTACCAGTGAGTGAGTGGCAGTGTCTGTCCTACACACCTGTCGATCTCACACTGACTCACAGGAGCAGAGAGTGAGTGACAGTGTCTGTCTTATACACACCTGTCAATCCTAATTTGATACACAGTACCAGAGAGTGAGTGACAGTGTCTGTCCTATACATACCTGTCAATCCTACACTGACACACAGTACCAAGAGTGAGTGACAGTGTCTGTCCTATACACACCTGTCAATCTCACACTGACACATAGTACCGGAAAGTGACACATAAAGTGTCTAGTCTTCCCGAACCTAGCAATTTAAAACTTCCCCATAGCCCCACTGAGTGACAGCAACAATATCAATCCCTTTTCACAGGACCAGTGCGTGTAGAACATGGTATTTGGGGTAATGTTTGGACGTAGATCGAGAACTGGTTGGCAGACAGGAAGCAGAGAGTCGGGATAAATGTGTCATTTCAGAATGGCACGCAGAACTAGTTGGGTGCCGCAGGGCTCAGTGCTGGGACCCCAGCTCTTTACAATATACATCAATGAATAAGAGGAAGGAATCGAGAGTAATATCCCCAAGTTTGCAGATGACACTCAGCTGGGTGGCGGTGTGAGCTGTGAGGAGGATGCGCAGAGGCTGCAGGGTGACTTGGACAGGTTAGGTGAATGGGCAAGTGCATGGCAGATGCTGTATAATGTGGATAAATGTGAGCTTAGCCACTTCGGTGGCAAACACATGTAGGCAGAATATTATCTGAACGGCGGCTTATTAGGAAAAGGGGAGGTGCAACGAGATCTGGCTGGCAAGGTACATCAGGCATTGAAGGTTGGCACACAGGTTGGCGCAGGTGGTGAAGAAGGCAAAAGGCATGTTGGCCTTCATAGCGAGGAGATTTGAGTATAGGAGCAGGGAGGCCTTACTGCAGTTGTACAGGGCTTTGCTGAGGCCTCACCTAGAATATTGTGTTCAGTTTTGGGCTCCTCATCTGAGGAAGGATGTCCTTGCTATTGAGGCAGTGCAGCGAAGGTTCACCAGACTGATGCCAGAGATGGCAGGACTGACATATGAGGAGAGATTGGATCAACTGGGCCTGTATTCACTGGAGTTTAGAAGGATGAGAGCGTATCTCATAGAACATGTAACATTCTGACGGGACTGGACAGGTTAGATGCAGGAAGAATGTTCCCGAAGTTGGGGAAGTCCAGAACCAGGGGTCACAGTCTAAGGATAAGGGGTAAGCCACTTAGCACTGAGATGAGGAGAAACTTCTTCATTCAGAGAGTTGTGAACCTGTGGATTTCTCTTCTCCAGAGAGTTGTTGATGCCAGTTCATTCGATATATTCAAGAGGGAGTTAGATATGGCCCTTATGGCTAAAGGGATCAAGGGGTATGGAGAGAATGCAGGACAGGGGTACTGAGGTTAATAATCAGCCATGATCTTATTGAATGGTGGTGCTGGCTCGAAGGGCCGAATGACCGACGCCTGCACCTATTTTCTATATTTCTCTGAACCCAGCCAGTGTCAGCGCCTTTAGGGGAGGGGAAACAGTGAGTGCAGAACTGAACCAAGCCAGAGTCAGCACCTTCAGGGGAGGGGAACCAGTGAGTGTAGAACTGAACCTAGCCAGAGTCAGTACCTTCCGGGGAGGGGAACCAGTGAGTGTAGAACTGAACCCAGACAGAGTCAGCATCTTCAGGGGAGGGGAACCAGTGAGTGTGGAACTGAACCCAGCCAGAGTCAGCATCTTCAGGGGAGGGGAACCAGTGAGGGTAGAACTGAACCCAGCCAGAGTCAGCGTCTTCAGGGGAGGGGAACCAGTGAGTGTAGAACTGAACCCAGCCAGAGTCAGCATCTTCAGGGGAGGGGAACCAGTGAGTGTGGAACTGAACACATCCAGCCAGGGTCAGCACCTTCAGGGGAGGGGAACCAGTGATTGTGGAACTGAACCGAGCCCTAGTCAGCATCTTCAGGGGAGGGGAACCAGTGAGTGTGGAACTGAACCCAGCCAGACTCAGAACCTTCAGGGGAGGGGAACCAATGAGTGTAGAACTTAACCCAGCCAGAGTCAGAACCTTCAGGAGAGGGGAACCAGTGAGTGTAGAACTTTACCCAGCCAGAGTCAGTACCTTCAGGAGAGGAGAACCAGTGAGTGTAGAACTGTACCAAGCCAGAGCCAGTACATTCAGGAGAGGGGAACTAGTGAGTGTAGAACTGCACCCAGCCAGAGTCAGTACCTTCAGGAGAGGGGAACCAGTGAGTGTAGAACTGAACCCAGCCAGAGTCAGCACCGTCAGGGGAGGGAACCAGTGAGTGTAGAACTGAACCCAGACAGAGTCAGCACCTTCAGGGGAGGGGAACCAGTGAGTGTAGAATTGAAACCAGACAGAGACAGCACATTCAGGGGAGCGGAACCAGTGAGTGTAGAACTGAACCCAGACAGAGTCAGCACATTCAGGAGAGGGGAAACAGTGTGTGTGGAACTGAACCCAGTCAGAGTTGGTGATGAAAGTTGGGAGCAGAGGACAAGCTGAATTTCACGACAGGAATGGGGAAGAGAGTATGGAGTGGGAATTTACTGCTTTCTGGAACAAGAGAGGAAAGAATGTTCTCTAGAATCTAGAATTGTCTGTTCTGAATTTCTGTCCTGTACTAGCAGTAATGACTTTTGTAAACTCCTTTTCCAGGATATTCGGGGGGCAGGATTTGCAGGCGGGGAACTCAAACCAAACATCACGTCAAGATCTGACGGAATCACTCGATTCCTCAGGACCTGAAAATCGTCAGCCTTTGAATGTGGAAGGAGAAAAGTTTGTCTGTTCTATCTTTGGGAACAGGTTTCAAACATCAGTGATACTGGAAAAGCACCGAGACACACACACCCGAATGAGAGTGTTCCAGTGCACTGACTGTGGAAAGAGCTTTAACCAGTTACACAGACTGACAAAACGTCGCACCATTGACAGCGGGGAGAAACCATACACATGTTCTGTGTGTGGACCAGGCTTCAACTGACCGTCCAAGCTGAAGAGACACAAGGGCACCCGCATCACGGAGAAACCGTGGGAATGTGGGGACTGTGGGAAGGTATTCAATTACCCATCTGATCTGGAAGTTCATCGGCGCTGTCACACTGGGGAGAGGCCGTTCACATGCTCTGACTGTGGGAAGCCTTTCACTACATTATCCACCCTGCTGACACACCAGCGAGTTCACACTCGGGAGAGGCTGTTCACCTGCTCCGATACTGCCTCTCTCATTCTCTGATATGATGTGACAGGTGAGTGTTGGATAGATACTGCCTCTCTCATTCTCTGATACAATGTTACAGATGAGTGTTGGATAGATACTGCCTCTCTCATTCTCTGACACTATGTGACATGTGAGTGGAGGATAGATTCTGCCTCTCTCATTCTCGATCACTATGTGACAGGTGAGTAGGATAGATACTGCCTCTCTCATTCTCTGACACTATGTGACAGGTGAGTGTAGAATAGATAATGCCTCTCTCTAACTCTGACACCCTGTCAAAGGTGAGTGTTGGTTAGATACTGCCTTTCTCATTCTCTGACACTATGTGACAGGTGAGTGTAGGATAGATACTGCCTCTCTCATTCTCTGACACTATGTGACAGATGAGGTTTGGTAAGATACTGCCTCTCTCATTCTCTGACACGATGTGACAGCAGAGTGTTGGATAGATACTGCCTCTAACATTCTCTGACACTATGTGACAGGTGAGTGTAGGATAGATACTGCCTCTCTCATTCTCTGACACTATGTGACAGATGAGTTTTGGTAAGATACTGCCTCTCTCATTCTCTGACACTCAGTGAAAGGTGAGTGTTGGATAGATACTGCCTCTCTTATTCTCTGAGACTATGTCACAGGTAAGTGTTGGATAGATACTGCCTCTCTCATTATCTGATACAAATGGCAGGTGATTGTTGGAGAGATACTGCCTCTCTTATTCTCTGATACCAAGTGACAGATGAGTGTTGGATAGATACTGCCTAACTCATTCTCTGACACTATGTGACAGATGAGTGTTAGATAGTACTGCCTCTCTCATTCTCTGACACTATGTGGCAGGTGAGTGTTGGATCTGTACTGCCTCTCTCATTCTCTGAAACTATGTGACATGTGAGTGTAGGATAGATAGTGCCTCTCTCATTCTCTGATGCGATGTGACAGGTGAGTGTTGGATACATACTGCCTCTCTCATTCTCTGACACTATGAGACAGGTGAGTGTTTGATAGATACTGCCTCACTCATTTTCTGACACTATGTGACAGGTGAGTGTAGGATAGATACTGCCTCTCTCATTCTCTGACACTATGTGACAGGTGAATGTTGGATACATGCTGCCTTCCTCATTCTCTGACACTATGTGACAGGTGAGCGTTGCATATATACTGCCTCTCTCATTATCTGATTCTGTAAGACAATTTTATTTAGGATAGCTACAGCCTCTCTCATTCTCTCACACTATGTGACAGTTGAGTGTTGGACAGATACTGCATCGCTCATTCTCTGATACAAGTGACAGGTGAGTGATGGATAGATACTGCCTCTCTTATTCTCTGATACCAAGTGACAGGAGAGTTTTGGATAGATACTGCCTAACTCATTCTCTGACACTATGTGACAGGTGAGAATTATAATTAGAGGTCTGGGTAATTTACGGGAACACATAGAATCATAGAAACATAGAAAATAGGTGCAGGGGTAGGCCTTTAGGCCCTTCTAGCCTGCACCGCCATGCAATGAGTTCATGGCTGAACATGCAACTTCAGTACCCCATTCCTGCTTTCCCGCCATACCCCTTGATCCACCTACTAGGATTGACTACATCTAACTCCTTTTTGAATATATTTAATGAATTGGCCTCTACAACTTTCTGTGGTAGATAATTCCACAGGTGCACCACTCTCTGGGTGAAGAGGTTTCTCCTCATCTCGGTGCTTAATGGCTTAGCCCTTATCCTAACACTCTGTCCTCTGCTCCTGGACTTCCCCAACATCGGGAACATAGTTGCTGCATCGAACCTGTCCAGTTCCGTCAGTATTGTATATGTTTCGATGAAATCCCCTTTCATTCTTCTAAGCTCCAGTGAATACAAGCCCAGTCGATCCAGTGTCTCCTAATATATCAGTCCTGCCATCCCGGGAGTCAGTCTGATGAAACTTCGCTGCAATCGCTCAATACCAAGAATGTCGTTCCTCAGAATAGGAGACAAAAACTGAACACCATATTCCAGATGAGACATCACTTATGCCCTGTAAAACTGCAGTAAGACCTCCATGCTCGTGTATTCAAAACCACTAGCTATGAAAGCCAATATGCCATTTATCATATTCAACGTGTGCTGTACCTGTACCTGCATGCCAATTTCAATGACTGATGTACCATGACACACAGGTCTCGTTGCACGTCCCCTTTTCCTAATCTGCCGCCAATCAGATAATATTTTGCCTTGGTGTGTTTGCCCCCAAGTTGGATAACCTCACATTTATCAACATTATACTGCATCTGCCTTGCTTTTGCCCACTCACCTAACCTATCCAAGTCAACCTGCAACCCCTTACCATCCTTCTCACAGCTCACACCGCAACTCAGCTTAGTGTCATCTGCAAACGTGGAGATAGAATACTCAATTCCTTCATCAAATCATTAATGTATATTGTAAGTAGCTGGGGTCTGCGGCAATCCACTAGTCACTGTCTGCCATTCTGAAAAGGAACCGTTCATCCCAACTCTCTGCTTCCTGTCTGCCAACCAGTTCTGTTTCCACGTCAATACATTACCGCTAATACAATGTGCTTTAATTTTGCGCAAAATCTCTTGTGTGGGCCCTTGTCAAAAGCCTTTTGAAAGTCTAAATACACCACATCCACTGGTTCTCCCGTGCCCACTCTACGAATTAAATTCTCAAAAAATTCTAGAAGATTTATCATGCATGGTTTCTCTTTCATAAACCCATGCTGACTTAGAGCGATCCTATCACTGCTATCCAAATGCGCTGCGATTTCAACTTTAATAATTGATTCCAGCATTTTCCGCACTACTGATGTCAGGCGAACCGGTAATTAATTACCTGATTTCTTTCTCCCTCCTTTTTTAAAATGTCGTTTGCGATTAGCTACACTCCAATCCGTAGGAATTGATCCAGACTCGATACACCGTTGGAAAATGATCACCAATGCATCCATTATTTCAAGAGCCACTTCCTTAATTACTCTGGGATGCAGACTATTAGGCCTCGGGGATTTATCGGCCATCAATCCCATCAATTTCCCGAAAATAATGTCCCACCATATAAGGATTTCCTTCAGTTCCTCCTTCTCACTAGACCCTCGGTCCTCTAGTATTTCCGCAAGTTTATTTGTGTCTGCTTTTGTGAAGACAGAACCAATGTATCTGTTCAACTAGTCTGCTATTTCCTCATTATAAATTCACAGAATCAGACTGCAAGGGACCTAGGATTTCCTTCACCAATCTTTTTTCTCTTCACATATCAATATAAGTTTTTGCAGTCCGTTTATATGTTGACAGCATGCTTCCTGTCATATTCTATTTCCCCCCTATTAATTAAAATTTTTTCCTCCTTTGCTGAATTCTAAATTTCTCCCAGTCCTCATGGTTGCTGCATTTTCTGGCCAGTGTTTATGCCTCTTCCATAGATTTAGCACTATCCTAAAATCCCCTTGTTAACCACGCTTGGGACACCTTCCACGTTTTATTTTTACTCCAGAAAGGATGTACAATTGTCGAATTTCTTCCATGTAACCCTTAAATGTTTGTCATTGCCTAACCGCCGTCAAGCCTTTAATATCATTCATTAATCTATACTACCAATTCATCGAACCATAGATAATATGTTTGCAATGTTTCACCATTTAAATTGTAACATGCTTTTCTATTATTTCTGCCAAAAGTGGACAACATCGCATTTTCCCACATTATCATCAATCTGGCTAATTTTTCCCACTCACTTAGCCTGTCTGAATTCCTTTGCAGATTTTTTGTATCCTCAGAATTTCATTTCCAACCATTCTTTGTATAATCAGCAAACTTTGACACATTACACTCCGTCCCTTCATCCACGTCATTGATATAGATGATAAATAGTTGAGGACCCAGCACCGATCCTTGTGGCACCTCACTCGTCACTCTTTGCCAATGGGAAAATTACGCATTTATCTCAACTCTCTGTTTTCATGTTAGTTAACCAATCCTCTATCAATTTTAAAATATTATCCCCAAACCTGAGCGTTTTTATCTTCCATGGTAACCTCTTACGTGGCACAATATCGAATACCTTCTGCACCTCTAAATACTATGCATCCACTGCTAACCCCTTATCCACCCTGCTCCTGACATCCTCAAAGAACTCCAGCATTAAGTCTTTGTCACTCTTCGACTGTCTGTCTCTATCTCGCTCTGTCTCTCTCGCTTTGTCGATCTCTTTCTCTCATGTTCTCTCTATCTCGCTGTCTGCCTCTCGCTGGTTCTCTGTTTGTCTCTGTCTCTCAATCGGTTTGTCTCTTTCTCACGGTGTTCAGTTCTCTTTGAAGCTCGATTACTGTTCTGACACATTTAGCCGCCATCAGTTTCTCGTTATTATAGTGGTGAGTATGCCTGCCTGTCACGTGGGAGACCCAAATTCAATTACCTGACGCGAATGAAACATTTTTAAGCTAATGAATTTTACATTTGTTTCTTGGTGTAGATTTATGTCAATATGTTCAAGAGCAATATAGAACAGTAACAAATACAGCAAGAAGTGATTGACTGTTCCGAAGGTTTAAGGAAGATGTGCCCTTCTGCTGCAGAGAGATGGATGATTGAGTTTTGCCTGAGTAACATTTATAGAGTCAGAGACCAAGTAGTCATGGCTGAGTGGTTCGGGCGATGGACGAGAAATTCATTGGGTTTGCCTGCGCAGGTTTGGAATCCTGCCAACTATGGTTACCATAATTAATAGGAGCAGGAATAGACTGTTGAAACACATGATCCTGCTCAGTTCCGTTCCGCATAGCTCTATATGGGCAGAGCTGCAGAAAACCAAAGGGCAAAAAAAGTTAGTGGGAGTTGTGTGCAGATCTCCAAACAGCAGTAGTGATGTTGGGGAGGGCATCAAACAGAAAATTAGGTGTGCATGCAATAAAGGTGCAGCAGTTATCAAGGGTAACTTTAATATGCACATAGATTGGGCTAACCAAACTGGAAGCAATACGGTTTGAGGAGGATTTCCTGCAGAGCATAAATGATGGTTTCCTCGACCAATATGTCGAGGAACCAACTAGGAGGGAGGCCACCTTAGACTGGGTGTTCTGTAATGATAGAGGATTAATTATCAATCTCGCTGTGTGATGCCCCTTTGGGGAAGAGTGATCATAATATGGTGGCATTTTACATTAGGATGGAGAACGAAACAGTTAATTCAAAGACCATGGTCCAGAACTTAAAGAAGGGTAACTTTGAAGGTATGAGGCGTGAATTAGCTACGATAGATTGGCGAATGATACTTAAGGGGTTGACAGTGGATTGGCAATGGCAGACATTAGAGACCACATGGTTGAACTACAACAATTGTATATCCCTGTTTGGCATAAAAATTAAAAAGGAAAGGTGGCTCAACCGTGGCTATCAAGGGAAATCAGGGATCGGTTTAAAGCTAAGGAAGTGGCACACAAATTGACCAGAAATGGTAGTGATCCCGGGGACTGGGAGAAATTTAGTACTCAGCAAAGGAGGACAAAGGGTTTGATTAGGGCAGGGACAATAGAGTCCGAGAGGAAGCTTGCAGGGAATATTAAAACGGACTGCAAAAGCTTCTATAGATATGTAAAGAGAAAAAGGTTAGTAAAGACAAACGTAGGTCTCCTGCAGTCAGAATCAGGGGAAGTCATTACGGGGAACAAAGAAATGGCTGACGAAAGGAACAAGTACTTTGGTTCGGTATTCATTATGGAGGACACAACAAGCTTCCGGATATAAAAGGGGTCAGAGGATCTAGTCAGATGGAGGTGCTGAGGGAAATCCTTATTATTCGGGGAATTGCGCTTGGACAATTGATGGGATCTAAGGCCGATAAATACCCAGGGCCTGATGATCTGCATCCCAGAGTACTTAAGGAGGTGGCCTTGGAAATAGCGGATGCATTGACAGTCATTTTCCAACATTCCATGGACTCTGGATCAGTTCCTATGGAGTGGAGGGTAGCCAATGTCACTCCACTTTTCAAAAAAGGATGGAGAGAGAAAACAGGGAATTATAGAACGGTCGGCCTGACCTCAGTAGTGGGTAAAATGATGGAATCAAGTATTAAGAATGTCATAGCAGCACATTTGGTAAGAGGTGACATGATAGGTCCAAGTCAGCATGGATTTATGAAACGCAAATAAAGCTTGAGAAATCTTCTGGAATTTTTTGAGGATGTTTCCAGTAGAGTGGACAAGGGAGAACCAGTTGTTGTGGTGTATTAGGACTTTCGGAAGGCTTTCGACAAGGTCACACACAAGAGATTAATGAGCAAAGTTAAAGCACATGGGATTGGGCGTAGTGTGCTGAAGTAGATTGAGAACTGGTTGTCAGACAGGAAGCAAAGAGTAGGAATAAATGGGTGCTTTTCAGAATGGCAGGCATTCACTAGTGGGGTACCGAAAGGTTCTGTGCTGGTGCCACAGCTGTTTACATTTTACATTAATGATTTGGACGAGTGGATTAAATGTAATCTCTCCAGGTTGCGGATGACACTATGTTGGTAGGCAGTGTGAGCTGCGAGGAGGATGCTATGAGGCTGCAAAGTGACTTGATAGGATAGGTGAGTGGTAAAATGCATGGCAGATCAAGTGTAACGTGGACAAATGTGAGGTTATCTACTTTGGTGGTAAAAACAGAGAGACAGACTATTATCTGAATGGTGATAGATTAGGAAAAGGGGAGGTGCAACGAGACCTGGGTGTCATGGTACATCAGTCAGTGAAGGGTGACAGACAGGCACAGCAGGCGGTTTAGAAAGCAATTGGCATGTTGGCCTTCATAGCGAGGTGATTTGAGTACAGGAGCAGGGAGGTGTTACTACAGTTGTACAGGGCCTTGCTGAGGCCACACCTGGTGCATTGTGCACATTTTTGGTCACCTAACGTGAGGAAGGACAATCTTGCTATTGAGGGAGTGCACCAGACTGATTCCCGGAATGGCGGGAGTGACATATCAAGAAAGATTGGATCAACTGGGCTTGTATTCACTGGAGTCCAAATGAATTGGAGGGGATCTCATTGACACGTTTAAAATTCTGACTGGTTTAGACAGGTTAGATGCAGGAATAATGTTCCCAATGTTGGAGAATTCCAGAACCGGGCCACAGTCTAAGGATAAGGGGAAAGCCATTTAGGACCGAGATGAGGAGGAATTTCTTCACCCAGAGAGTGGTGAACCTGTGGAATTCTCTACCACAGAAAGTTGTTGAGGCCAGTTCACTAAATATGTTCAAAAAGGAGTTAGATGAAGTCCTTACTACTAGGGAATCAAGGGGTATGGTGAGAAAGCAGAAATAGGTCCTGAAGTTGCATGTTCAGCCATGAACTCATTGAATGGCGGTGCAGGCTCGAAGGTTCATTTAAATTGTAAGGTAATAAATGGGAGGTTATCCACTTTGGTGGTGAAAACAAAGAGATAGACTATTATCTGAATGGTGATAGATTAGGTTGGCATGCAGGTACTGCAAGCGGTTCAGAAAGCAAATGGCATGTTGGCCTTCCTAGTGAGAGGATTTGACTACCGGGGCAGGGAGGTGTTACGACAGTTGTGCAGGGCCTTGCTGAGGAAACACCTCAGTATTGTGCACAGTTTTGGTCACATAGCTTGAGGAAGGACATTCTTGCTTTTGAGGGAGTGCAGCGAAAGTTCACCAGACTGATTCCCGCGTTGGCGGGACAGACATATCAAGAAAGACTTGATCAACTGGGGTTGTATTCACTGGAGTTCAGATGAATGAGTGGGGATCTGATAGAAACGTTTACAATTCTGACGCGTTTAGACAGATTAGATGCACGAAGAATGTTCCCAATTTTGGGGAAGTCCAGAACCAGGGGCCTCAGTCTAATGATAAGGGGTTAGCCATTTAGTACCGAGATGTGGAGAAACTTTATCACCCAGAGAGTGGCGAACCTGTGGAATTCATACCACAGAAAGTTGTTGAGGCCAATTCACTAATTATATTCAACATATGTTAGCTGTAGTCCTTACTAGTTGGGGGATCAAGGGGTATAGCGAGAAAGCAGGAATGGGGTACTGAAGTTGCATGTTCAGCCTTGAACTCATTGAATGGCGGTGCAGGCTCGAAGGGCCATTTAAATTGTAATGTGGATAAATGGGAGGTTATCCACTTTGGTGGTGAAAACAGAGAGACAGACTATTATCTGAGTGGTGACAGATTAGATTGGCATGCAGGCACAGCAGGCGGTTATAAAGCAAATGGCATGTTAGCCTTCCTAGTGAGGGGATTTGAGAACCGGGGCAGGGAGATGTTACGACAGTTGTACAGGGCCTTGGTGAGGCGACACCTCGAGTATTGTGTACAGTTTTGTTCTCCTAACTTGAGGAAGGACATTCTTGCTATTGAGGGAGTGCAGCAAAGGTTCACCAGACTGATTCCCGGGATGTCGGGACTTACATATCAAGAAAGACTTGATCAACTGGACTTGTATTGAGTGGAGTTCAGAAGAATGAGAGGGGATCTCATGGAAACGATTAAAATTCTGACGGGTTTAGACAACTGAGATGCAGGAAGAATGTTCCCAATGTTGTGGAAGTCCAAAACCAGGGGTCACTGTCTAAGGATAAGGAGTAACCCATTTAGGACCGAGATGACGAGAAACATCTTCACCCAGAAAGTGGTGAACCTATGGAATTCTCTACCACAGAAAGATTTTGAGGCCAATTCACTAAATATATTCAAAAAGGAGTTAGATGTAGCCCTTACTACGAGGGGGATCAAGGGGTATGGCGAAAAAGCAGAAATGGGGTACTGAAGTTGCATGTTCAGCAATGAACTCATTGAATAGCGGTGCTGGCGCTAAGGGCCGAAGGGCCTACACCTGCACCTATTTTCTATGTTTCAATCTTTCTACAATTGGTATGATAACCATTGCGCAATGTAAAAAAACAATTGCATTTCTACATTGAGGATGAAAACCAATACACAGGGTAAAACTGTTCCATATAATTGTTGAAGTGGGTATGATAACGAACACACAGAGTAAACGCTTACATTTAATTGTTACATTGGGTATGGTAACCAATACACAATGTAAAATTGTTACATTTAAATATTAAATTTATTCGAAAAACTAAAATGTCCTGTATAAGTTTTGCATGTAATATTTTATTTGGGTATAAATATTGCACAAGAAATAACTTTAATATTCTATTGTTAAGTTGGGTATGATAACGAATACACATGGTAAAACTCTTAAATGCAAATGCTACATTGTGGATGAAAACGAATATACAGGTAAATACTGTTCCGTTGATTTGTTGAATCGGGTTTCATAATTAACACACAGAGTGAAATTGTTACATTGCACTGTAACATTTCGCATGATAACTAATACATAGAGTAAAATATTCAGAGTGAACTTTTAAATTGGGTATGATAACCAATACACAGAGTAATACTTTTGCATTTAATTGTTGATTTAGGTATGATAACTAATACACAGAGTAAAATTGTAACAAGGAAATGATGACTTTTTATGATCACAAAAAAACAGTGGCAAACTGGCAATTAATAGCTGAATTGGATATGATATCCAATACTCAGGGTACAAATTACACGTAATTGTGAAATTGTTGACAATACCGAATAAACTGGGTAAGAGTGTTGCAGCTAATTGTTAACTTCTGTATGTATGCAATAGAGGGTAACATTTATATTTGAATCTCAAATTAGGTATGATTACCAATACTCTCGTAAAACTGTTGCATGTAATATTTGAATTGTGTAAGATAACTAATACATAGTCTTAAACTGTTACATTTAATTGTAAATTGGATATAACTAATATACATGTACGACTTTTACATTTAATTGTAAGATTCTGTATGATAACTATCATCAACATCATAGCCAGTCTCACGTTGTCAATAATTACTTAACTCCAGACTGGAAATGAGTACTCATGTGAATGGAGAGTCAAATCCGGTACCTACCGTCTCTGTCAAACATGACACCCAATAGGCAGGATAAAACTGTGAGGTTCAATTGTAGATGTGGCTACGATAACCAATAGCCAAGGTACATCTGTTACATTTCATTGTTACATTGTGTGTGATAACCAATGCCCAGTTTAAAACCGTTACATTTATCTGTTAAACTGAGTATGGTATGTAATGAAAAGCGTAAAACTATTACATTTAATTGTTAAATTGATTATCACTAATACACAGGGTAAGACTGTTGCAAGTAATTGTTAAATTGGATACGCTAATCAATACACACTTGCAAACTTATACTTTTAATTGTTAAATGAGTGAATTGTCAAATCCAAAGTATAAGACTGTTAACATTTAATTGTTCAATTGATTATAAATAATGCAAATGGTAATACATTTATATTTCTTCGTTAAATTGATAATGATAACAAATATACGGGTTAAAAATGTGGCAGATAATTGTTAAATTTGGTTTGCTAATAAAGATACAATGGGAAACTGTTACATTCATTTACTAAATTGGATATGATAACCAATCACAGTGTAAAACTGAAACATTTAAATCTTAAAGCTAGTTTTACATCTAATATGCAGGCAAAACTTACATATAATTGTTAACTTGGGTACAATAACGAATACAGAGTGAAAAACTGTGAAATATATTGTTAAATTGGGTATGATAACGAATACACGGGTAAAACCTCTACATTTCATTATTTAATTGGTTATGATAACCAATAAACGGATAAGACTGATACATGTAATTGTTAAATTCGTATATGAATGTACGTATAAATAGGGTAAAACTTATATTTAATTGTGAAATTTGGTATGATAACCAATACACAGGGAACAACTGTTACATTTATTTGATACATTTAGAATGATAAGCAATACACATGTTAAAACTGTTATACGTCATTTTTTAAATTGGTGATGATATCCAATATGCATTCTGTACTGTTACATTTAATTTTGAAGTTGTTTTTTTTTGTGTATCTGAAAATCATGCACTCCCATGTTCCGCCAGCAGGGAGTGTTTTCCCTGAAGTCCCAAGGGATTCCAGCATCCCTTGAGAAAACTATATATAAGCCGGTCCCTAAGGCCTGTTTCTCACTCTGGAGTGTCTTAATAAAGATTGAGGTCACAATTACTTTAACCTCCCTGTGTGCAGTCTCATCTGTGTTAGGAACACAATACCCGGCGACGAATTTCCGAATCCAATGCAAAGATGCAACAAACTGTGGGCATCCTGGAGAAGTTCTTAGAGGGTGAGAACTGAGAAGCCTATGTCGACCAGTTCTTTGTAGCCAACACGCTGTCGGTGAAGGACGCGCTGCAAAAAGGAGAGCGGCACTCCTCACAATCTGGGGGCACCGACCTACAGACTCATAAAGTATCTTATGGCTCCGGTGAAACGCACAGATAAGTCGTATGAGGAGCTATGTATACTAGCTTGGGAGCATCTTATCCCGAGGGAGAGCGTGTTGATGGCGAGGTATCGGTTCTACACATGCCAGCAATCTGAAGGTCAGGAAGTGGCGAGCTACGTCATCGAGCTAAGGCGACTTGCAGGACAATGTGAGTTTGATAGCGGCCTGGAGCAAATGCTCAGAGACTTTTTTGTACTGGCCACGAGACCATCCTCTGAAAAGTTTTCACTGCAGAGACACCGGCCCTCAGTAAGGCCATTGCGATTGCACAGTTGATTATGTCCACCAATGATAACACCAAACAAATCTCTCAGCACACAAGTGATGGCAATTTTCATAAATTAATTGAAAACTGTGTTTACGAGCAGAAATATACAGGGCAGAAAGCACGAGTCTGCAACTGCCAGCAGGCGTCAGGTGAACAGATGATTCAGATCTGCAACAAAGGAAGAATGAAAGGCAATTCACACCTTGTTGGCGTTGTGAAGGCTTCCATTCAGCCCATTTATGCCGCTTTAACGGGTATGTTTGCAAGAGCTGAGGAACAATAGGGCAGCTCCAACGAACTTGCAGATAAGCTGCAAGCTCTGCAAATCCAGCTAACCACCAAGTTGGAGAGGAAGATCGGTCCATCGTGGATCAAAGCAATTTCGAGCCTTAGAGAGAGGAGGCAGATGCTCAAGTACATGGGGTGCACACATTTTCGACGAAATGTCCAGCTATAATGCTAAAAGTAAAATTGAATAGCTTACCCGTAGCCATGGAACTGGACACTGGCGGTGCACAGTCTGCCCTGAACAACCCATAGCAGACACCACCTTTTTCGAGCCCACAACTCACAACCAAAGAATCAATGACACCACGCCAGACCAGGTAATCGTACCCATCATGCCCAACAGCCCAGCAAGGTCAGACTCACCGAGTAAGCCTGAAAAACCAAAAACCCGCCAGCCCAGCGAGGGCACAGCCAACACAACAGAACCGACAAATGTACCGACGCGGTCCACCAGACAAAGAAAGGCTCCCGACCGCATCACCTTGTAAATAGTTTTCACTTTGATTTTGGGCGGGAGTTATGTTGTGTGCCTGTAAAGCAGGCACTCACATGTTCTGCCACCAGGGAGCTCATCCGCTGAAGTCCAGTGTGATCCCAGCATCCCTTGGGAGCTCAGTATATCAGCCGGCCCCTCAGGCCTGTTCCTCAACCTGGAGTATCTTATTAAAGACTGAGGTCACTGTTACTTTAACCTCTCCTTGTGCAGCCTCACCTGTGTTTGGAACGCAATACAGAAAAAATGTCCGAATGAGTTACACAAATCAAGAACTATTCTGAGTGACGGAGAAACTAAGTGACTTTACGGTTCATCACGGGTTGGACATTTTTAAGTGTTGGTCAGTTAAAGCCCACGCGGTCCTCAAATTAATGTGACATCTAATTGTGGTAATAATGGTGGTGGTAGGGATATGTATGGTGATCAAACTATATTTGATGTGCACGATCAGAGGTATATACAACCGCGTGGTTCTGGCTGAAAACCAAACAACCTTGTTAACTATGTAATGCAGACATGATAAGGCGGCGATTTACTTTGTATCGCGTTAGGGAAACAACTAAGAGCCCCGAACTTATGCTCCATATGTACAAAAATAAATAAGAGTGGCGTGCTAATATCCCAGGGAAACGGTCAGGTGTAGTATGTAAAGACTCCGCAAAAGACCGAACAATGAGCGATCCCAATGATATGAATGTGATATCATCATTTCCAGCAGATGGCTCAAATCTTATATGTGGTCAGCTGATTATTCAGAAATAATCAGAAACCAAAACAAGGGACTTAAAGGGCAGATGTCAAATCGTAATTACAATTAATAATAATAATTGGGATGTTTTAAAATAGAGTTAACAGGTGTTTAAAAATAATCCGACAGCCTGTTTTTCAGACTGTGGGAAACAAGTGTGGGAGGCTTTACACAGGGGAGCAGATGTTCCAATTCATAGAGCAAATGCCTTGAGAGTCGGAAGTGACACAGATAATATAGAATGTGAATGGTCTAAAAATATACGATTTAAATAAAAAGAATCATAACACCATGTAACCGGAATTACCAATTAAGGCACACAGAAGCCAGATTGGAGGAAGCACCCGACCAATAATCATGTATTAATCAATCAGCATGTATGAATATAAACTTGCGTAATTATGTAATGCTATAATCTGAAACTGTATAAATAAGATGCTTCTAGCCGTATCTTTGAGCATTCCTTCAAGGATAGTTCCCCTTCTGTCTTTTATTAATAAAAACGTTATTTACTTTAAGGCTAACGAATCCCGAGTGGTGGTTTGAAGTTAACCCTAACATCCCCAAACTCTCCTACCCGCCAAGCTCTCCTACCCGCCCAAGCTCTCTTACCCCCCAAGCAATTCTAGCCTCCTAAGCTCTGCTGATTTCCAAGCACTCTTACCATCCCCCCAAGCTCTCCTACCCCGCAAGCTCTCCTCCCCCAAGCTCTCCTACCCACGCAACTCTCGCACCCCCAACCTCTCTAACCCTCAAACTGTCCAACTCCCGAAGGTCCCCTACCCCACAAGCTCTACTAACGCAGCTCTCCGACTCCCAAGCTCTCCATCCGACCCAAAGCTGTCCTACACCACCCAAGCACTCATACTGCTACCCAGCCAAGGTCTCCTATCACCCGAAATCTCCTACCGTCCAAGCTCCCTACTCCTCAATCTCTCCTACCCACCAAGAACTGCAACCCACCCCAAGCTATCCCACCCCCCAGCCAAGCTCTCCTAGCGCCTCAAATCTCCGACCCTCCAGACTCCCTAGCCCCCAAGTTCTCCTACTTCCGAAGCTATCCTTCCCCTTTCCCACGCGTTCCGACCCCACGAGAATTCTCATACCTCTTCCCGAAGCTCTCTACCCCCCATGCTATCGAATACTTCTCACACAGCTTTCTTTTCCCCCCAGATCTCTCTCTCTCAACGCCAGCGTTTTCACCACCCCAACTACCTTTCACCTCCCCATTGCTCTCTGCCCCCCGAATGTCTCCTCCCCTAGGTTCTCGATATCTACCCCCATCCAAGCTCTCTCTTCTCTGCAAACCCCACCCCAAGCTTCCTCTTCTCACCAACCACCCCCCCATAATCCAAGCCCTCTCTTCTCTCTCCCACCATAAGCTCTCTACTCTCCTAAGCTCTATCCACCTCCAAGCTCTCTCCCCCTCAAGCTCTCTCCCCTCAAACTCTCTCCCCCTTCGCTCTCTCCCACGCCCCCCCTCAAAAGCACTCTCAACCCCCAAGCTCTCTTCCCTCAGCTCTCTTCCCTACCCAACGTGTTTTCTCCCCAAGATCTCTTTCCCCTCCAAGCACCCTTCTACCCCCACGTTCTATTCGAACGCACGCCCAAGCACTTTTCTACCCCCAAGGAAGCCACTATGCGCTACCCAATCTCTCTTCTACCCCATCCACTCTGCTCTCTTTTACCCCCACTCCCCTGCTTTCTTCAAACCTCCAACCCCAGCTATCGTCTAGCCCAGCTCTTATAACCTCCCAACCTCATTTCTGCCCCCAAGCTCTCTCTCCCAAGCTGACGTGCCCCAATCTCTCTTTCCCACCCCAATATCCATTCTACACCACACAATCTCTCCTCTACTCAACCCTAAGCTCTTTTTTACTTTCCCCCAAGCAGTCTTCTACCTCAGCCCAAAAATCTATTCTACCCATCACAGGCATTCTTCCAGCTCCATTCTACACCCCCCACTACAAGCTCTCTTCTGTTCACACCGAAAACTCTTCTACTCCCACAAGCTCTTCTACCCCCAAGCCTGCTACCACCCCAAATTCCTCTACTCCCTGCAAACTGTCTTCTACCTCCGAAGCTCTCTTCTACCCTCCAAAGTTCTCGTCTGCCCCCCAAACTGTCTTGTGCCCCACCGTCCCAGTTCTCTTCTACCCCCCTAGCTCTCTTCAATCTCTACTCTCCCCCCTACCCGCCCCCGCCACACCTGGCCACCATGTCCGGGAAAATTCCGCGCATGGCGGTGTCTCTGGATGTGATAGACAGGAAAACTGCTTCCATTGATCTCCCGGTGGTCCCAGAACGTGGCCCTACACCTCCTGTTTCCACCACTGCGAACGACAGTTGAGAGGAAGGACCAAGATTCTGTTTAGGCATCAGAGAATGTTGCCACCTCAGCACCCTGCGCTCCCACACCCATCCACGCAAAGCATTTACC
This sequence comes from Pristiophorus japonicus, assembly GCF_044704955.1. Taxonomy (NCBI): domain Eukaryota; kingdom Metazoa; phylum Chordata; class Chondrichthyes; family Pristiophoridae; genus Pristiophorus; species Pristiophorus japonicus. The sequence goes on along the minus strand of NW_027251383.1, from coordinate 79,219 downwards.
TTCACCTCCCCTCAATGAAGCACTGCCTGAGGAGCTCCTCATCAAAGCTCCGTGAAGCGAGGAGGGCTAGGGTTAGAACTGGGCAGATGAAAGAGGGTGGGGAAGCAAAGTCAGGTGCATGTGCGCAGGTGATGGCTGTCTAATATCTCCATTTGAATTATTTCAATTTGTTGAAATGTATAGGGGTTGGGGACCACGCTCCTGCTTTGCCTTTGTATTCTGTGTTGCTGGACATGTTGACCATGAGATTTATGTCAATGGTAGAAAACGTAGGATATGAGCGGTGGTTGGGTGGCATTGGCTGTGTTGCTTACGATTTAAGACCAATGTTGGTGTTATTCTTTTGTTATAGAACATAACCTTGTTGCTCATTGTCTTCGATAGTGGACTGTTAAATACTGATGATTCCTTACCATGTAAGGGTAAAATACAACTTAACATAAATGAAGAAAAGGTTAATTGGCACCAAGTTGAGGGGCACCATTGATGTCTGAGCTGTACACACACATAGCAGTATGTCAGCGTTGTCACTCACATCAGCACCTTTTCAGGCAAATGTTACCGATATCAGCTCCTCACTTAAACGTGGGATTTAACAAATGCCAGCCACACCACTGGCATCTCTTCCGGTTAGGATTAATTGTTGTGGGAGGATACTTGAGCGGGTGATATTAAGGACGTTATGTGTGTGAGGTGGTGAAATTGAAGGTTGGTGAACTCCATGGCCGCTAGTTGGTGTAAATATGCTCGTTACGACAAAAAACAATCGCTGGATGTTATTATTGAATCTCGGCGTTAAGTCCGTGAGGAAAGTGACGCTGTGCAATAATATCGACTTTGAAATCCCCCATTCTGCTGATTACGCTCCAAAATATTGGGCGGATGTTAATATTTTTTCTTGACCTTAAATAATGCTCGAAGATAAGCCTCGTAAATCAGCCTGTCAGTTTCCATTTTTGACAAAATAGGCGAAAACTGGTCGTTGTATGTCATTTCAACGGTTAAATGGGCATTAAGTGGGCGTTATGCAAGCAAAATGGGGAGGATCTAGGCCAGATGTTTTTGATCACCTTAAAGGCAGTACCATAATTTGCTCGGAATTCTTTCACAACTGCGACTGCTTTGCACAGCAATGAGATAAATAAACCTCTGGATGATCCCAAACCTATTAATGTCAGGGGTGCTAGCCTGTTTCACTCTGGAACCCCAATTCACTATTGGATCAATTTGAGCATCCATGGGGTTGATCGGTTCTGCTGCAATACCCCTAGAGTTGTCGTATGCTCCATGGTTTACTACAAAGCTAACATGCAAAAGTGAGCAATGAGACCAATGGAACTTCCACCAAGATGCCATCTGCATCATACTATTTGACACGGGTCCCCAATGACTGAAGCAATGTTTGATGCTCCAAAAGGCTCCTTCTGGGAGCTTGAGATCCAAGAGGTTGGCAGCTTAGCAGAGCTGTAAGCTGGTCCTTTTACAGCAAATTCCTCCTTCACCACCAGAGCCACGACGACTACCAGCAGCATAGGCTCCCTCATACTCTGTATCTCAGTCTGCTACTCTTCCCAAATTAGTCTTTTAATCTTGCAGGTTGAATGTATCTTACCTGATACTTGGAAGGAATAGACTGTAAGTGTATGTGCTTGGAACATTATTGTGTCCTCGATTTTTCTTCCTGTGAAACACCTAGATTAACTGAGGTTACAATAGTGTGCTTATCAACATATTTTCATATAGCTATCATTAACGCTGGCATTTTAAATTAGTTCAGCATGAGGTTTGGCAGAGATGGGTGAATGACAGAATACGATAACAAAAATCAGGAGAATGTTTGCACCTCTCACTTGGTGGCCGCCCTTCAACTTTTTCATTTCCCCTTGATTTACAGGGCTTCGTCCTCATGTGGATTTATTGGGTGAAGTTTTGGAGGGCCTTCTCCTCTTCTTCCCACATTCCTTTTGTTATGGTACTGTCTGCAAGTTTTGTAAAGTGGATGGTAAATAATATTTCAAATGTTATTTTCTGTCTCTTTCAATTTCAGTTAACCTTTTAGACGCATTATGAATGTGAAAGGTGTTCGATACGTTTTTTCCTTTTAAGAAGTTTACTTTGCCATTATGATAATTGTACATAATGATACACTATGCCAACCAATGATTGAGAAGACACGACCTCTTGCAGGTACTGTCCATTAGATAGAAGGAAGATTTGGCTTGAATCTATATATCAGTGTGAGTGAAAGAATATTTCCAGGCGATACTGCAGGTTCAACATGAACCATGCTCTTTCGTTAATACAGCATTAAGGGACGTCATTGAGCATAAATAATAGACTGAATTTGTAATGCTCAATAAAGGATTAAACTGAGTAATGCATGCAATGAATAAGTGTGAGCTTAGCTCCTTTAAATGAACTCCCGAGTGCTGGTACTGCGTGGGAGGCCTGCTTATATACAGTACACAAGGGATGCTGCGATTGCTTGGTATGCCAACATGTAGGCCCTGTGGTGGTGTGATACAGATTGCAAGGGTTACATACATAGCAGCACTCCCTCGTATAGTCAATAGAAACATGGAAACATAGAAACATAGAAAATAGCTGCAAGATTAGGCCAATCGGTCCTTCTGGCCTGCACCGACATTCAATGAGTTCATGGCTGAACATGCAACTTAATTACGCCATTCCTGCTTTCTTGCCATACCCCTTGATCCCTCTAGTTGTAAGGACTTAATCTAACTCCTTTTTGAATATATTTAGTAAATTGGCCTCAACATCTTTCTGTGGTAGAGAATTCCACAGGTTCGCCACTGTCTGAGTGAAGAAGTTTCTCCTCATCTCGGTTCTAAATGGCTTACCTTTATCCTTAGACTGTGAACCCTGGTTTGGACTTCCCCAACATTGGGAACATTCTTCGTGCATCTAACCTGTCTGAACCCATCAGAATTTTAAACGTTTGTATGAGGTCCCCTCTCATTCTTCTGAACTCCAGTGCATACAAGCCCAGTTGATCCAATCTTTCTCGATAGGTCAGTCCCACCATAAGGGAATCAGTCTAGTGAACCTCCGCTGCACTCCCTCAATAGCAAGATTGTCCTTCCTCAAGTTACGAGACCAAAACGGTACACAATATTCCAGGTGTGGCCTCACCATGTCCCTGCACAACTGTAGCTACACCTCCCTGCCCCTGTACTCAAATCCCTTCGCTATGAAGGCCAACATGCCATTTGCTTTATTAACCGCCTGCTGTACCTGCATGCCAACATTCAATAACGGATGTACAAGGACACCCAGGTCTCATTGCACCTCACTTTTCCTAATCTGTCACCATTCAGATAATAGTCGGTCTCTCTGCTTTTACCACCAAAGTGGAAAACCTCACATTTGTCCAAATTATACTTCATCTGCCATGCATTTGCCCACTCAACTAACCTATCCAAGTCACTCTGCAGCCTCATAGTATCTTCCTCGCAGCTCACACTGCCACCCAACTTAGTGTCATCTGCAAATTTGGAGATACTACGTTTAATCCCCTCGTCGAAATCATTAATGTACAGTGTAAACAGCTGGGGCCACAGCACAGAACCTTGCGGCCCACTAGTCACTGCCCGCCATTCTGAAAAGTACCCATTTACTCCTACTCTTTGCTTCCTGTCTGACAACCAGTTCTCAATCCAAGTCAGCACACTACGCCCAATCTCATGTGCTTTAACTTTGCACATTCATCTTTTATGGGGGACTTTGTCGAAACCCTTCTCAAAGTCCAAATATACCACATCAACTGGTTCGCCCTTGTCCACTCTACTGGAAACATCCTCAAAAGATTCCAAAGTGTTTGTCAAGCATGAATTCCCTTACACAAATCCTTCCTGACTTGGACCTATCATGTCACCTCTTTCCAAATGCGCTGCTATGACATCCTTAATAATTGCTTCCATCATTTTACCCACTACTGAGGTCAGGCTGACCGGTCTATAATTCTCTGTTTTCTCTCTCCCTCCTTTATTAAAAAGTGGGGTTACATTGGCTACCCTCCACTCGACAGGAACTGATCCAGATTCAATGGAATGTTGGAAAATGACTGTCAATCCATCCGCTATTTCCAAAGCCACCTCCTTAAGTACTCTGGGATGAAGTCCATCAGGCCCTGAGGATTTATCGTCCTTCAGTCCCATCAATTTCCCCAACACAATTTACCGACTAATAAGAAATTCCCTCAGTTCCTCCTCCTTACTAGAGTCTCTGACCCCTTTTATATCCGTATGGTTGTTTGTGTCCTCCTCAGTGAATACTGAACCAAAGTACTTGTTCAATTGGTCTGCCATTTTTTTGTTCACCGTTATGACCTCCCCTGATTCTGACTGCAGGGGACCTACGTTTGTCTTTAATATCCTTTTTCTTTTTACATATTTATAGAAACGTTTGCAATCCATTTTAATGTTCCGTGCAAGCTGCTTCTCGTACACCATTTTCCCTTTCCTAATCAAACCATTTGTCCTCTTCTGCTGAGTTCTATATTTCTCCCAGTCCCCAGGTTCGCTGCTATTTCTGGTCAATTTGTATGCCACTTCCTTGGCTTTAATACTATCCCTGATTGCCCTTGATATTCACGGTTGAGCCGCCTTCACTTTTTTATTTTTATGCCAGGCAGGAATGTGCAATTGTTGTAGGTCATCCATGCGGACTTTAAATGTCTGCCGTTGCCCATCCACAGTCAACCCCTTAAGTATCATTCGCGAATCTATCCTAGCCAATTCACGCCTCATACCTTCAAAGTTACCCTTCTTTAAGTTCTGGACCATGGTCTCTGAATTAACTTATTCATTCTCCGTCCTAATGCAGAATTCCACCATATTATAGTCACTCTTCCCCAAGGGGCCTCGAACAATGAGATTGCTAATTAATCCTCTCTCATTACACAACATCCAGTCTAAGATGGCCTCCCCCCTTTTTGGTTCCTCGACATATTGGTCTAGAAAACCATCCCTTATGCACTCTAGGAAATCATCCTGCACCGTATTGCTTCTAGTTTGGTTAGCCCAATCTATGTGCATATTAAAGTCACTCATGATAACTGCTGCACCTTTATTGCATGCACCCCTAATTTCCTGTTTGATGCCCTCCCCAACATCACTACTACTGTTTGGAGATCTGTACTCAACTCCCACTAACTCCTTTGGTGTATTGCAGTTCTACCCATATAGATTCCACATCATCCAAGCTAATGTCCTTCCTAACTGTTGCATTAATCTCCTCTTTAAACAGCAAAGCTACCCCACCTCAATTTCCTTTTATTCTATGCTTCCTGAATGTTGAATACCCCTGGATGTTGAGTTCCCAGCCCTGATCATCCTGGAGCCACGTCTCTGTAATCCCAATCACATCATATTTGTTCACATCTATTTGCACAGTTAATTCATCTACATTTTTACGGATACTCCTTGCATTAAGACACAAAGCCTACAGGCTTGTTTTTTTAACACCCTTCGTCCTATTAGAATTTTGCTGTAAATAGCACACTTATTTACAGAGTGAGATGATCTTGGACTTTAACCTCCCTTGTCGATCGTCTCAGTACAAATACATGTCTGGGTGAGTTGGTTGTTTCTTCACTGGGATGCAGGGCAGCTGGCCTTGCCGGGCTACTGGGCATTGTAAGTTCGGCTTCGTGGTCATCCGTGATGTCGTTTGCCACTTGTGTGTGTGTTTCAGTGTCGAAGTTGGTGCTGTCCTCTTCAGGTTGCTCGTAGCTGTTAGTGAACCGCAATTTGATTTGGTCCCAATGCTTTCTGCACATTAGTCCGTTGGCTCTGACCGTGCCACCTAGCCATTTGGGACCATGTCCATAATAGAATGTAAATACTTGGTCATTGACCGCAATAATGCGTGACAAGTTTGTGCGAACATGGTGCATGCTTTGTTGATGCCGCCTGCCCTCGATATGATCATGGAGATCATAATGTTCAAGAGAGAGCCTAGTTTTGAGCGCCCGTTTCAGGAGCAGCTCGGCTGGGGGAACTCCGGTGAACGAGTGGTGTCTGAGCAGGACTCGGGACAGTCGGGTCTGCAGGGAGCCTTCTGACACTCGTTTCAGCTTTGCTTGATAGTTTGAGCTGTCCTTCTGCCTGGCCTTGAATGCAGGTTGGAACGGAGCAGCTGTGACGTGCTTGATCCCGTTGCTGGCCATGAATTCCTTGAATTCAGCACTGGTGAAACACGGCCCATTGTCGCTGATTAGGATATCAGGCAGTCCGTATCTGGCAAGTATGGCTCGTAGGCTTTCGATGGTGGCGGTGGACGTGCTCAAAGATATTATTACGCATTAAATGCATTTTGAATAAGCATCCACAACAACCAAGACATTTTGCCTAGAAATGGGCCCGCAACATCAACGTGGATCCCAGACCACGGTTTGGAGGGTCTCGACCACAAACTTAGCGGTGCCTCTCTCGGTGCATTGCTCAGTTGAGAGCAAGTGTTGCACTGATGTATGCATGATTTTCTAAATCTGAGTCGATGCCGGGCCACTACTTACAGGATCTGGCTATGGCTTTCATCATTACTATGCCTGGCTGGGTGCTGTGTATGTCACGTATGAACGTTTATTTGCCTTTCTTGGGCAAGACCACGCGATTACCCCACAAAAGACAGTACGGCTGTGAGGACATTTTTTCTTTGCACCTTTGTTACAGCTTAATCTGTTCCGACATCTCCGTTGGGACAATGGATCAGCTCCCGCAAGTTTTTTTTACCAGCGAAAATAAAGGATCGTGGCTGGTCCATCTCCAGATCTGGCGGATCGTAACGGGTGACCTTTCGTTTTCGAATGCATCTACCACCAACAACAATCTGCAGGTTCTGCCATTTCCACCATGGGGGTCGGCAATGGTAGCCGACTGAGAGCATGTCTGTGGTGGATTGCATAGTTGTACGCTGACAGCGTGAGCCCCCATCATTGGATGCCTGCAGATGCATTGGTGTTAATCCCTTTGCTCTCTGAAAATTGCAAAATGTCGGTTTCTAGCTAAAACGTGGGACCAAACAAATACTGGTGCATTTTTATCACCCCGTAAACACACGCCAGAGCTTCTTTTTCAATCATGCCTTAGGGCCTTTCGGCCTTGGACAAACTCCTAGATGCACAGGCGACCAGTTGCAAAATCCCCGATTCGTTAGCATGTTGTAACGCTCACCCGACCCCGCATGACGATGCATCGCAAACTAATCATTTACATGGGTTATACAGAACAAGCATTTTGTTTGAACAAAACAGATTTCTGGCTTTCTCAAAAGCAGCCTCTTGTGAATTCCCCCATGCTCAGTCGTCTCCCTTGCGCAGTAGCGCATGTCGGGGATATAGCAGGGTGATTATCCCAGGAAGGGAATTCCAGTAGTAGTTAAGGTGTCCCAGGAACAAGCACAGCTCCGTCACATTCTGTGGCCTCGGCGCATTCTTGAAAGCCTCCGTCTGGGTGTCGCTGGGTCTGATGCCTTCTGCTGCGATTCTTCTTTCGAAGAACTCGATCAGTGACGGCAGGAAAACAGAGAGCGTTTCAACGAGAGTCCCACGCGATTTAGCCGACTTAGAAACTCTTCCACGTACTCCAAGTTTTAGATGGTGTCCCGAACTGTGACCAGTAGTTCGTCCTGGAAGACCATGGTGCACGGAACCGACTTTAGCAGGCACTCCTTGTTGCATTGTAAAATTGCCACGGCTGAAGGAATCCTAAACGGCCATCAGTTACAGATGAACAGACCTCTTTGCGTGTTGATGTAGGGGAGGTCTTTCAAAGATTCCTCCACCTTCTTTATCATGTCGGCTGAGCTCAGCTCCAACATGGTGAACGTCTTTCCTCGAGCCAAGGTAGCAAATAGATTGTCTGTCTTGGGTAGCGGGTACTCGTCCTGTCGAGAAAAATGGTTAATCGTGACCATATAGTCCCCACAAATGCTGACCGTGCCATCACCTTTGAGTACCGGGACAATCCGACTGGCGCACTCATTGAATTCTTCCGCTGTAATGATGACTTCTCACTTGAGCATTTCAAGCTCAATTTCTACTTTCCTTCGCAACACATACAGTACCGCCTGTGCCTTGTGGTTGATGCGTCGTGTACCGGGATCTGCACCTTCGCCCCCGGGAAACGACCAATGCCTGGCTCGAACAACAAATGGAATCTGCTCAGGACCTGATACATGATTCATCACCGATGGACGGAAGTTCTCGGATGTCATCCCAGTTCCAGCGGATTTTTCACAACCAGCTTCTGCAGAACAATATGGCGCCATTCCGTGGCACGATCCAGAGAAGGATTTCTGGCACTGCTCCATCATAGGAGATTTTAACTTCTAGGCTGCCAATTACAGGGATCAAGTTTATAGCTTGGTGTGAATGGGGGCTAAGTTTGGGCCTTTGTACTTTGTTGCACCGCAACCTCTCGAAGGCCATTTTGCTCATTTTAGACTGACTCGCACCCGTGTCCAGTTCCATGGATACTGGAATTCCGTTCAGTTCAATGTTTCACATAATTGATGGATATTACGTGGTGAAGATGTAAAAACCATACACTTCTGCCTTCTCGGTACGAGTTTCGATTTCATCCTGATCCACCATGGATCGATCTTCCTCTGTAACGTTATGGTTTGCAGTGTTTTCAGGTTTGCAGCTCTCATGTATTTTCGCTGAAGGTTTCCCATTTTTCTGCAACCTTTGCAAACATAGTGTTTGAAGCGGCATTAATGAGCCTGATGATCACCTCCACAACGCCAACAATGTGTTAACTGACTCGCATTCACGATTAATAGCGGACTCTGGGTCATCTGCGGATTTGCAGCAGCCGGCGTGGACGTTTTGCCATGTGAATTCGTGCTTGAAAACGAAGTTACTTTATGGACAGTACTAGCCGAAATGTCTTTGTCCAGCGAAATGTGTTTGGTGTTATCGATGCTGGACATAAATGCCGGGGCTATCGTTAAGGCTTTGCTCAGATTCGATGTTTCAACTGTCAATAGTTTGCGAAGGATAACCTCATGGCCATTGCAAAGCACAAAAACTTCTCTTAACATTTGCTCAAGGAGTCCATCAAACTCACAATGTCCTGCAAGACGCCTTAGTTCGGAGATGTAGCTCGCCACTCCCTAGCCCTCTGACTGTTGACACGTATTGAAGCGATACCTCGCCATCAAAATGCTTTTCTTCAGATTTCGGTGCTCCCGGACCAGCGTACATAATTCTTCAGAGGATCAGGCTTTTGGGTTCACCAGAGCTCGAAGATTCTTCCTGAGGCCATGGTTGTTACCCCACACAGGGTGAGATGAATCGCCCTTCGTTTGGCACCGTTCTGGTCCCCTTTCAGCTCGTTGGCGATGAAATATTGGTCGAGTCGCCCAAAGTAGGCCTCCAATCGCCCCCTTCTGAGAATTTATCCAGGATACCAACAGTACTTTGCATTTTCGCGCGGTTCTTCGTTACATCGTCGTCAACTGTTATGCTCTTCATAAAGGATGAAGCTGAGTACAGTATTCAATGATGAAATGTGACTTGCCTCCTTTAATTGAACTCCAGAGTGCTGGTACAGTGCGGCAGGCCTGACTATAAAAATGCTCGCAAGGTAGGGTGGGATCCGTTGGGACTGCAAAAGGTAAGCCATCCGGTGATGGTGTGATACAGATTTCCAAGGGTTAAATACATAACCGTATTAACGGTTGGTAATTTGGTGCATTCTTTAACTTGGCTGAATTAGTACGGCCATAAACATTTTGGGGTGTTGATTCCATATGCGTGGAATGGTGGAGATCGCGTCAACAATAGCCACTCCCTCCTCCCATTCTGCCAGGACTACTCTTTGTGCGCTCGAATTCCTGAAAAGAAATCCTCTCTTTCAGACTTTGTGCACCAATTTGGGAGAGCATCCCTTCATCAACACTTTGCAGGCATTTTTGCTTAATTTCCTTCCTGGAAAGTGCCAAATCAACATGGCTGCATTCAGCAACGAATATCCCAATATTTAAAAAATCATTCACGGGTGTGTGCACCACTTGCAAGACCAGCATTACTTAACCACCATTAATTGCTCTTGAGAAGCTGGTGGTGAGCTGCCTTGTAGAACCATACTTGTTTTTAGCAGTTTATTACAAGTGAGTGGCTTGCCAAGGCATTTGAGCGGCCAGTTAAGAGTGAACAACATTGCCGTGGGTCTCGAGTCACATTTCGCCGGATCAAGTAAGGATGGCAGCCTTCCTTATCTAAAGGACATTAATGAACAGATGGGTTTTTACGATAATCCGGCAGTTTCATGGTCACCATTACTAACACTAACTTTTTATTCCAGATTTAATTAATTCACTGAATTTAAATTCCCCAGCTGTTGTGGTGGGATTTGAACCTCCAGATCATTAATTCAGACCTCTGGATTATAAATCCAGTAACATAACCCCTATGTTACCGTTCCCAAATATTTCTGGTGTTTTAAATGCCCGAAGCATGCCTATGTTATGGTATTGAAGTTCATCCCAGAAATATATGAACGGCTGGGTAGGTGCTCTTTCTGTACCATCTCTTAATCTTTACGGCAATAAGAAAATCTATCCAGTGAATCAACAGGAAATGAAGGTACAATTTATTGGATAATTAGAAGTAGAAGGTACATTAGAAATATTCCATAAAGATAATGGGGTCGAAATTGTGGTCGAAAGCTGCCTGCAGGCCGATGCAAAAAATCTACAAATTTACCTGCTGGTCGGGAGGTTCAGCTACTTGCACTACTGGGCCTCTACGCGTAAGCCTGCTTAAAGGCCCACGTACCCTGGGGCACATGCGGTTCGCAATCTCCCCTGGGATCACGTGAGCTTGCCTAACGGATAAAAGAATGACATCTCCACTCATAAGTTTGGCGATTTCATTTGTACGAATACTCATAAGTATGGATGGGAATCACTTGAAAAATACATGAGCACATGAAATAATACAAAATTGGGCTGGGGTTAGAAACTTGGGCTGTGAGATGGGACAGGAACTTGGGCACGGTGATGGGCAGCAAATTCGGCAGGTGTTGGAAAGGAACTTGGACTGGGTAATGATGCTCGAATGTGGGCTGGGTAAGGATCAGGTTGATTGGTTAGGAATTTGGGCTGGGGGATGGGCAGGAACTTGCGCTGTGAGATGGGGTAGGAACTTGGGCTGAGGGATGGGTAGGAACTTAGGCCAGGATGCGCAGGATTTGGGCTGATGTATGGGACAGGAACTTGTGCTGGAGGATTGGGCAGGAACTTGGGCTGGGGGATGAAACAGGAACTTGGGCTGGTGGAGGGTAGGAACCTAGGCTGGGGGATGGGCAGGATCTTGGGCAGGGGGATAGGCAAGACGTTGGAGTGGATAAAGAGGCAGGGACATGGGCTGGGCGATGCGGCAGGGAATTGGACAGGGGATGGGCAGGAAATTAGGCTGGGGATTGGCTGGAAATTGGGCTTGGAGAATGGGCAGGATCTTGGGCTGGGAGATGGGCGGGATCTTGGGCTTGGGGATGGGGCAAGAATTTGGAGTGAATAATGAGGCAGGGACATGGGCTTTGGGATGCGGCAGGAAATTGGGCGGGGGTTGGGCAGGAAATTGGTTGAGCTGACGGATGGTCAGTAAATTGGGCTACTGGATGGGCAGGAACATGGGCCTGGCTGGGGCAGGAACTTGGTCCTGGAAATGGGCAGGATCTTAGAACGGGGGATGGTGCATTATCTTCGGATAGGGGTTGCGGCAGGAACTTGGGCTGCGGGATGGGCAGAAATTTGGCATGGAGGATGGTCAGGAACCTGGACTTGGGGATGGTCAGGAACTTGGTCTGCATGATGGGCAGGCATTTGGGATGGGGGATGGGGCAGGAAATTGTTCTGCGAGGATGGTAAGAAATTGGGCTGGTGGATAGGCCGGAACTTGGGCTCGTAATGGACATTAACATGGGCTGCAGGATGTGCAGTAACTTGGGCATGGATGGGGAGTGAACTTGGGCTGGGGAATGGGCAGGGACTTGCGCCATGGGATATGAATGAATTTGGACTGGGGGATGGGGCAGGAACTAAGGCTGGGGAATGCGCAGGTACAGGCTGGGGAAAGGCCAGGAATTGGTCTGGGTGATGAGCAGGAAATTGGCCCAGGGGATTGATCATAACTTGTTCAGGTCCATCCAGGAACCCAAGTCCCTGCCCCATCCATCAGCCCAAAATCCTTCCCCATTCACCAGCCGAAGTTCCTGCCCATCCTGGCCTAAGTTCCTGCCCATGAAATAGAATCATATAAAGTAGGTGCAGGAGTAGGCAATTAGGCCCTTCGAGCCTGCACCGCAATTCAATGATTTAATGGCTGAATATGCAAATGCAGCTCCCCATTCCTGCTTTCGCGCCATACCCCTTGATCCCACTCGTTGTAAGGACTACATCGAACTCCTTTTTGAATATATTTAGTGAATTGGCCTCAACTACTTTCTGTGGTAGAGAATTCCACAGGTTCACCACTCTCTGGGTGAAGAAGCTTCTCTTCATCTCTTTCCTAAATGGCTTGCCCCTTATCCTCAGACTATGACTCCTGGTTCTGGAATTCCCCAACATTTGTAACATTCTTCCTGCATCTAACCTGTCGAAACCATCAGAATTTTAAACGTTGTTATGAGATCCCGTCACATTCTTCTAAACTCCACTGGGGCAGAAATTGGGCTGGGCAATGGGCTAGAAATTTTGGCTTTCCGATGGGAAGGAACTTGGGCTGAGGAATGCAAAGCAATTTAGGTTGTGGGATGGGGCAGGGACCTGGCCGGGGATTGTGGCAGGAACTTGGACAGAGGGATGTGGCAGGAAATTCGGCTGCGGGATGGGGCAGGAAATTCGGCTGGGTGATGAGGCACGAACTTAAGCTGGGGGATAAGCAGCAGTTTGAGCTTGGGCATGGGCAAGAACCTGGGCTACGAGATGGGGCTGTATCTTGGGCTGGGTGATGGGCAGCAATTGTACTGCAGTTTGGACAGGTGGAGGGGCAGATATTGGGCTGGTAAATGGGGCAGGACCTGATGCTTGCTGATGGGCCAGGAAATTAGTCCAGTGTGGGCAGGATCTTGGGCTGGAAGATGGGGCAAGAACTTGGATTAGGTAATGAGGCAGGGACATGGGTTGTGAAATAGACAGTAACTTGGGTTGGTGGATGGGCCAGGAAATTTTGATTGTGGATTCCCCAGCCCAAGATCCGACGCTGACTGCCAGGCTAATATCCTGCAACATCCCTGCAAGAGTTCCTGTCAATCCCCCAGCACACGTTCGTGTCGATACACAAAACCCATGACCGCTCCCCATTCACCAGTCCAAGTTGCCGCCCCATTCACCAGTCCAAGTTCCCGCCAACCATCAGTCAAAGTTCCTGCCCCATCCACCAGTCCAAGTTCCTGCCCGATCCACTAGTCAAAATTCCCCCCCATCCACCATGCAAGATCCCCCCCATCCACCATTCTAAATTCCCGCCCCATCCGCCAGTCCAAGTTCCTGCCCCATCCACCAGTCCAAGTTCCCACCTCATTCACCAGTCCAAGTTCCCACCCCATCCACCAGTCCAAGTTTTTGCCCCATCCACCAGTCCAAGTTATCGCCCCATCCACCAGTCCAAGTTCCCGCCCCAACCACCAGTCCAAGGTATCGCCCCATCCACCAGTCCAAGTTCCCGGCCCATCCACCAGTCCAAGTTATCGCCCCATCCGCCATTCCAAGTTCCAGCCGCATCCACCAGTCCAAGTTCCCGCCCCAACCACCAGTCCAAGTTATCGCCCCATCCACCAGTCGAAGTTCCCGCCCCATCCACCAATCCAAGTTTCTGCCTCATCCACCAGTCCACGTTCTTGCCCCAACCACCAGTCCACGTTCTTGCCCCATCCACCAGTCCAAGTTCCAGCCCCATCCACCAGTCCACGTTCCTGCCACATCCACAATTCCACGTTCTTGCCCCATCCACCAGTCCAAGTTCCTGCCCCATCCACCAGTCCAAGTTCCTGCCCCATCCACCAATCCACGTTCTTGCCCCATCCACCAGCCAAGTTCCCGCCCCATCCACCAGTCCAAGTTTCTGCCCCATACCCCGGTCCGTGTTCCTGCCCCATCCACCACTCCAAGATCCTGACATGAAATCGGGCAAAATTTTGGCTGGGCGATGGGCTAGGAATGTGTGGTGTCGGATGGGAAGGAACTTGCCCAGGGAATGCGGCAGGGATTGGGTTGTGGGATTGGGATTTAAATTTGGGCTGGCGGTTGGATAGAAACGAGTGCTTGCAGAATGGACAGTAATTTGTGCTGGTATGGGCCAAATCTTGGGGAGGTTATCAGCAGGGACTTGTGCTTGGGGCTGGGCAGGAACCTGCGCTGGAGGATGGCATGAACATTTCTGGGGGATGGACAGGAACTTGTTCTTGTGGAAGGGGAGGAACTTGTGCTCGGGAATTGGCAGGAACTTAGGCTGGGGTATGTGGCAGGAGATTCGGCTGCGGGTTGGGGCAGGGACTTGGGCTTGGTATGAGGCACGAACATGCGCTGGGAATTTACATGAACTTGGGGTGGGGATGTGTTATAACTTGGGCTGTGTATGTGGCAGTGACATGGAATGTGTGATGCAGTAACAACTTGGACTGGATAATTAGGCACGAACATGAGATGGCGAATCGGCAGGAATTTGGGCTGGGGGTTGGACAGGAACATGGTCGAGGTGATGAGCATGATATTTGCTGGGGGCTGAGCATGCATATGGGCTGAGGGATGGGAACTAAATTGGGCTTTGGGGCAGCATCGTAGGCTGGGTGATGGGCAGGATCTTCGGCTGGGGGATGGACAAGAACTTGTGCTGCGAGATGGGCAGAAACTTGGTCTGGTGAATGGGCAGGAATATGGGTTGTGGGTGGGGGTTGGAAATTGGACTAAGTAATGAGACACGAACAGGGGCTGGAAATGGGCAGCAAATTGGGCTGGGGGTATGGCAGGAAGTTCGGCTGGGGATGGGAAGGAAATTGGGCTGGGTGATCGGGCAGGATTTGGGTTATGGGCAGGAATTTCGTCTGGCGGATGGGGCAGGAACTTGCGCTGAGGAATTGGGCTGAAAATCCGGCTGGTGGTTGGGGCACGACCTTGGTCTGGCGGATTGTGCAGGAACCTGGGCCAGGATGTGCACGATCTTGGGCTGAGGTTTGGGCTAGAATGTTGGATTGGTAATGAGGCAGGAATATAGGCTGCAAAATGGGCAGGAGCTTGGACTGGGGAATGGGCAGGAGCTTGGGCTAGGGAATGGTCAGGAAATTGGATCGGGGAATGGGGCAGGAACTTGGGCGGTGGGATGTGGCGGGAAATTGAGCTGGTGATGGGCAGGAATTTGGGCTGTGTGATGCTCAGGAACTTGGGCTGGGGATGAGCAGCAAGCTGGTCAGGGGGATGGAGCAGGAACTAAGGATTGGGAAAGGGGCAGGAATTGGTCTGCCGGCTAGGCATTAACTTGGGCTGGGGTATGTGGCAGGAAAATCGCCTGTGTGATCGGGCAGGGACTTGCGTTTCATAATGGGGAGGAAGTTGTGCTGGCGGATGGACACAAACTTGGGTTGGGGGATTAGCAGGAACTTGGGATGCTGGATGGGCAGCAAACTTGTGTTGGGATGGGTAGTAACTTGGGCTGGGGAATGGGCAGGAACGTACTCAGGGCTGGGGCATGTTATTGGGTTGGAGGATGGGCAGGAACTTCGCTGGGGGATAGCGAGTAATTTGTGCTGGGGAATGGGAAGGAACCTCGACTACGAGATGGGGCTGGAAGTGGGCTGGGTGAGGCGCAGAAACTTGGGCTGGAATTTGATATGAAGTTCTGCAGAGTGATGGGCAGTAACTTGCATCGGGGGATGGGGAAGGAACTTGGGCTGGGGAGTGGGGCAGGAATTCTGACTATGGTTCGGGCAGGAACTCGGGCTGGGGATGGGCGGGGGTTGGGGCAGGAACTCACGCTGATGAATGGGCAGGAACGGGCTGGGGGAGTGCCTGGAAGTTGGTCTGGGTGATGAGCATGAAATTGAGCCTGGGGATGTATCTTAACTTGTTCAGAAGGATGGGCAGGTACTTGGGCTGTGGGAATTCGAAGGATCTTGTACGAGGTAATGAAGCACGAAGATGATCTGGAAATGGGCTGGAACTTGGCCTGGAGGTTGTGCAATAACTTGGCCTGGGGGATGTGGCGGAAAATTCGGCTGGGCATAGAATTCAAATTGGGCTGGGTGATCGGCAGCCACTTGCTTTGCGTCCTGTGTTGGAATTTGGATTGGCGGATGGAGCAGGAACTAACGCCGAGGATTGGTCACGAACTTTGGCTGGTGGACGGTGCAGGAGCTTGGGCTTGTGGATTTCCCCAGATCAACAACCTTCCCACACCCTGAGGCCAAGTTCTTGCAACATCCCAGTCAAAGTTCCTGCCAATCCACCAGGCACTGATTCCTGTCCATCCACAACCCCAAGTTCCTGCCCCATCCACCAGCACAAATTCCTGCTGCATCCACCAGCCGAAGTTGCTGCCCATGAAATGGGGCAGTACCTGGGCAGGACGATGGACTAGGAATTTCGGCTGCCAGATGGGAAGGAAACTGGGTTTTGGGGCGGGGCAGGAACCTGGCCGGGGAATGTGGCAGGAAATTGGGCTAGCGGATTGGGCAGGAAATTGGGCGGGGGTATGAACAGGATGTTGGTTAGCGGCATGGTGCAGGAATTTGGGATGGAATGGGGCATGAACTTGGAATCGAGAATTGGCAGAAAATTCGCCTGGGTGATGTGGCAGGAAATTCGGCTGCCGACTGGGGCACGAAGTTGGGCTGGGTGATGGGCAGTAATTTGTGATTGGGCATAGGCAGGAAGCTGGAATACGAGATGGGGCTGTAGCTTGGTTTGGGTGATGGGCAGCAGTTGGACTGCAGTTTGGACAGGAACTCGTGCAGAGGGATAGGCAGGAACTTGGGCAGGTCAATGCGGCAGAAACTTGGGCTCGTAGATGGGCCAGGAGCTGGTGATTGTTGATGGGCCAGTATGGGCAGGATCTTGGGCTCGTGGATGGGGCAAGAACTTGGATTAATTAATGATGCAGGAATATGGGATGTGAAATGGGCAGGAATATGGGCTGAAGAACGTGTATGATCGGTCTGAGCGATGGACATGGACTTGGGCCATGGGATGGATAGGAATGCGCTAGGGTTGGTCAGGAAGTTGCACCGTGGAATGGTGCAGGAACTTGGCCTGGATGATTGGTTAGGAATCTGGCCAGGGGCATGGGGCAGGAAACTGGGCTGTTGGATGTGCAGGAACTTGCGCTGTTGAGGTGGGGGGACGGGCAGGAATTTCGGCGGGGGGATGGGCGTGATCTTGGGCTGGGGGATGGGCGGAATCTTGGGCAAGGGGAAGACGAATGAACCTGGGCTGGGGAATGGTTCAGGAAATTGGGTGGGGGCTGGTACAATAAATTTTGCTGTGATGGGAAAGGAAATTGTGTAGGCAATGGGTAGGATATTGGTCTGTTATGGCGCATAAATTTGGGCATGGGAATGGGCAGGAACGTGCTGGGTGGTGGGGCAGGATCATGAGCTTGCAATGTGTCTAACTTGGGCTGGGAGATGTGGAAGGCTGAGGGTTGGGGTAGGAGATTGGGCTGGGTGTTTCGGCAGGAAGTTAGGTTGGGGGACGGGACAGGAAATTGAGCTGGGGAATGGGATAGGAATTTGGGCTGTCAGATGGGGCAGGAACCTAGATAGAGGTGTCAGCAGGACCTTGGGCTGATGAATGGGGCAGAAACTTGAGCTGGGGTATGAGGCAGGAACTTGGGCTGGGGGAGGGGCAGGAAATTGGGCTGGACTGGGGCAGCAACTTGTGCTGGCGAATGGGGTTGGCAACTCGGCTAGGGTTAGCAGGAATTTGGGCTGTAGGATGGGGAGGAATATGTGCTGCTGGATGCGGCAGGAGCCTAGGCTGGTAGATGGAGCAGAACCTTACACCATGGTGGTTAGGAACTTGGTCTATGGGGTTGGGAAGGAACTTGGGATGAGGGATGGGGTAGGAAATTGGGCTGGTGAGTGGGGTATGAATTTGTACTGTCGGATGGGAGAGTAATTTAAGCTAGGGAATGGACACGTTCTTGGACTGAGGTGTGGGGCAGGAAATGGCCCTGGGAGTGGTTCAGGAACTTGGGATGTGTGATGAGGCAGGAAATACGTCGGGGAATGTGGAAGGAAATTGGTCTGTGGGGTGGGGCAGTACATTAGGCTGTGAGATTGGGCAGAAACTTGGGCTGGATGATGGGTCAGGAAATTGGGCTGCGGGTTGGGCAGGAAATTGGCCCAGGCTGTGCAGGATCTTCGGCTGGGGCATCGGCAGGAACTTGGATCATGAAATGAAGCACGAACATGGGCTGGGTAAATTGGCAGCAACTTGGGCCGTGGCATTGGGCAGTAACTAGGCCAGGGGAATGACGCAGGCTGGACATCATCTTGGGCAGATTCTTGGGCTGGGAAATTAGGCATGAACATGAGCTGGGGAGTGGGCAGGAAATTAGGCTGGATGATCGGACAAAAACTTGGGCTGTGAGATGGGACAGGAAATTGTGCTCGGTGATGGGCAGTAACTTAGGCTGTGGGATGGGCCAGGTGTTTGGGCTCGGGGATGGGGCAGGAACTTTGGCCGCCAGATTGGAAAGGAACTTGGGAAAGTGGATGGGGCTGGGGCATGACGTAGGCTGGGCAGGATCTTGGCCTAGGGGATGGGCAGGGACTTGGACGGGGGAATGGGGCAGGGACTTGGGCTGGGGAATGGGGCAGGGACTTGGGAAGGGGATGGACAGGAACTTGGGCTGCGTGATGGACCAGAACTTCGTCTATGGAACGGGGCAGTATCTTGGACTGGGGGATGGACAGGAACTTGGGGTGGGGAATGGGATGAATCTTGGGCAGGGGGATGGGAACGAACTTGGGCGGGGAATGGGCAGGATATTGGCCTGTAATGAGGCAGGAACATGGGCTGGTGAATGATGTACGAAGTTTGACTGGCGATGGGCAATAAAATGCATTGGGTGATGGGCAGGAATTTGCACAGGGGATGGAAAGGAAATAGGGCTGGGGAATGGACTGGATCTTTGCTGGGTGATGTGCAGGAACTTGGGCTGGGGATGGACAAGAACTTGGGCCGGGGTAATTGCAGGAACATGGGCCGTGGAATGCAGCAGGAACTTGTGCTTTGAGAAGGGCAGGAAATTGGGCTGGGGGATGGGCAGGAGCTTTTGCTGTGTGATGGGGCAGGATATTAGCCTGGGGAATGTGACAGGAATTTGGACTTTGTGATTGGGCAGGGAAATGGGTTAGAGGATGGCCATGATGTTGGGCAGCTTGATGTTCCACCAGATTATTGCGGGATGAGGCAGGAATTTGGGAATGAAATGCGCAGGTACTTGAGCTGAGGGTTGGTGCAGGGATTTGGGCAGGGGATATTCAGGAACTTGGGCTGAGGGCTGAGATGGGGACTTCGGCGGGAGGATCGTTCTGGAGCCTGGGCTGTGGATGTGGCATAAATTTGGGCTGGGGGTTGGGCAGAATCATGGCCTGGTGGATGGGCCAGGAACCTAAACTGAGAGCATTTCAGGACGTTGGGCTGGGGAATGGGGCAGGAAATAGGGCTGGGATTGGAAAGGAGCTTTTTCTGGGGGATGGGGCTGCAACTTGTGTTTGGGAATCCAGCAGGAAACTTTGCTGGGGAACGTACAGGAACTTGCGCTCGGGGATGCGACAGGGAGTGGCTGGGGCTTGGGAAGTAACTTTGGCTTGTGGATAGGGCAGGGAGGACAGGGGTTTGGGCAATAACTTTGGCTGGGGAATGGGCTGGATTTTGGGCGATTACTGCAGAAGGTTCTTGGCATGGCGGATGGTGAACGAAATTGCTCCGGGGGGATGGGCAGGAAATTTGGATTTGGGATGGGTGAGGAAATTCTGCTGGGTATGAGGCCGAAACTTGGGATGGGGAATACGGCAGAAACTTGGGATGGGGAATAGGGCAGGAACTTGGGATGGGGGATGGACAGCAACTTGGGCTAAGCGAGGAGGCAGGATCTTGTGCTGGGTGATGGACCGGAACTTCGGCTATGGGTCGTCCGGATCTTGGGCAGGTTGATGGGCAGTAATTAGGCAAAGGATTGGGCAGTTACTTGGGCGGGGGATAGGCAGGAAATTGGGCCGGGGAATGGGCAAGAATTTGTCTCAGGGACTAGCAGGATCTTTTCCTGTGTGATCTGGCAAGAAATTGGGCAGTAGGATGGGCAGTAACTTGGGCTGGGGGATGTAGCAGGATATTCGACCGGGGATTGTGGCAGGTAGTTGAGCTTTGTGAATGGGCAGGAAAATGGGTGAGGTGTCGGCCAGGAAGTTGGGCTGGAGGATGTTCCAGGAATTTAGCCAGGGATGGGGCAGGATTTTGGACTGGGGGATGGGGCTGAAACTTGGGCTGGAGAATGGTTCAGGAACTTGGGCTGTGGGATAGGGCAGGAAATTGGGTCGGGATGTGGCAGGAACTTTGGCTGGGGAATGGGATCGGAACTAGAGCTGTGGGACGTGACAGGAACTTACGCTGGAGGGGCATGGCTGGGGAATGATCAGGAACTTGGGCTGGGGGATGATCAGGGACTTTTGCTGGTGTATGGGAAGGATCTTGGTCCGTTGAATGTGGCAGGAAATTGCGCAGGATGATGTGGCAGGAAATTGGGCTGGGTGATAATGCAGAAACTTGCGTTGTGTGATGGGCAGGAAGTTGGGATGGTGGATGGGCAAGAAATTGGGTTCGGATGGGTGAGGAACTTCGGCCACGTGATGGGCAGGAACCTGGCCTGGTGGATGGTGGAGGAGGTTGTAATTGTGGATGAGGCAGAAAATTGTGCCAGCGTGGGTAGGATCATGGGCTGTGCGATGGGGAATGAATTTGGATTGGGTAATGAGACAGAGACATGGGCTTGGGAATGGCCTGGAAGTTGGGCTGGGGGATGGGAATGAACTTCGGCTAGGATGGGCAAGACGTTGGCCTGTGATGGGGCAGGAACTTGGACTGGTGAATTGGTTAGGAAGTTGGGCTCGGGAGGGAGCTGGAAATTGGGCAGGAGGCTGCACAGGAACTTGCGCTAAGGAGTGGATAGGAACTTGGGCCGGGAATGGGGCAGTAACTTCAAAAACGTGATGCGGCAAGATCTTGGGCTGGCTGATGGGCAGGTACTTGCGATTGGAGATGGGCAAGAAATTGGGCTGTGGGTCGAGCAGGGACTTCGCCTGGGGGATGAGAAAGTACATTGGCAATGGGATGGGACAGTATCTTGGGCTGGGTGATATACAGGAACTTGGACTGCGGAATGGACAGGAATGTGGGCTGGGGGATGGGCATGAACCTGGGCCGAGGAATGAGACATAACCTTGGGCTGAGTGATGGGCAGGAAATTGGGCTGTGCGATTGGCAGGAATCTGGGCTGGACAAGACTGGGGCTGGGGGTATGGCAGGAACATGGGCTGGGGAATGGGGCAGGATCTTGGGCTTGAAGATTGGCAGGAAATTGCCCTGGGGTGTGGACAAAAAATTAGGCTGGGGGATGTGCAGGAGCTTTTGCAATATCATGGGGCAGATTATTCGGCCGAAGATTGTGGCCGGAATTTGGGCTTTGTTAGTGGCGAGGAAAATGGTTGAGATGATGGGCAGGAGATTGGGGTGTCGGATGTTCCAGGAATATAGCCTGGGATGCTGCAGGCATTTGGGATGGGAAATGGGCAGGTACTTGAGCTGGGGGATGGGGCAGGAATTTGTGCGCCGGGATATTCAGGAATTGCGCCGAGGGCTTGTGAAGGGACTTCTGCGGGTGAATGGTTCAGGAGCTTGGGCGGCGCGAGGGGGCAGAACTTTGGCTGTGGGATGGGGTATGAATTTGGGCTGGAGATTGGACAGAATCTTGGACTGGGGCATGGGCGAGGGACGAATGCTGGGGAGCAATTCAGCAACTTGGGCTGGGACATGAGGCAGGAAATAGGGCCGGGATTGGAAAGCAGCTTCGTCTGGGGGATGGGGCAAGAACATTTGCTGGGGGAAGTACCGGAATTTGGGCGAGGGAATTGGAAAGGTAGGGCTGCGATTTGAGAAGTCAGTATTGCTGGGGGCTGGGTCAGGATGAGGCTTGACGTTGGGCATTAACTTGGCCAGAGGCATGTGTTGGACCCTGAGCCTGGGAATGGAGCAGGTACATGGGCTAGCGGGTGGTTAAGGAAATTGCGCTGGGCGACGGCCAGAAATTTGGAATTGGAAGGGACAGGGAATTCCGCTCGGTGATGGAGCAGAAATTTGGGATGGGGAACGGGGCAGGAACCAGGGCTGGTGTTCATGCAGGATATTGGGCTGGGAGATGAGGCAGAAACTTGGGATGAAAAATGGGGCAGGATATTGGGATGGGCAATGAGGCAGAAAGTTAGGCTGCGGAATAGTTCAAGAACTTGGTCTCTGGAATGGGGAAGAAACTTGGGCTGGAGATTTGGCAGGAACTTCGGCTGGGAATGGAGCAGGAACTCTGGCCGGGGATGCGGCAGGAAGTTCGTCTGACGGATGAAGCAGGAACTTGGGCCGACGATGGGTCAAGGACTTGAGCTGGGGGTTGTTTCAGCAACTTGGGCTCGGGCTAGGGCAGGAAATTAGATCGAGGGGTGGGGCAGGAACAATGGCTCCGCATTATTCTGCTTATGGTGCGCTCTCCGAATTCCCCTGCAAGATGAATAGCTCGTTTACCTGTTTCTTGAGCCAAACCTTCTCTTTCTCAATGTCATTCTTTTGTTTATGGAGCTGCTTCCGCTGTACTGAACAAACTCCCGTGTTTCTGGAGATTCTAAGTTCCCTGTTTCTTGATCTTGTCCACTTATTCTAATAATTACATTAATTCTGGAACTCCTAATTCGCCTTTCTGCAGCTCCTAATTCCCATGTTCCTGGAGCTAATTGCCCTGTTTCTGGAGCTACTACTATTTTTTCTGGCGAAGATTCCTGTGTAGCTCCAAATTTCCCTTTATCTGGAGTTCCAAATTGTGCGGTTTATGAAGCACATAATTATTCTTTTTATGTGTCTAATAGTTTGCCGATTATATATTGCTCCGAATTGTCCTTTTTAATGCGCGCTCTCCTAATTACCCTACAACATGAACAAATAATGCACCTTTTCTGGAGGTAACTCTCCTCTTTCTGAACATAATTCCCCTGTTTCTGGATATAATTGTGGTGTACTGTGATTATTTCTTCGTCCCTGGAGCTCGCTTCCCCAGTTTCTGGAGCTAATTCCTCTTATTCTGGGGCTGCTAATTTACCATTTTCTGTAACTCCTTTTCTCATCTTTCAAAACCTAATTCCACAGTATCTAGACCTAATTCACTTGTTTCTTGCGCTGATTCCCTCGTTTCTTCGCTAATTACAGTGTTCCTGGAGCTCCTACTTCCCCTCTTTCTGCGACTCCTAATTTCCCTGTTCCCGGAGGGAATTCCCTTCTCTCTGTAGCTAATTCAGCTGTTTCTGGACCTAATAGATTTGTTTCCGGAGAAAAATCCATAATTTCTCGAAAGCCTAGTTTATCTCTTTCTGGAGATTCAGAGTTGTTTGTGGAGCTTCTAATTGCCCTTTTTCTGGAGCTCCAAATTGCGCTGTTGATGATGCACCTAATTGTCCTATATATATATATCCGCAATGTTCTGTTTATGGTGCGCCTTGCTAAAGCCCCTGCTGCAGGGACAGCTAAGTCACATCTTTCGAGAGCTAACTCTACTCTTTCTAAACGGAAATCCCCCGTTTCTGGAGCTATTTCAGTTGTTTGTGCAGAACCTAATTCTCCTGCTTCCGGAACTTCAAATTGCGCTGTTAATGAAACACCTAATTGTGCTTTTTATGTGGCTACCATTTCCCCATATACTTCACTCCGAATTATTCTGCTGATGGTGCGCTCTCCTAATTCCCCTGCTACAGGAATAGCTAGTTTACCTGTTTCTTTAACTAACTCCTCTCCTTCTAAATGTAATACCTTTGTTTCTGGAGCTACTTCTGCTGTACTGAAAACATTTTCGTATTTCTGGAATTCCTAATACCCCAGTTTCTGCAGTGCCCAATTCTGCAGTTTCTGTAACTTCCAATTCTCATCTTTCTATACATAATTACCATGTTTCTGGAGCTAATAACTTTCTATGGAGGAAAATTCCATAGTTTCTGGAAGTCCTACTTCCCCTCTTTCTGAATATTCTGGGTTGTTTGTGGAGCTCCTAATTGTCCTTTTTCTAGAGCTCCAAATTGCGCTGTTGATGAAGCTCCTAATTGTGTTATTGAAGTGTCTACTAGTTATATATATATATATCTCCGAAATGTCTTTTTTATAGTGCGCACTCCTAAATCCCCTGCTGCGGGGACAGCTAAGTCACCTCTTTCCAGAGCAACCTCTGCTCTTTCTGACCGCCATTCCCCTGTTTTTGGAGCTCGTTGCGCTGTTTGTGGATTTAATTATAATGTTCCTGGGGCTGCTAATTTCCCAGTCTGCGTAGCTGCACATTCCTGTTTCTGGAGCTACTTCCCCTGTTCCTGGATTTAATCACCTTGTATCTTCAGATGAAAAGCCCGATTTTTCTGGAGCAGCTGATTCTCTCTCTTTCTGGAGCTAATCACCACATTTCTGGACATAATTCCCCTCTCTCTGGAGCTCCTAATTCCGTTGTTTATGAAGCACGTATTCGAAGTTTGTGGAGTTAACTCCAATATTTCTGCAGCTAATATCCCGGTTTATGGAATTAACTCCAATAATTAAGGATATCCAATTCCCCCTGTTTCTGGAGCTATTTCCCTTGTTATGGGGTTCGTTTCAACGTTCCTGGAGCGGCGAAAGCCCATCTTAAGGGAGCTCCGAATGCCGCTGTTGCCGAACTCCTACTATCCCAGGTTCTGCAGGTCCTAGTTCCCCTGTTTCTACAGTTATTTCAGTTAGTTATGGAGATCCTAACTCTCCTGTTTCTGGAGCTTCAATTTGCGCTGTTTATGAAACACCTTATTGTGCTTTTTATGTGGCTGCCATTTCCCCAATATATTTTGCTCCGAAGTATTCTGTTTATCATTCCCTCTCCTAATACTCCTGCTACGGAAATAGCTAGTTTACTTGTTTCTTGAGCCAACTCTCCTCTTTCTAAATGTAATTCCATTGTTTCTGGAGCTACTTCCGCTATTGTGAACAAATTCCGTTTATCTGGAGCTCCTAATTCGCCAGTTTCCACAGTGTACATTTCGATAGATTCTGTATCTGCTAATTCACATCTATCTAGACCTATTTCCCCTGGTTCTTGCAGCAAATACCCTTGTTTCTGAACTAATTCCAGTATTCCTGGAACTCCTAATTCCCCTCTCTGCAGCCCCAATTTCCCTGTGCCAGAAGCTAATACCACAGTTTCTGGGGTTCATCTTTTTTCTGGAGTTCATAATATACCAGATTGTGGATCTCACAGTGCATTTGTTTCTGGAGGTAACTCCCGTGTTTCTGTTGCTCATTCAACTGTTTCTGGAGCTAACCTTTTTTTTTCTGTGGAATATTCCTCTGGAGCTCCTAATTTCTCCTTTTAGGAAGCTTCAAATTGTGCGGTCTGTGAAGGAGATAATTGCCCATTTTACGTGTCTAGCAATTTGCTGTTGATATATTGCTCCGAATTTTCCTTTTTAAGGTGTGCTCTCCGAATTACCCTGCAACATGAACAGCAAATTCACCTTTTCTGGAGGTAACTCTCCTCTTTCTAAACGTAATTCCGCTGTTTCTGCAGCTCCCATTGCCCTGTTTCTGGAGATAAGTCCCCTGCTTCTGGAGCTGCTAATTTGCCAGTTTCTGAAACTCCTACTTTCCATCTTTCAAGACCTAATTCCACAGTTTTTAGACATAATTCTCGAATTTCTGGCGTGTATTTGCTTGTTTCCGAGATAATTACCGTGTTCCTAGAGCTCCTACAAACCGCCTTTCTGCGACTAAGGTTCCAGGAGGGAATTTTCGTTTCTGTAGCTAATTATCTCTTTATGGAGCTAATACCTTTGTTAACGAGGCAAATTCTACAGTTTCTGGAAGTCCTAGTTCCCCTCTTTCTGGAGAACCTAAGCTGTTTGTGGAGCTCCGAATTGTCCTTTTTTCTGGAGCTCCAAACTGCACTGTTGATGAAGCACCTAATTGTCCTATTTAAGTCTCTACTAGTTGTATATGTACCTCCGAAATGTCCTGTTTATGGTGCGCTGTGCCAATTCCCCCGCTATAGGGACAGCAAAGTCTGGACAATCTCAGTTGTACGTGGTGCTCCTAATTGTCCTGTTTCTGGAACTCCTGCTCTCCGACCCCACAAAACGCTATAACCCGCCCCAAGCTCTCCTATCCCACAAGCACTCATACCCAATCAAGCTGTCCCACCCGACGCCAAGTTCTTCCACACCAGCAAGCTCTCCTACAGCAACAAGCACTCCGACCAAACAGTTCTCCTACCCCAAGAAGCACTCCAACCCCGACGAGCTCTCCTACTCCCAAGCTCACCTATATCATCAAGCTCTCCAACCCCGCCCCAAGCTCTTCTTCCCTGTCCAACTCCCTCTACGCTCAGAGCACTCCTAAACCCCCAATCCCTTCTACCCACCAAGCTCTCCTACCCCTAAAGCTCTCCTAACCCCCCAGTTCTACACTCCCACATCAGAGCTAACCCCCGAGCTCTCCTATCCCATTGAGCTCTCCTACTTCCCAAGCTATTCTGTCCATAAGCTCTCCTGCACCCCAAGCTCTCCGACCCCATTCACGCTTTTCTAGGCCCCCAAACTGTCCTTCCCCCCAAGCTCTGCTAACCCCAAGCTCTCCTACCCCCGCGCGCTCTCCAACCGCAAGCTGTCCTACGCCCAATATCCCCTAGCCCAAACGCACTCCAGCACCCACAAGCTCTCCTATCGCGCAAGCTCTCCTACCCCGCCAGCTCTCCTAATGCCCGAACTCTCAGAACCCACCAAGCTTTCCTACCCACACAAGCTCTACCACTCACCAAGCTCTCTTGTCCTCCGAGCTCTCAACTCCGCAAGCTCCACTACACGCCCAAGCTCTCCGAACCAGCCCGAAGTTCTACCACTCCCCGACCCAGACCGAAGCGCTTCTACATCCTCTATGCTGCCCTATCGGCCAAGCTCTTCCAACCCTCAAACTCTCCTACCCCTCAGGCTGTCCAAACCCCCCTCCCAAGCTCACCTACCCGCCAAGCTCTCGTAGCCCCCAAGCTCTCCGAACGCCCGAGCTCTCCAACACATCCAAGCTTTCATACCACCCAAGCTCTCCAATCTCACAAATCCCTCCTACCCCCAAAGCTCAGATAACCTCCAAACTCTTCTACCCTCCCCCGAAGCTTTCCTACACCGCCGCAAGCTTTCCTACAAACTAAGACGTCCGACACCTTCAAGCTCTCCTTCCGCCCAAATTCTCCTAACCCACAAGCTCGTCTACCCCACCAAGCTCTCCGACTGCCAGCTCACCTACTTCAACAAACTCGCTGACCCCTCAAATTCTCCTACCACCCTAAGCTCTCCTAACCCCAAAGCTCTCCTACTCAAACGAGCTCTCCTACCCCAAGTGCTCCTACCCTCCCAAGCGTTCCTATCCCCCAAGCTTTCCTACACCACAAGCTCTCCTACCCCAAAAGCTCTGCTGAACCCTCAAGCTCTCCTACACCCGAAGCTCCTACCCCTCAAGATTTCCTTGACCAAGCCTAATGCCCCAAGCTAACCTATCCTCCCGAGTTCTGATAGCATCCCCCTAAGCTCTCCAACACCCCCAAGCTATCATACCCACGAAGCTCGTCTACTCTCCATCCCCCCCAATGTCCCGTAACCCCCAAGCTCTCCAACGCCCCAAGCTCCCTTACCCCCGAAGCTCTTTTAGACCCACAAGCAATCCTACGCCAAGCTCTACTACCGCTCAAACTCTCCTAACACCCCAAGCTCTTCTACCCCAAGCTCTCCTACCCCACCAAGCTCTCGTATCCTATCAAGCTCTCCTACCCAAGCATTCCTACCACATCAAGCTCTCCTACCCCAACAAGCTCTCCTACCTCAACAAGCTTTCCTACCCGCCCATGATCTCCTCTGCACCAAGCTCACCTACTGCCCAAGCGCTCCTATGCCTCCAAGTTTTCTTAGCCCCCAAGTCTCCTACCTCCACCACAAGCTTCCCTATCACACAAACTCTCCTGCACCCCGCGAGCTCAGCTTTCCCCAAGAGTTCTCCTACCCACAAGCTGTCCTGCCACACACCCAAGCTCTGCAAACCCACGAAATCTCCTCACCCATCCCGAGCTCTCCTACCCGCCCAATCTCTCCTACCCACACAAATTCTAACCGCCCAAGCACTCCTACTCCGCAAGCTCGCCTATTCCTCAAGCTCTCCTAAACCCGCAGAGTCTCCAAACCGCCCCAGCTCGCCTAACACACGTGCTCTCCTACCCTTCAATCTCTCCAACCCCCAATGTACCCAAGCTCTTCCAGCCGCCCCGCCTCGAGATCTCCTACCCGACCAAGCTCTCCTAACACCCACGTTCTTTTAACACCCAAGATTTCCTACTCCCCAATCTCTCCTAACACGGAAGCTCCCCAACGCCACCAGGCTCTACTACCCCACCAAGCTCTCCTACCCCACCAAGCTCTCCTACCCCACCAAGCTCTCCTACCCCACCAAGCTCTTTTAAGGCCTAACCTCTCCTACCCCCAAGTTCTCCAATACCCCCAAGTTCTCCTATTCCACAAGCTCTCCTACCCCCCATGCCCTCCTGCCGCATCAAGTTCTCCTACACCACCAAGATCTCGTACCTCAGCAAGCTTTCCTAGCCCCCAAGCTCTCCTACAACACCAAGATCTCCTACCTCAACAAGATTTCCTAGCCGCTAAGATCTCCTACCCCCCAAGATCCCCGAAACTTCAACCTCTCCTACACCGCCCCAGAGCTCTCCTATACCCCAAAGCTCTCCTATCCCCAAGCTTTCCAACCCCATCAAGCTCTCCTACACCACCAAGCTCTCCTTCCTCAACAAGCTTTCAAAGCCTCCAAGCTCTCCCATCCCCAAGCTCACCTACAGTCCAAGCTCTCCTACCCCACAAGCTTTCCTAGCCCCGAAGGTCTCCTACCCCGCAAGTTCATCGAACCCGCAACCTCTCCTACACCCCCCAGAGCTCTGCTATACCCCACAGTTTTCCTACCCCCAAGCTCTGCTACAGCACCCCGAAGCTCTTCAACCTCCGCTAGGTCCCCTAACCAACCCCAAGCTCTCCCACCCACCAAATCTCTCCTACCCCTACAAACTCTCCTACCGCCTAAGCTGACCTGCCTTCCAAGCTCGCCTACTCCCAAGCTCTCCAACCACCTCAAGCTCTCCTACCCCAAAGTTTTCTCCTACCCTCCCAATTTCTCCGACCATCCCAATGTCTTCTAATCCCCAATCTCTCCTACACCCCAAGATCTTGTACCCTCCAAGCTCTCCTATCCCCAAACTCTCCTACACCCTAAGCTCTTGTAGCCCCCAAGCTCTCCTATTCATCCAATCTCTCCTACTCCCCAAGCTCTCCTATCTCCCAATCTCTCCGACCACCAAGCTCTGCTAGCCCAAGCTACCCTACCCCCGCAAACTCTTCTACCCGAAGTTCTCATCCCCCCAAGCTCTCCTACCGCGCACCCCAAGCAACATCCCAGAGCTATCCTGCCCCAAAGCTCTCCTACGCCGCCCAAGCTCTCCTAGTTCCCGCTAAGCTCGCCTACCCGCCAAGCTCTCCTATCACCATCCCAAGCTCTCCTATTCAACCATTATCTCCTTCCCCCAGCTCTCCTACACACCACCCCGAAGCTCTCCCACCCCACCACGCTCTTTACCCAAACACACTCACCTATACCCCCAGCATTCCTACCCCCAACTTCTCCTACTCCTAAAATTTCCTCCCCGAGCTTTCATACCCGCATGCTCTCCAACCCCTCCTTCCATCTAAGCTACCCTACCCGCCGGACTCTCTTAAAGCCTCAAGCTCTCCTGACGCTCAAGCCCCCCTGCTCCATAGCTCTCCTAACCGCCAACCTCTCCTATTGACTACAAGCTCTCCGACAACCCGAGTCCTCTTGGCGCCAAGCTATCCTACTCACCACAAGCTATCAAACGCGCCCCCCACAACCTCTCTTACCTCTGAATGATCTCCTCCCCCACTAAGCTGCCCTGTGCACTCCGCTGGACTCTCTTAACCCCTCAAGCTCTCCTACCCCGGAAGGTCTCCTAACCCACCAATCTCTGCTACCACCAAGCTCTCCTACACCCAAGCTCTCGTAGCCGCCAAAGCTCGCCGACCTCTGCTCTCTCTCCCACATCTCCAAGCTCTCCTAACCCGACCGAGCTCTCCTACCGCCGAGGTCACAAACCCACCGCCCCCACGTTTTCCTACTTAATCAAGCTTTCCTATCTCCTAAGCTCCCCTACCAGCCAAAACCGTCCTATCTCCCCCAAGCTCCCCTACACACCCGAGCTCTGCTACACCAACGAGCTCTCCTCACCCCATGCGCTTCTACAGCCCAAGGTAACCTACCGCCAAGCTCTCCTACCCTGCAAAGCTCTAGTAACACCCAAGCTGTTCTACCTGCCAAGCTCTCCTAACCCTCTAGCTTTCCTACTCAACAAGCACTCCTTCCCACCATGTACTGCTACCACCATGCTCTCCTACCCGCTGAGCTCACCTACCCCTCCAATTTCACCAACACCATCTCTTGCCCCGCAAGCTCTCCTATGCCCTAAACTCTTCTAAACCCCCAGCTTTCATAATCGCCCAAGCTCTCCTACGCGCATTTTCTCCTACCCACCAAGTTGTCCCATTAACCCAAGCTCTCCTAAACCCATAAGCTCTCCGACACCCATAAGCTCTCCTAACCCCTAAAACTATCCTACATCCCCAAGCTCGTCAACCACCTGAGGTATTCTACCCCCCATGCTCTCCTAACCCCACCCCAAGCGCTCTTATACCTGAAGCTCTCCTACACCCAAGCTCTCCTAATCCACAAGCTCTACTACACCCAGGATCTCCGAACCCACAAGCTCTCCAACCCCCAGACCTGTCCTACCCCGTCAAGCTCTGCTACACCCACCAAGCTGTCCTACCTCCGTAATTCTCTCCTAACCCGCCGAGATCACAATCCCACCTGAGCTCTCCAACTGCCCCGGAGCTCACCAACTGCCGCCAAGCTCTCCTACTCACCCAAGCTCTCCGACCCCCCGCGAGCTCTACTAACCTCATGTTCTCCGAAACCTAAGCTCTCCCACCCACACAAAGTCTCCCACACCCATGCTCGCCTAACACCATAAGCTCTCCTGCACCCGCAAGCTCGCTCACCCACCAAGACCTCCAAATCCCCCTAAGTTCTCCTACCCCTCAAGCTCTCCTACCCGCGGGAGCTCGACTACCATGCTTTACTACTCCCCGGAGCTCTATACCCCACAAGCTCTCCTACCCGCCAAGCTCTCCTAACCACCAAGCTCTCCTACCTTCTCAAGATTTCCGACCCCTCCAACTCTCAAACACTTCAAGTTCTCATACACCCCCAACTTCTCCAACCCCAAAGCTCTCCTACCCGCCAATGCTCTCCTACACCACCGTGCTCTCTTAACCCCTCAAGCTATCCTACCGCTCAAGCTCTCCTAACCACCTGATCTCTCCTACGCCATCAACCTCTCCTACCCCAATAAGCTCTCCTACACCAACAAACTATGCTCCTCCTCCTACCCTCCAAGCTCTCCTACCCCCCCCCCGCCCAAGCTCTCCTACCCCGCAGCTCTCCTACCCACCTCCCTGAGCTCTCCTACACCCCCCGGGCTATATAATCTCTCAAATTCTCCTACCTCGCCAAGCTCCCCTATATCCCAAGCTATTCTACACTGCCAAGCTCTCGTACCAGACCCAAATCTCCTACCCTCCAAATTTCTCCTCCCACACAAGCTGTCCTACCCACCCAAGCTCCTAACCCATCCACCTCCCCTACCCCAAAACACCACCAAGCTCTGCTCCCCCAAGCTCTATGACTCCTCCAAGCTCTCTTATCATCCCAAGCACTCCTACAACACAAACTCTCTTGCCCACCCACAAGCTCTCCTACCACCGCAAGCTCTCCTAATTCCCAATTGCACCTACCCCGCAAGCGCGCCAAATCCCCACGCTCTGCTACCCACAAGCT
Organism: Pristiophorus japonicus; assembly: GCF_044704955.1. NCBI lineage: Eukaryota > Metazoa > Chordata > Chondrichthyes > Pristiophoridae > Pristiophorus > Pristiophorus japonicus. Next base: position 46,918 of record NW_027251383.1, on the reverse strand, counting down.
CTCCTACTCCCCACAAGCTCCCCTATCCCTCCCCCAAGCTCTTGTACCTCCCCGAAATCTCCTACCCTCCAAAGCTCTCCTGCAACCCCGGGCTCTCTTAATCCCTCAAACTCTCGTACCCCTAAGCTCTGCTAGCCCACGAATGCTCCTAAACCCCAAGCTCTCCTACTCCACCAAGCTCTCCGATCACCATCCCAAGCTCTCCTATCCAACCATTATCTCCTCCACCCAGCTCTCCTACACACCACCCCCAAGCTCTCCTACCCCACCACGCTCTCGTACCCAAACACACTCACCTATACCGCAAGCACTCCTACCCCCAACTTCTCCTACCGCTAAAATTTCCTCCCCGAGCTTTCATACCCGCATGCTCTCCAACCCCTCCTAGCTCTCTTTCCATCTAAGCTACCCTACCCGCCGGACTCTCTTAAAGCCTCAAGCTCTCCTGCCGCTCAAGCCCCCCGACTCCATAGTTCTCCTACCCGCCAACCTCTCCTATTGACTCCAAGCGCTCCGACAACCCGAGTCCTCTTGGCCCCAAGCAATCCTACTCCCCACAAGCAATCCAACTCGCCCCCGACAAGCACTCTAACTTCCGAATGATCCCCTCCCCCACTAAGCTGCCCTATGCACCCCGCTGGACTCCCTTAACCCCTCAGGCTCTCCTACCCCCCAAGCTCTCCTAACTCACCAATCTCTTCTACCACCAAGCTCTCCTATACCCAAGCTCTCGTAACCGCCAAAGCCCGCCTACCTCTGCTCTCTCCTCTACATCCCCAAGCTCTCCTAACCCGACCGAGCTCTCCTACCGCCGAGGTCACAAACCCACCGCCCCCACGTTTTCCTACTCAATCAAGCTCTCCTATCTCTCAAGCTCTCCTATCTCCCAAGCTCCCCTACCAGCCAAAGCCGTCCTATCCCCCCAAGCTTTCCTACAATCCCGAGCTCTGCTACACCAACGAGCTTTCCTCACACCATGCTCTTCTACAGCCCAAGGTAACCTACCGCCAAGCTCTCCTACCCTGCAAAGCTCTAGCAACACCCAAGCTCTTCTACCCGCCAAGCTCTCCTAACCCTCTAGCTTTCCTACCAAACAAGCACTCCTACCCACCATGCACTGCTGCCCCCAAGCTCTCCTACCCGCTGAGCTCACCTACCCCTCCACGTTTACCTACCCCATCAAGCTCTCTTGCCCCGGCAGCTCTCCTATGCCCCAAACTCTTCTAAATCCCCCAAGCTCTCCTACGCGCATGTTCTCCTACCCACCAAGCTCTCCCATTCCCCCAAGCTCTCCTCAACCCATAAGCTCTCCGACACCCGTAAGCTCTCCTAACCCCTAAAGCTCTCCTACATCCCCAAGATGTCTTCCACCTGAGGTCTTCAACCCCCCATGCTCTCCTAACCCACCCCAAGCTCTCCTATACCCGAAGCTCTCCTACACCCAAGCTCTCCTAACCCACAAGCTCTACTACCCCCAGGATCCCCGAACCCACAAGCTCTCCAACCCCCAGAGCTGTCCTACCCCGTCAAGCTCTGCTACACCCACCAAACTCTCCTACCTCCGCAATTCTCTCCTACCCCGCCAAGCTCACAATCCCACCTGAGCTCTCCCAGCCCCCGAGCTCACCAACTGCCGCAAAGCTCTCCTACTCACCCAAGCTCTCCTACCAGCTGCGAGCTCGACTAACCTCATGCTCTCCGAAACCTAAGCTCTCCCACCCACACAAACTCTCCTATAACCATGCTCTCCCAACACCACAAGCACTCCTACACCCGCAAGCTCGCTGACCCACCAAGACCTGCAAATCCCCCGAAGTTCTGCTACCCCTCAAGCTCTCCTACCCGCGCGAGCTCTACTACCATGCTTTACTACTCCCCCGAGCTCTCCTACCGCACAAGCTCTCCTATCCGCCAAGCTCTCCTAATCACCAAGCTCTCCTAATTTCTCAAGATCTCCGACCCCTCCAACTCTCAAACACTTCAAGTTCTCATACGCCCCCAGGTTCTCCAACCCCAAAGTTCTCCTACCCCCCAATGCTCTCCTACACCACCGTGCTCTCTTAACCCCTCAAGCTATCCTACCGCTCAAGCTCTCCTACCCACCCGATCTCTCCTACGCCATCAACCTCTCCTACCCCAATTAGCTCTCCTACACCAACAAACTATGCTCCTCCTCCAAGCTCTCCTACAACTCAAGCTCTCCTAACACCCGAAGCTCTCCTACACCGCCTCCCCCCATCCCCACCCCCCCGCCCCCAAGCTCCCCTACACCCCAATGCTCTCCTACGCCGTCAAGCTATTCTAAACCTCCCGCGCTCTCTTAAACCCAGAAGCTATCCTACACGCCCAAGATCTCCTATCCCAGCCACAACTCCTAACCCAATAAGCCCTCCAACACCTCCAAGCTCTGCTCCCCCAAGCTCTGCTACACCTCCAAACTCTTTTACCAGCCCAAGGTCTCCTGCCACCCAAGCTTGCCTGATCCTCAAGCTCCAACCGCCCATGTTCTCCTATGCCCAAGCTCTCCCACCTCGCCAAGCTCTCCTAACCCCCTCAAGCTCTTCTACACCACCAAGCTCGCCTATCACTCCACAAGCTCTCCTACCCCCAGCTCTCCTACCCCTCCACATATAAGCTCTCCTACACCACAAAGCTCTCATACCCAAACGAACACTCAGCACTTCTCCTCCATGTTTTCATACACCTCAAAGCTCTCTTACCACCCCAAGAACTTCTAACGCCCCCAGCTGTCTTACCACACAATCACGCCTAAACTGCAAGCTGTACTACCCCCCAACAACTTCTATCCCCTTAAACTCTCCTCTCACCCCGAGCTCTCCTGCCCATTCCCCGAACCCCCCTAGTCCCTTTCTCTCCTTATCCCTCCAAACTCTCCTTCTCGAAAGCTCTTCTACACCCCTCGAGCTCTTTAAAACCTCAAGCTCTCCTGCCGCCCAAGCTCTTCTACACACCAGCTCTCATAATCCGCAATGCTCTCCTAACCCCCCCAAGCTCTCCAAACAGCCATGCTCTTCTATCAGCCCCCCAAGCTCTCCTACCAACCCTAGCCCCCCTCCCACTCCAGCTCTCCTACCCGCCCTCCTCCAAGCTCCCCTACAACACCAAGTTCTCGTACGCCCTTAAGTTAACCTAACCCAGCAAGCTCTGCCCACCATACTCTCCTACACCCCGAAGCTCTCTTATCACCCCAAGCTCTCCTACACCCAATCCGAGCATTCCTACCCCTCAAACTCATCTACACCCTCAAGCTCTTCTACCCGCAAGCTCTCCTACCCCCAATGCTCTCCTATACCACCGTGCTCTCTTAACCTCTCAAGCTATCCTACCGCACAAGCTCGCCTACACACCAAATCTCTCCTACGCCACCAACCTCTCCTACCCCAAAAATCTCTCCTACACCAACAAACTATGCTCCCCCTCCAAGCGCTCCTACAACCCAAGCTCTCCTAACACCCGAAGCTCTCCTACACTGCCTCCCCCCCACCCACACTCTCAATCTCCCCTGCACCCCAATGCTCTCCTATGCCGTCAAGCTATTCTACACCCCCCGGGCTCTCTTAAACCCAGAAGTCATCCTACATGCCCAAGCTCTCCTACCCCACCCACAACTCCTAACCGAATAGGCCCTCCTACACCTCCAAGCTCTGCTCCCCGCAAGCTCTGCTACACCTCCAAGCTCTCTTACCAACCCAAGCTCTCGTGCAACCCAAGTTCGCCTGACCCTCAAGCTCCTACCGCCCATGTTCTCCTATTTCCAAACTCTCCGACCCCGCCAAGCTCTCCTAACCCCCCAAGCTCTTCGACCACGCCAAGCTCTCCTATCACTCCACAAGCTCTCCTACCCACCCAAGCTCTCCTCCCCCCAGCTCTCCTACCCCTCCACATACAAGCTCTCCTACACCGCAAAGCTCTCATACCCCAACGAACTCTCCGATGCCACCAAGTACTGCTCCCCCCATGCTTTCATACACCCCAAAGCTCTCTTACCACCCCAAGAACTCTTAGCGCGCCCAGCTGTCTTACCACCCAATCACGCCTAAACTGCAAGCTCTCTTAGCCCCCCCAACAACTTCTATTCCCTTAAAATCTCCTCCCACCCCGAGCTCTCCTGCCCATTCCCCGAACCCTCCGCCCCCCTTGCTCTCCTTATTTCTCCAAGCTCTCCTTCCCGAAAGCGCTTCCACACCCCTCGAGCTCTCTTAATACCTCAAGCTCTCCTGCCGCCCAAGCTCTTCTACACACCAGCTTTCATAACCCTCAAAGCTCTCCTAACCGCCCCCGCAAGCTCTCCAAGCCGCCAAGCTCTCCTATCAGCCACGCAAGCTCTCCTACAAACCTTTGCTCCCCTCCCACCACAGCTCTCCTAACCGCCCTCCTCCAAGTTCCCCTACAACACTAAGTTCTCGTACCCCATAAAGTTCCCCTAACCCACCAAGCTCTGCTCCCCCTTGCTCTCCTGCACCGCCAAGCTCTCTTTTCACCCCAAGCTCTCCTACACCCATCCCGCGCTCTCCTACCTCTCAAGCTCATCTACACCCCAAGCTGTCCAACCCCTTCCCCGAGCTCTCCTACCCGCAAGCTCTCCTATCCCAAAGCTCTCTTACCATCGTAAGCACTCCTACCCACCCCCGGAGCTCTTCTACCCGGCAGGCTCGCCTACTCCCCAAGCCCGAGAAGCTCCCAACGTCTCTTACCCACCAAACTCTCCGACCACCGCGAGCTCTGCTCTCACCCTCCCCGAGCTACACCAATGCTCTCCGAACACCACCAAAATTTCCTACACCACACGATCTCCTAACCCACCAATCTCTGCTGCCCTCGGAAGCTCTGCCAGCCCCAAAAGGTCTCGTACCCCACCAAAGCTCGCCTACCTCCCCAATCTCTCCTTCTCACCCCAATCTTTCCTTAGGCACCTGAGCTCTCATACTCGGCGAGCTCACAAAACCCTCAAGCGCTCCTAGTCACCCAAGCTCTCCTATCCCCGAAGCTCCCCTACGACGCCAATCTCTCCTACCCTCCAAGCACTCCTACTCACCATGTTCTCCTACGAAACCCAAGTTCTCCTCCACCCCCGAGCCATACTACTCCCGCGAGCTCACCTAACCCCATGCCGTCCGACACCCCAAGCTATCCGACCACCATCTCTCCTACCCTGCAAAGCTCTAGTACACTCCCCAGCTCTACTAACCCCGAAGTTCTCCGAACCCCCAAGCTTTCCTACCCCACAAGCTTTCCTAACCCACCAAGCTCACATCCTACCAAGCTCTACTAAACTCAGCTCTCCTACACCTGACGGTAACCTACCCCCCAAACTCGCCTACCTCCCAAGCTCTCAGACATCGTCAATCTCTCCGACCAACCAAGCTCACCTACCCCTGAGCTCTCCTACCCCCGAACGCTCCTAAACCCAAACGCTCCTACCCCCTCAAGCTCTCGTTCCATCCCTAAGCTCTCCTACCCCCCGAGCTCTTCTACTCCCCAAGCTCTCCTAACCACCTATCTCTCCTATCCCCTAAGCTCGACTACCAATCCAAGCCCTCCCACTCCACGAAGTTGTCCTAAACCCTGAGATCTTCTACTCCCCAAAGTTCTCCGAACCCCCGAAACTCTCCTACACCAACTAAACTCTCCAATCCCGCACAAGCTCTGCTACTCCACCAAGCTCTCCAAACTCTCCAATCTCTGCTACTCCGGAGCTCAGAAACCCCCACAAGCTCTCCTATCCAACCAAGCTCTCCTAAACCCCACACTCTCCAACCACCCGAAGCTCTCCTTCCCACCTAAGCTCTAATAACACCACGCTCTACTAGGCCCCAAGCTCTCATATCCTCGCAAGCTCTCCTAAACCCAATGTTCTCCTACCAACACAAATGTTCCTACCCGCCCTCACCCAGCTCACCTACCCTCCAATCTCTCCTACCATCCCAAGCTGTCCTACCCATCAAGCACTGCTACCACCTCCAAGCCCTCCTATTCCACCCACTCCCGAGCTCTGCTACTCCAGCCAGCTCTACTAACCCAAAGCTATCCTACCTCCACAATCTCTCCTACTCCCCGAGCTTACTTACCTCTCCCGAGCTCTCCCACCCTCCGAGCTCACCTACCTTCAAAAGCTCGCCTATCCCCCCAAGCTCTCCTACACCGTCAAGCCTTCCTACACCCACAAACTCTCCTACCCCAAGCTCTCCTACTCCTCGAAGCTCTCCTAACCCCCAAGCTCTCCTACCCTGCAAACTCCCCTACCACTCCAAACTCGACTGCAACCCAAGCTCTCTTACCACGCCAAACTCTCCTACCCCTCAGAGCTCTCCTACACCCCGAGCTCTCCTAACCCCAAGCTCTGTTAACCCCAAGCTCTCCTACCCCAGGAAGCTATCCTACCCGTCCAAGCTCTGCCCTCCCCCCGCTCAGCAAGCTCTCCCACACAACCAAACACTCCTACCCCTCCCCCAAACTATCCTAAACCTCAAGCGCTCCCACACCCACAAGTTCTCCAAACCTGCCAAGCTCTCCGACCGCCCCCCCCAAGCTCTTCCACCCACCTAAGCTCTCCGATCTCCAGAGCTTTCCCACTCACACGAGCAAACAACCCCGGCTCGAGCTCTCCTACCGCCCGGCCAAGCTCTCCTACCGTCCAGCCAAGCTCTCCTACACCGAAGCTCTCCTACCCGTGAAGCTCTCCGACCCACCAAGCTCTCCGAGCCCAGCAAGCTCTCCTACCCCACCAAGCTCGCCTAGCCCACCATCTCTCCTGCCCCGCCAAGTTCTCCTACCCCACCAAGCTCGCCTACTCACCAAAACCTCCTCACCCTCAAGATCTACTAATCCCCCGAGCTCAAGCTCTCCTACTCCCAAAAGCTCCTACTGACCCAAGCTCTCCTACTGCCCGGTCAAGCTCTCCTACCCACCAAGCTCAGCTGCACCCCCAAGCTCTCCTACAACCCCCAAGCTCTAGTTCCCCCATGGGCTCTACTAACTCCATGTTCTCCTACACTCCAAGCTCTTCTACACTCCCCAGCTCTCCTGCCCCCCCGCAACTCTGGAATCCCTCCAAGCTCTCCTATCTCACTATTCTCTCCGACACCACCAAGCTGTCCGACCCACCAAACTCTCCGACATCGCCAATCTCTCCCATACGCCCAAGCTCACCTACCACGCCCACCCCCCGACGTGTTCTCCTACACCCCGAGCTCACCTAATCCCATAATTTCTCCTATAACGCCAAGTTTTCCTAAACCTCCCAAAGCTCTCCTAGCTCAGCATCTCTCCTGCCTCCTCAAGCTCTCCTACCACCAAGCTCTCCTACCCCTGCATGCTCTTTTACCCAAGAAAGTTCTACGACCCCACAAAGCTCTCCTATTCCCCAAGCTCTCCTATCCCGCTCCCTGTTACACCTCCGCCTTTAGTAATCTGCCGCCATTCAGATAATATTTTGCCTTCGTGTTTTTTCCCCCAATGTGGATATCCTCACATTTATCCACATTATACTGCATCTGCCATGCATTTGCCCACTCACCTAACCTGTCCAATTCATCCTGCAGCCTTTTAGCATCCTCGTCACAAATCACCCCGCCACCCAGCTTAGTGTCGTCTGCAAACTTGGAGATATTATATACAATTCTTTCATCTCACTCATTAATCTATATTGTAACGTGCTGGGGTCCCAGCATTTAGCCCTGTAGTACACCACAATCACAGACTGCCGGTCTGAAATGGACCCGTTTATCCCGACTCTCTGCCAGTCTGCCAGTCAGCTCTTCATCCACATCAGTACATTACCCCCAAACCATGTGCTTTGATTTTGCACACTAAACACTTGTGTGGGGCCTTATCAAAAGCCTTTTGAAAGTCAAAATACAGCACATCCACTGGTTCTCCCTTTTGCACTCTATTAAATATATCCTTAAAACATTCCCGAAGATTTGTCAAGCTTGATTTCCCTTTCATAAATCCATGCTGACTTGGCTAGATCCTGTCACTGCTTTCCAAATACGCTGCTATTTCAGCTTTAATAATTGATTCCAACATTTTCCCTACTACTGATGTCAGGCTAACCGATCTTTAATTACCCGCTTTCTCTCTCCCTCCTTTTTTAATCAGTGGTGTTACATTAGCTACCCTCCAGTCAATAGGAACTGATCCACAGTCGAAAAATGTTGGAAAATGATCACCAATGCATTCACTATTTCTATGGCCACTTCTTTATGTACTCTGGGATGCAGACTATCAGGCCCCGGAGATTTATCGGCCTTCAATCCCATCAAGTTCCCTAACACAATTTCCCACTTTATAAGCATATCCATATTGTTCCTCCTTCTCACGAGGCCCTTGGTCACCGAGTATTTCCGGAAGGTTATTTGTGTATTCCTTCGTTAAAACAAAACCAAAGTATGTGTTTAACTGGTCCACCATTTCCTTGTTCTGACTGCAAGGAAACTACGTTTGTTTTCACGAATATTTTTCTCTTCACATATCTGTTGAAGCTCATGAAGTCAGTATTTATGTTCCCAGCAAGCGTCCTCTCGTACTCTATTTTCTCCCTCCAAAGTAAACCCTTTGTCCTCCTGTGCTGCATTAAATCATTCTCCCAGTCCTCAGTTTTGCTGCTTTTCTAGCCAATGCATCAGCCCCTTCCTTGGATTTAACACTATCCTTAATTACCTTTGTTAGCCACGGTTGAGCCGCCTTCCCTGTTCTTTTTCACGCCAGACAGGGATGTACAATTGTTAAAGTTCATCCATGTGATGTTTCAGTGTTTGCCATTGTCTATCCCCCATCAACCCCTTAAGTATTACTCACCAGTCTATTCTAGCCAAGTCACGTCTCATCCCATCGAAGTTACCTTCCCCAAGTTCACACCACACTCTCCTACCGCGCCACAATCTTTCCTACAACCCCAAGCTCTCCGAGCCCACAAAACTCACCAATCCGTACAAGCTCTACCACACTCCCAAACTCTCCAATCAACACACCACGCTCTCCTTCACCCCCGCAAGCTCTACTCCCACCAAAGCTCTTACACGGCTCCCAAGGTCTCCTATATCCATGTCTCCTATCCCACCAAGCTCTCATATCACACCAGGATGTGCACCCCCACAAGCTCTCCTACCCCACAATCCCTCTTATTACCTCAAGCTCTCCTACTCCACCAATCTCTCCTCACATCCCAAATTTCCTACCCCGCAAGCTCGGGTACCCCCAAACACTCCTAACCCGCAAGCACTCCGAACCACCCGCAGGCTCTCCTAACATCAGCCACAAGCTCTTCAACCACCCCAAGCTCACCTAACTCCCGACCTCGTTTACCCACACCAAGCTCTCCTGCCCCCAAGCTCTGCTACATCCAAGCACACCTAACCCACCAAGCTCTCCATCCCTCAAGCTCTCCTACCCCACCAAGCTCTCCTACCCCACCAAGCTCTCGTATGCAGCAAGCTCTCCTGAGCAACAAAGCTCGACTGTTACCCAAGCACCCTACCCCCCAGGCTCTCTTGCCTCCCAAGCTCTCCGACCTCCCAGTCTCTCCAAACCCCAAAGCTCTCCTACCCACCAAGCTCCCCGAGCCATCAAGCTCTCCTACACCACCAAGATAACCTACCCACCAAGCTCAGCTACCCCGCAAATTTCTCCTACCCCAAGCTCTCCTACCTCCCCCACCCCATGCTCTCCTACACACCTATGCTCTTGAACTCCCAAGCTCTCCTAATCACACGAGCTCACCTAACCTCCCAGCTCTCATACTCCCCTAATCATCGCTAACTCCCCTCCCTTCAGCTCTACTACTCCACCCCCGAGCTGTCCTACCCGCCGTGCTTTCCACACCCCAACCTCTCCGAGTCCCAACACTCTCCTACCCCCGAAGTTCTCCTAACCCCAAGCTCTCCAGATGCCTAAGCTCTCCTGCCCTCAAGGCTCTACTAACGCCCAAGCTCTCCTAAACCAAAGCTCTCCTCCCCCGCAAGCTCTGCTATCCCCATCAAGCTCTCCTACCTCCTCAATCTCTCCTACTCGCCAAGCTCACCTAAACCACACGAGCTCTCCTACCTCCAAACTCACCAAACCTCGCCTACCACCAAGCTATCATAACCCCCTTCTCTTACCACCCCAATTTCTCCTATCCACTCAAGCACGCTGACCACCCAAGCTCTCCTACCAACCTAAGATCTCCTACCCCGCAAGCTCTCCTACCACCGCGAGCTCTACTACCCCCATGCTTTCCAATTCCCAAGCTCACCTACCCTGCCAAGCTTTCCTTCACTCCAAGCTATCCTACCCCCCAAAGCTCTCCCATCTCCCCAATCTCTCCCATCACCAAAATTTCACCTGCAACCCCCCCCCCCCCGCCCCTAGATGTCCTACCACCGGATCTCAGCAGACCTCACAAGTTCTCCTATCACCGTAACCTGTCCTGCCCGTTTATGCTCTCCTACCCCTCAAGCTCTCCTACACACCCACGCTCTCCTACCCACCAATCTCTCCTATCCCATCAAGGTCCTCTACACCTCAAGCTCTCCTACACACCCATGCTCGTCTACCCACCAATCTGTCCTATCCCACCAAGCTTTCCTGCACACCAAAGCTCCCCAACCCCCTAAGCTCTCCTATCCCTACAACCTCGCCTTTACCCAAGCTCTCCTGCGCCCGTCAAAACTCTTCAACCCCCCCAACCACACCAAGCCCTCATAGCCACCCCAAGCTCTCTTATGCCAGTAAGCTCTCCTACCCCTCCCATGCTATCGAAACCATTAAGCTCTCCGACAACTCAATATTCTCCGTCCCCCAAGCTCTCCTAATACTCAATCTTCCCTACCAAACCAAAGTCGCATACTCACCGAAGCTGTCCTACCAGGATCCCAAGCTCTCCTACCACCTGCCAAGCTCTCCTATCCCTCAATATCTCTTGCCTCAGCAAGCTCTCCTACACCGCCAAGCTCTCCTACACCCACAAGCTAGCCTACCGCAAGCTCTGCTACACCCCAAGCTCTTCCAACCCCCATGCTCTCCTCCCCTCCAGCTCTCCTACCCCCGAGCTATCGTACAACCCGTTTTATCTTAACCCAAGTTCTCTCACATCCAAGCTCTCCTACTCAAGCTCTCCTACCCCTCTACAAGCTCTCCAAACACCTCAAGCCTTCGCACCCCCAGTCTCTCCTACCCCCAAGATCTCCGAGCCCAGCATGCCCTCCTAACCCACTAAGTTTTCTTACCCCGCCAAGCACTGCTATCCAATCAATGTCTCCTGCCTCAAAGCTCTCCATCCCCCCAATAATTCCTACAGCCCCCCCCCCCTCCCCAAGCTCTCCTACCATATCAAACCCGCCATGCCACCAAGATCTCCTATGCCACCAAGCTCTGCTACCGGAATAATCTCTACCACCCCGCAAGCTCTCCTATGCCCCTGAAACACTTTTACCTCACCCCAAGCTCACCTATCGCCCCAAGTTGCCCGACACCTCCAATCTCTCCTAAACCCCTAAGCTCTCCTACTTCCCCAAGCTCTCCGGCACCATCAAGCTCTCCTACCCGCCCCAAACTCTCCTGCCCCCAAGGTACCTACCCCCGAAGCTCGCCTACTCTGCAAGCTCTTCTAGCCCTACAGGCTCCCGTACACCCATAAGTTCTCCTACCCCCAAGCTCTCCTACCAACCAATCGCTGCTACCCACGCAAAAGCTCTCCAACTACAACCCAAGCTCTCCTATCCCCCAACTCTCCTATCCTCCAAGCAATCCTACTCGCTAAGCTCTCGTACTCCCCGAGGTCTCCTAACCCACCGAGATTTCCTACCCCACCAAAATCTCCAACATCCCCCACCAATTCTGCTAACCCGCCCAATATCTCCTACACCTCCCAAGCTCTCCTACCTTCCCACTCTCTACTACACCCGCAAGCTCAGCTATCCCCAAGCTCATCAACCCCTCAATCTCTCCTTCCCTCACAAACTCTCCTTGCCCCTGCCGCTTTCCAATCCCCATAAGCTCCTCTACCCACGGAAGCTCTCCTAACCCCCATGCACTCCTACCCCAAGCTCTCCTACCCCACGAAGCTCTCCTACCCCCAAGCTCATCAACCCCGCCCTGCTCTCCTACAGCCCCAAACTCTTCTAAAATCCATGCTCACCTTCACCACCAAGCTCAACTATCCCCAATCTCTCCTACATCTCCCTATCAAACCTAAACACACAAAATCTTCTACCAGCGCAAGCCATCCTACTCCGAATCTCTCCTCACCCAACAAGCTCTCCTACCCGCAAACTCTCCTGCCCCATCAAGCTGTACTATGTCCCCCCAAAGCTCTCGTAAGCACTCAGCTCGACTATCCCCTTCAGCTCTTCTACCCCAGCATTCTTTCCTACCCACCCAAAGCTCTCCTTCCCGTCCCAAGCTCTCCTAACCCACCAAGCTCTCCCATGCACCCAAACGCTCGGGCCCCCCACTTGATCTCCTACCCTGCCCAAACTTTCATACCTCCGCTCAATCTCTCCTACCCCCCCCCAAGCTCGCGTACGTCCCCCATCTTCCAGTGTCCCTGTCGAATACATTTGCGGGAAGTGCATCCGCCTGTAGCACATGACCGCATTTCGGCACTGGAGCTGCAGGTGGATTTACTCTGGAGCAGCCACGATGCTGAGGATGCTGTGAATAGCATGTTTAGTGAGTTGCCACACCGCAGGTAAAGAGTACACAGCCAGATAGTGGATGGGTGACCAACAGAAAGAACAGTGGAAGGAAGGCAGTGCAGGGGTCCCCTGCGGTCATCCCTCTGCAAACGAGATATACGGCTTTGGGTAATGTTGAGGGTGATGATTCATCAGGGGAGAGCAGCAACAGTTCATGACACCGTGGGTGGCTCTGCTGCACAGGAGGCCACGAAAAAGAGTGGGAGAGCTATAGCAGCGGTCGGGGATTATTTGTAAAGTGAATAGATAGACGTTTCTGCGGCCACAACCGAGATTCCAGGATGGTATGTTGCCTCGCTAGAGCAAGGGTCAAGGATGTCTCAGAGCGGGTGCAGGATATTTGAAGAGAGAGGGTGAACAGCCAGTTGTCGTGGTGCATAGCGGTAGCAACGGTATAGTTAAAACAAGGAATGAGGTCCTACAAGACGGATTTAGGGAGCTAGGAGCTCAATTAAAAAGTAGGACCTCAAAATATAGTAATCTCAGGATTGCTAACAGTGCCACGTGCTATTCAGAGTAGGAATCGCAGATTAGCTCAGATGAATACCTGTCTTGTGCAGTGGTGCAGAAGGGAGGGATTCAAATTCCTGGGATTCTGAAACCGGTTCTGGGGGATGTAGAACCAATACAAACTGGGCGCTGTGCACCTGGGCAGGACCGGCACCAATGTCCTGGGCGGAATATTTGCTAGTGCTGCTGGGGAGGGGTTAAACTAATATGGCATTGGGAAGGGAACCGATACAGGGAGACAGAGGGAAATAGAATGGGGGCAGAAGCAAAGATAGCAAGAGGAAAACTAAAAGTGAAGGGCAGAGAAACCCAAGGCAAAACGCAAAAAGGGCCACATTTCAACAACATTATGAAGGGGCAAAATGTGTTAAAAAGACAAGCATGATGGCTCTGTGCCACAATGCGAGGAATATTCGGAATAAGTTGTACGAATTTACTGCGCGGATAACAGTTAACGGATATGTTGTAATTGGAATCCCGTACATGGCTCAAACGTGACCGAGGTTGGGAACTCAACATCCAGGGTTATTCAACATTTAGGAAGGAAAGGAGGCGGGGTGGCAAAGCTGGTTAAAGAGGAATTTAATGCAATAGTAAGGAAGGATATTAGCTTTGATGATGGGGAGTCGGTACGGATGGAGCTACGTAATCCCAAAGGGCAGAAACAGCGAATGGGAATTGTGTACAGACCACCAAACAGGAGTCGTGAGGTTGGGGACAGCATCAAACAGAAATTCGGGATGCGTGCAATAAAAGTACAGCAGTTATCATGGGCGACTTTAATCTACATTTTGATTGGACTAACCTAACTGGTAGCAATGCAATGGAGGAGGTTTTCCTGGAGTGTATTAGACATATTGTACTCGACCAATAGGTCGAGGAACCAACTTGAGGGCTGGCCATCCTAGACTGGGTGATGTGTAATGAGAAAGGACTAATTAATAATCTTGTTGTGCGAGCCCCCTTGGGGACGACTGACCATAATATGGTAGAATTCTTTATTAAGATGAAGAGGGACACAGTTAATTCTGAGACTATTGTCGTGAACATAAGGAAAGATAACTTTGATGGTATGAGACGTGATTTGGTTTGAAAAGACTAATGAGTGATACTTAAAGGGTTGACAGTGGACAGGCAATGTCAAGCATTTAAAGATCACATGGATGCACTTCAACAATTATACATCCCTGTCTGGAGTAAATATAAAACGGGGAAGGTGGCTCAACCGCGGCTAAGAACGGAAATTATGGATCGTGTGAAATCCAAGGAAGAGGCAGGAAATTGGATAGAAAAACCAGCAAACGTGAGGACTGGGAGGAATTTGTTATAGGAACATAAGAACATAAGATTTAGGAACAAGAGTAGGCCATCTAGCCCCTCGAACCTGCTCCACCATTCAACAAGCTCATGGCTGATCTGGCCGTGATTTCAGCTCCACTTACCCGCCCTCTCCCCGTAACCCTGAATTCGCTCATTGGTTAAAAATCTATCTATCTGTGATTTTAATACATTCAATGAGCTAGCCTCAACTGCTTCTTTGGGCAGAGAATTCCACAGATTCACAACCATTTGGGAGAAGAAGTTCCTTCTTAAACTCGGTTTTAAATTGGCTCCCTCTTATTTTGAGACTGTGCCCCCTAGTTCTAGTCTCCCCGACCAGTGGAAAGAAGCTCTCTGCCTCTATCTTGTCTATCCCTTTCATTATTTTAAATGTTTCGATAAGATCACCCCTCATCCTTCTGAACTCCAACGAGTCTACTCAATCTCTCAACATAAGGTATCCCCCTCATCACTGGTATCAGCCTAGTTAATCGTCTCCGTACCCCCTCCAAAGCTAACATATCCTTCCTTAAGTAAGGTGATCAAAACTGCACACAGTACTCCAGGTGCGGCCTCACCAATACCCTTTACAGCTGCAGCAGGACCTTTTGTACTCTCGCAATGAAGGCCTATATTCCATTCGCCTTCCCGATTAACTGCTGTACATGCAAACTAACTTTTTGGGATTCATGCACAAGGACCTCCAGGTCCCTCTGCAACGCAGCATGTTGTAATTTCCCCTCATTCAAATAATAATCCCTTTTACTGTTTTTTTTCCAAGGTGGATGACCTCATATTTCCCGACATTGTATTCCATCTGCCAAACCTTCGCCCATTCGCTTAACTTATCAAAATCTCTTTGCAGCCTCGCTGTGTCCTCTACACAACGCGCTTCCCCACGAATCTTTGCAAATTTTGTTGCACTACACTCTGTCCTATCTTCCAGGTCATCTGTGCATATTGTAAACAGTTGTGGTCCCAGCACCCATCCCTGTGGCACAACACTAAGCATCGATTTCCAACCGGAAATCGACACATTCATCCCGACTCTCTGCTTTCTGTTCGCCAGCCAATTCTCTATCCATGCTAATACGTTTCCTCTGACTCCGCGTACCTTTATCTTCTGCATTAACCTTTTGTGTGGCACCTCAGTGAATGCCTTTTGGAAATCGAGATACACCACATCCATCGCTACACCTCTATCTACCATGCTCGTTCTATCCTCAAAGAATTCCAGTAAATTAGTTAAACATGATTTCCCCTTCATGAATCCATGTTGCGTCTGCTTGATTGCACTATTCCTATCTCGCTGTCCCGCTATTTTTTCCTTAATGATAGCTTCATGCATTTTCCCCACTATAGATGTTAAACGAACACGCCTATCGTTACCTGCCTTTTGTCTGCCCCCTTTTTTAAACAGAGGCATTACATTAGCTCCTTTCCAATCCGCTGGTACTTCCCCAGAATCCTGAGAATTTTGGTAGATTGTAACGAATGCATCTGGGATAACTTCCGCCATCTCTTTTAATACCCTGGGATGCATTTCATCAGGACAAGGGGCCTTGTCTACCTTGAGTCTCATTAGCCTGTCCACCACTTCCCCACTTGTGATAGTGATTGTCTCAAGGTCGTCCCTTCCCACATTCCCGTGACCAGCAATTTTTGGCATGGTTTTTGTGTCTTCCACTGTGAAGACCGAAGCAAAATAATTGTTTAATTTCTTAGCCATTTCCACATTTCCCATTATTAAATCCCCCTTCTCATCTTCTAAGGAACCAACATTTACTTTAGTCACTCTCTTCCGTTTGATATATCGGTAAAATCTTTTACTATCTGTTTTTATGTTTTGCACAAGTTTACTTTCGTAATCTATCTTTCCTTTCTTTATTGCATTCTTCGTCATTCTTGTCTGTTGTTTAAAATGATCCCAATCTTCTTGTTTCCCACTAACCTTGGCCACCTTATATGCATTAGTTTTTAATTTGATATCCTCCTATATTTCCTTGGTTATCCACGGCTGGTTATCCCTTATCTTACCACCCTTCATTTTCATTGGAATATATTTTTGTTGAGCACTTTGAAAGAGCTCCTGAAATGTCCTCCACTGTTCCTCAATTGTGCCACCGTTTAGTCTGTGTTCCCAGTCTACTTTAGCCAAGTCTGCGCTCATCCCACTGTTAAGCATAGTGCGCTCATTTGAGACACTACTTCCTCACCCTCAATCTGTATTACAAATTAAACCATACCGTGATCACTCATTCCGAGAGGATCTTTTGCAAGGAGATTGTTTATTATGCCTGTCTCATTACACAGGACTAGATCTAAGATAGCTTGATCCATTGTCGGTTCTGTAAAATACTGTTCTCAGAGCAATCCCATATGCATTCTATGAATTCCTCCTCCATGCTACCCCGTGCGATTTGATTTGACCAATCGATATGTAGGTTAAAAAACCCCATGATTACTGCCGTTCCTTTTTCACATGCCTTCATTATTCCCTTGATTATTGTCCACCCCACCGTGAAGTTATTATTTGGGCGCCAATAAACTACGCCCACCAATAACTTTTTCCGCTTACTATCTCGAATCTCCACCAACAATGAATCAACATTTTGTACATTAGAGCCAATATCATCTCTCACAACTGCTATGATATCATCGTTTATTAAGAGAGCTACCTCACCTCCTTTCCCTTCTTGGCTATCCTTCCGAATCGCCAGATACACCTGTATGTTTAATTCCCAGTCTTGGCCACCCTGCAACCACTTTTCTGTAAAGGCCACTAAATCTTACCAATTTGTAATGATTTGTGCCGTCAACTCATTTAGTTTATTTCGAATGCTGCGTGCGTTTAGGTATAGTGTTACAATACCAGTTTTTAAACCATGATTTTTAGTTTTGATCCCTCCTGCAGACCCTTTATATTCATACATATTGTCCCGTCCTATCACCTTGAGGTTTACACTTACCTCAGTGCTACTCTGCTCTGTTGCCTCCTGCCTTTTGCATTCTTCCTTGGGGTCCTTTCACCTGTGCTCTCACCCACTCTAACTAGCTCAGAGCCCTCTCCTGCGTCCCGAATACTCCTCGCTTTGAGGCATCGAGCTTTCAGGCTTGCCTATTTATTACACTTTGACCCTTTAGTATTTTGCTGTAAAGTGGCCCTTTTTGTTTTTTGCCTTGTGATTCTCTGCCCTCCACTTTTACTCATTTTCTTTTGTCTTTTGCTTCTGTCTCAGTTTTGTTTGCTTCTATCTCACTGCATTGGTATAATGTGGATAAATGTGAGGTTATCCACTTTTGTGGCAAAAACACGAAGGCAGAATATTATCTGAATGGTGGCAGATTAGGAAAAGTGGAGGTGCAACGAGAGCTGGATGTCATGGTTCATCAGTCATTGAAAGTTGGCATGCAGTTTCAGCAGGCGGTGAATAAGGCAAATGGTATGTTGGCCTTCATAGTTAGGAAATTTGAATATAGGAACAGGGAGGTTTTACTGCTGTTGGTCAGGGCCTTTGTGAGGCCTCACCTGGAGTATTCTGTTCAGTTTTGGTCTCGTAATCTGAGGAAGGACATTCTTGCTTTTGAGGGAGTGCAGCGAAGGTTCACCAGGCTGATTCCCGGGATGGCAGGACAGACATATGAGGAGACACTGGATCGATTGCGCCTGTATTCACTGGAGTTTAGAAGGATGCGAGGGGATCTCATAGAAACATATAAAATTCTGACAGGTCTAGATGCAGGAAGAATGTTCCCGATGTTGGGGAAGTCCAGAACCAGGGTGCTTATTCGAATGTTATGGGTAAGCCATTTAGAACTGAGATGAGTGGAAACTTCTTCACTCAGAGAGGTGTAACCTGTCGAACTCCAAATGCAGAAAGTTGTTCATGCCAGTTCATTGGATATGTTCAAGACGGAATTAGATATGCCCCGTATGGCTAAAGTGATCAAGTGGTATGGAAAGAAATCAGGAAAGTGGTACTGAAGTGAATGATCAGCCATAATCTTATTGAATGGCGGTTTAGGTTCAAAGGGCCGAATGGCCTACTCTGCACCTATGTTTTACGTTTCTATGTCCAAGTTTCTAAGCCGTCCTCCCCCCTCAAGCTCTCCTATCACACGAACCTATCCTATCCACCAAGCTCTCAAAGCCCCCAAGCTCTCCTGCACCTTCAAGATCTGCTAACTCCCTCAAGCGCTCCACCCAAGCTCTCCCAACCCTCCTTGCTCTGCCCAACCCCCAAGATCTCCTCCCTCCAAGCTCTCCTACACCGCAAAGCTCATCTACCCCTCAACCTCTCCTACCCACACAAGCTCTCCTACCACCCCAAGCTTTGCTGCGCCACAAGCTCTCCGACCTTATCTAACTCTCCGACCACCCCAAGTGCTCCTACAACCCAAAGCTCGCCTACCCACACTAATTTTCCTACCCCCCGAGCTCTCCATGCAACGACCTCTCCATCCCACCAAGCTCTCCAACGCATAAACACTCCTAGCCCCATCTCTCCAAGCCCCAAATTCTCCAAGCCCACAAGCTCTCCTAACCTCTCAAGCTCTCCTACCGATCCCAATCTCTACTATTCCACACCCCAAGCTCTACTACACCCCGAGCTCTCCTACCCCACGGCTCTGCTGCCCTCCCAATCTCTCCTACCCCCAAACTCTATTAAAACCGCAAGACCCCACCCAAACTCGAGGAGAGCTTATTTGCGAGAAAAGCTGAGGGATAGGGGAGCGTGGTGGGTAGGAGGTTTTCGGAGTTTAGGAGAGCTTGAGGTGCAGGAGTGCTTGTTGGTGTTGGAGAGCTTTGTGGAAGGAGAGCTTGGTGGGGTATGAGAGCTTTGCTGGCTAGTAGAGATGGGGGTATGAGAGCTTAAGGGGTAGGAGAGCTTGGGGAGGTAGGTTAGCTTGGCGATTAGGAGCGTGTAGGAGATCGTAGGGCGGAGGAGAGCATTGGAGATAGGAGAGCTTTGGGGATAGGTGAGATTGGGGGTTAGGAGAGCTTGGGTGGTAGAGAGCTTAATGGATTCAGAGAGCTTGAGGGGAGAAGAGGTTGGTAGGTAGGAGAGCTTAGGGGATAGGAGAGCTCGCGTGGCTAGGAGAGCTCGGGGCTAAGAGAGTTTGTGGGGTAGCAGCGCTTGGTGGGGTAGAAGAGCTCGGCGGTGTAGGAATGATTGGAGGGTAGGAGAGCATGGGGATGTAGGAGAGCTTGGGAGGGAAATAGGAGTGCTTATGGGTGCAGGAGAGCTTGGGGTGGTAAGAGAGCTTGGTGGATTATAAGAGCTTGTGGGACAGTCTTCCTTGGGGGATGTAGGAGATCATGGGGAGGAGAGCTTGTGTTTGGTAGGAGAGCATGGGGGTGTAGGAGAGCTTGTCTGGGAGTCAGTGAGCTTGATGGGATAGCAGGGGGTAGGAGGGCTGGGGAGTAAGCAAGATTCGGGCGGTAGGTGTGCTTCGGGATTAGGTGGGTTTGGGGGGATAGTGGAGCTTCGGGGTTGGAGAGCTTGGGGGATAGGAGGGGATGGGGGATAGGAAAGCTTGCGGTGTAGGAAAGCTTGTGGTGCAGGAAAGCTTGGGGGGTAGGCGAGCATCTAGGTGTAGGAGAGCTTGGGTCTACGAGAGCTTGTAGGGGATAGCAGAGATAGGGAGTTGGACAGCTTGGGCAGTAGGCAACCTTTGGACAGTAGGATAGCTTGGTGGGTAGGAGACATTTAGGGCGTTAGGTGAGCTTGGGAGTTTGGAGAGCTTCATGGGGAAGGGGCGCTTGGGAGGGCAGGAGCGCATGGAAGGTTCGTAGATTTTGTGGGGTAGGAGAGCGTGTGAGTGTGAACAGCTTGCACGGGGCATCGAGCTTGGCGGTAGGCGACCTTGGGTGGGTTGGTAGGAGAGCTTGTGGGCTAGGGAAGCATGGGTGAATGAGAGGTTTGTGGTAGGGGAGCTTAAGTGTGTCGGATATATTGGTGGGTAGGAGAGTGCGGGGGGTAGGAGAGCTTGGGGACTAGGAGAGCTTAGATTGGTGGGAGAGCATGTGGTGGTTGGAAAGTTGAGTGGTAGGAAAGGTTCGCAGGCAGGAGATCTTGGGGGGGTTAAGAGAGTTTGGGTGGGTACGAGAGCTTGGGGTTAAGATAGCTTGGGTTTGCGAGAGCTTGGGAGAATACGAGAGCTTGCGAGAATACGAGAGCTTGTGCGGGTACGAGAGATTGGGGCGGTACGAGCGCTTGTGGGGGTAGGAGAACATGGGGAGTAGGAGAGCTCGGGTGTTGTAGAGCTTGGGAGATTGAGAGCTTCGAATTAGGCGAGCTTGGGCGTAGGAGAGCTTGGGGGTAGGATTGCTTGGGGAACGAGAGCTTAGTGTTAGGCGAGTTTGATGGTGGGATAGCTTGGGGGTAGGTGAGATTTGGGGGTAAAAGCACTTGGGGGAGTAGGAGAGCGTGGGGAGTAGGCGAGCCTGTGGGTGTTAGAACATCGTCAGTAGGTAGGAGAGCTTTGGCAGGGGGTGTAATAGAGTTTCAGGGGTACGAGAGCTCGCTGTGTTGTAGGAGAGCTCATTGGGTAGGAGAGCTCTGGGCGGCAGGATTGCTTGCAGGATAGGAGAGGTTGGGGGCTAGGAGAGCTTGGAGGAGTAGGGGAGCTTGGGGAGTAAGCGATCATGTGGGGTTAGGAGATCTTGATTCGGAAGGAGAGCTTTGAGCTTTGGGGTGTCGGAGAGCTTTGGGGTGAGGTGAGCTTGGGTGTGTAACAGCGCTTGGGATTAGGATAACTTGGGGGGTTAGGGGACCTCGGGGGCTCGGAGAACTCAATGTAGCATAGCAGGGCTTGGGGTTCGGTGAGCACGTTGGGTTGGAGAGCTTGGGCTAGATGACCTTGGGGACGGTGAACTTGGGGGTAGAGGATCTTGGGGGAGTAGGAGAGCTTTCAGGTGTAGGAGAGCCTGGGGATCCGCGAGCTTGGGGTAGGAGAGCTTGTGGGGTAGGAGAGCTTGATGGGGTAGGAAAACTTGCGTGGAGTTAGGAGAGTCTGGTGGGTAGGAAAGGTTGAGTATGTAGGAGAGCTTGGGTGTGTCGGAAAGCTTGTGCGTGTAGGTGAGATTGGGACGATCGTAGAGCTTGGGAGGTGTAGGAGAGTTTGGTGGAGTAGGATCGCTTGCGGGTAGGAGAGCTTGGGGAGTAGGAGAGCTCAGGGAGGTAGGAGAGCTCGTGGTCAAGAGTGCTCGGGGGGTTAGGAGAGCTGTGGTGTATAGGAAAGCTTGGATGTGTAGGTGAGATAGGTGCGATAGAACAGCTTGTGGGTGTAGGAGAGTTTGGAGGAGTAGGAGATTTGGGGTGGCAGGAGAGCTCGGGGTTCGTATGATAGCTTGGGATGGTTGAGAGGTTGGGGTGTTGGAGAGCTTGGAGGTAGGAGAGCTTGGTGAGTAGGAGAGCTTGGTGGGGAAGGAGAGCTTAAGTTGGTTGAGAGTAAGAAAGTTTGGGGGTGTCGGGGAGATTTGTCTCCGGTAGGAGAGCTTGTAGGGCAAGGAAAGCTTAGTGGTTTGGCGAGCTTGGGGGCTTAGAGGAGCTTGATTGCGTAGGAGAGCTTCGTGAGTAAGCGAGCTGGCGGTTGAAGGAAATCTTGATTGGGTAGCAGAGTTTGGGGGCTAGAGGGCCTTGGGGGTAGGAGAGCTTAGGATGTGTGAGGGTAGGAAAGCTTGGCGGTGCAGAAGAGATTTGGTTAGTCTAAGAGAGTTTGCAGGGCTAGGAGAGCTTGTTGGTTAGGCGAGCTTGCGGGGGAAGGAAAGCTTGATAGGGGAGCAGAGCTTGGTGGCTAGGGGAGCTTGGGGGGTCGGAGAGCTTGTGGGGTAAGGAGGGCTCCGGGTGTTGGATAGTTTGGCGTCGGCGGGCTTTAGGGGTAGGAAATCTTGGGGTGTAGGAGAGAGTAGGGAGATAGGAGTGGTTGGGGGGGTTCAGGAGAGTTGATCAGCTCGTAGAGTAGGAGAGCTTGGTTGCTTCGGGTAGTTTGAGGGGTCGTCGAGCTTTAGAGGTTGGAAAGCACTATTGATGATAGGAAAGCTTGAGGTAGGATAGCTCGGGGGAAGGAGACCATGGTCGTAGAGCTTGGAGGTGAGGAGAGCTTGGCGGGTATGCGGGCTTGCGGGGGAGGCGAGTTTGAGGTGTTGGGAGAGGTTCGCATTGGTTGGAGAGTTTGTGGGTGTAGGAGAGAATGGGGGTGGTCGAAGAGCTTGGGGGCAGGTAATTTTGTGGCTGTATACGAAACTATTTGTGTATGAGAGCTTGGTGTGTAGGAGTGCTTGGGTGTGTAGGAGAGCATGGGGGGTGTAGTAGAGCTTGCGGGTATGAGAGCTTGGCGGTTAAGAGAGCTTGGCACATTAGGAGACATCGAGGGGTAGGAAACCTTGCGGGATTGGAGAGCTTGCGGATTAGGAACGTTTTGTGTGGTGGGACAGCTTTGGGGTGTAAGCGAGCTTGAGGGGTAGGTGAGCTTGGGTATACAGGAGATTTGAGGGGTGCAAGAGCTTGGAGAGTAGGGAAGCTTGGTGCAGTGGGACAGCTTTAGTGGGTAAGCGAGGTTGTGTAGGGGTAGGCGATCTTGGGGGGGTAGCAGAACATTGGGGGTTGTGAGAACATTGGGGTGTAGGACAGCTTTTGGGGTAGCTTAGCTTGGTGGGGTAGGAGAGCATGGGGGTAGGGCAGATTGAGGGGTAGATGAGCATGTTGGTGTAGGAGAGCTTGTGGCTAGCAGAGCTTGGGGGAGAAGGAGAGAATGGGGGAAGTCGGATTGCTTGTGGGTAGCCGATCTTGGTGGTGTAGGTGAGCCTTTTGGTGCCGAAGGGCTTGGGCTAGTTGGAGAGCTGGGTGTGGTACGAATGCTTGTGTGTTACGAGGGCTCGGCGCATTAGGAGAGCTCGGGGGGGTAGGAGAACTTGGGATGGCGGTAGCAGAGATTGCACAGTAGGAACGCTTGTTGTGGGAAGCGAGCTTGAGGGGGGCGGTAGTGGAGCTGTGTGGGTTATGAGGGATTGTGGGTGTAGGAGAACTTGGGGGGTGGTGTACGAGAGCTTGGCGAATGGAGAGATTGACATGTATGGGGGGCTTGGCTGGGATAGGGGAAATTGAGGCGTGTAGGAGTGCTTGGGGTGGGCTCAGAGAGCTGGGGGGAAGGATCGCTTGGAGAAGATGGAGAGCTTGGGTGTAGGAGAGCTTGAGGTGGTAGGAGGTCACAGGAGGTAGGAGAGCTTGGGTGTACAGAAGAACTTTGGGGTGTAGGAGAGCTTGGGAGGAAGCAGAGCTTGGTGGGGTAGGAGATCTTGAGTGGTAGGAAGGCTTGGTGAGTAGGAGTGCTCTGCTCGTTAGCAGAGCCCCAGTGGTAGGAGAACTTGGGAGGGTGGTAGGAGTGCTTGGGGAGTAGGGAAGCTTTTTGGGGTAGGACAGCTTACACGTGGTTAGCGAGTTTGGTGGCAGGGGAGGCGAGCTTGGGGGGTTGGAGAGTTTTGGGGGTTATGACAGCTTGGGGGTGTCGGTGAGTGTGGGTGGTCGGAGAGCTTTGGGGATAGGAGAGCTGGCGGGGTCGGAGAGCTTGGGGCAGCAGAATTGGGGTTGTAAAAATCTTGAGTGTGTAGCAGAGCTTGCGGGGGTAGGAGAGCATGGCTGGTTGGAGAGCTTCGGGTAGGAGAGCTTGGGGCGGCAGGAGAGCTTGGGGCGGTAGCAGAGCTTGTGGTGTACGGGAGCTTGGGGGGATATGACAGCTTGGGTGGATTAGGAGAACTTGGGTTGGTAGGACAGTTTCGGGAAGCAAGAGAGCTTGGTGTGGTAGGAAAGCTTGATGCGGTAGGAGAGCTTGAGAGGGTGGAGAGCTTGCGCGTGGGGCTAGGAGAGCTTGGGATGTAGGCGAGCTTGGTGGGATTAAAGAGCTTGGGCGTGATGGAGAGCTTGTAGGGTGCAGGAGAGCTTGGGAACTAATGAGAGCTTGGCGGTAGCGGAGCTCGGGCGAGGTAGGAGTGATTGGATCTAGGCGAGCTGGTAGGAGAGTTTGGGTGTTTAGGAGAGATAGGGAGATGTAGGAGAGATTGGGGTAGTAGAGCTTGGGGGTGAAGGTGAGCATGGATTTTAGAAGAGGTTGGGAGTGTAGGAGAGCAGGGCGGGTAGATGAGCTTGGAGATAGGAGAGCATCGTGGGGTAGGAGAGCTTGGGGTAGGAGTGCATGGGGGTTAGGAGAGCTTACGCGGGTAGGAGAGCTTAAGGGGAATGGAAAGCGGTGGGGGCTAGGAGAGTTTGTGAGGGTAGGAGAGCTTGAGGGGTTGTTGAGATCGGGGGATAGCTGAGCTTGCGGGTGTAGTAGTGAGTGGAAAGGTAGGAGAACTTGGGAGGTGTAGGAGATATTGGGCGGGTAGCAGAATTGGTGGGGGGGTTGGAGATCTTGGTGGAGTCGGAGAGCTCGGCGGGTTAGGAGACCTCGGGGAGTAGGAGGGCTTGGCGGGTAGGAGTTCTTGGAGGGTAGTAGAGTTGGGGGGATAGGAGAGCTTGGGTTGTAGTTGGAGAGCTTTGCCGGCGGTAGCAGAGATTGGTGAGTAGGAGAGCTTGGTGGGGTCGGAGATTTCGAGGGGCAGGAAGGAGATCTTTGTGGGGTAGGAGAGCACGGTGGGTTAAGAGTGCTCGGAGGCTAGTCGACGTTTGACATGTAGGTGTTTAGGAGAGCTTGGGGTTAGAAACATGTTGTGGGGTTAGGAGATCTGGGGGAGTAGTAGGAGATCTTGTTGTGGAAGGAGTGGTCGGTGGTTAGGGGAAGTCGGGGGGATAGGAGAGCTTGGGGGTAGGAGAGCTTGGGGTTGTACGGGAGCCTGTAGGGCTAGAAGAGCTTGGAGGGTAGGCGAGCTTCGGGGGTAGGCTTGCTTGGGGGCAGGAGAGCTTGGGGGGGGGGGTAGGAGAGCTTGGTGGTGTCAGAGAGCTTGGGGAAGTAGGAGTGCATCGCGGTTTAGGAGACATTGGAGGTATCGGGCAACTTGGGGCGATCGGTGAGCTTGGGGCAAGGTAAAAGTGTTTGAGGGGCGTAGGAGAGCTTGCGGGGTAGGAGAGTTTCGTCCGCTTGCAGAGCTTGGTGGCGTAGGAGAACTTGGTGTCATGGGGGGTTTGATATGGTTGGAGAGCTTGGGGGGCTGGATGTAGGAATGATTGGGGGGAAGGAGAGCTTTGAGGCAGGAGACATTGATTGGATAGCAGTGCTTAGCGGGGTAACATAACTTAGTGCGTTAGGAGGGCATGCTGGGCTAGGAGTTCTAGGGGGTAGGAGATACTGGGTGTAGATGAGCCTGGGTAGTAGGAGAGCTTGGGAGTGGGAGAGCTTGGGGTAGGAGAAAACGGGTTGTACGAGAGCTCGTGTGTAGGAGAGCTAGAGGGGTAGGAGAGCATGAGTGTTAGAAGAGAATGGGGGGGTAGCAGAGGTTGCGGTAGGCGAGCTTGTGGGTGTAGCAGAGCTTGGCGATGTAGGAGAGCTTGCTGAGGCAGGAGATCTTCAGGGATAGGAGAGCTTGGCAGGTGGTAGGAGAGCTTGGGGTCCTGGTTGGACAGCTTCTGTGAATAGGAGAGCTTGATGGGATAGGATAGCTTGGTTTGGTAGGGGAGCTTGAGGGTTAGGAGAGCTTGGAGGAAGGATTGTATTGAGTTGTCGGAGAGCTTGATGGTTTAGATAGCTAGCGGGGGTAGGAGAGCTTACTGGCATAAGAGAGCTTGGGGCGGCTATGAGGGCTTGGTGGGGTCGCAAACCTTGGGGGGGTTGAAGCGTATTGGCGGTCGAAGGAGAGCTTGGGATGTAGTCGAGTTGTCGGGATAGGAGAGCTTAGGGGATTGGGGAACTTGGGTGTGCAGGAAAGCTTGATGCGATAGGAGAGATTGGTGGGTAGGCGAGCGTGGGGGTATAGGAGAGCTTGAGGGGTAGAGGACCTTGATGGGATAGGAGAGATTGGTGGGTAGGTGAACTTGGGTGTGCAGGAGAGCTTCGGCATGCAGGAAAGTTTGGCAGTATAGGAGAGCTTGGAGATTAGGAGAGCTTGGGGCAGTAGGAGAGCTTGAGTGGTAGGATAACATGAACGGGCAGGAAAGCTTACGGTGGTAGGAGAGCTTGTGGGGTTAGCTGAGCTCCGGGGGTAGGAGATCTGCGGGGGTTGCCGGTGAGCTTGGGGTAATGGGAGAGATTGGGGACGTAGAAGAGCTTTGTGGGGTAGGATAGCTTGGAGGGAAGGAAAGCTTGGCAGGGTAGGGGAGCTTGGGGATTGGAAAGCATGGGGGTAGTAGAGCTCGCGGTGGCAGGACAGCTTGCGGGGTAGGAGACCTTAGGATGGTAGGAGAGCTTGAGGGGTCAGCGTGCTTGTGGGGATAGGAGAAATTATGGTGGTAAGAGAAGGGGGTTAGGATAGCTTCGTGGTAGGAGTGTTGCCAGGTTTGCTGAGTTCGGGGGTAGGAGAGCTTGTGTGGGTTAGGTGAGTTTGGCGGATAGGTGAGATTGAGGAGGGAGGAGAGCTTGATGGGGATAGCAGAGCTTGCGGGGGAGGAGAGCTTTGGTGTAGGAGAGCTTGGGCGTTAGTCGAGCCTTGAGGGCAGGAGAGCTTGGGCATCTGGAGAGCTTGGGGTTAGGAGAGCTTCGGGAGTAGGAGTGTGTTGGGGCTAGGAGAGCTTGGGGTGCGGAAAGTATGGCGGGTAGGACAGCTCGATGGTGGAGAGGTAGAGCTCACGGGAGGGGGGTTAGGGGTGATTAGGGGAGTAGGACAGCTGGGAGGTAAGGTGAGCTCGTGTGGTTAGGAGAGCTTGGGAGTTCGAAGAGCATAGGTATGTAGGAGAGCATGGGGTGGGTGAGGTAGTAGAGCTGGGGTTTGGAGAACTTGGCAGGGTAGCTGAGCTTGGTGGGTAGGTTATATTGGTGGTGTAGGGAAGCCTGGTGGCTCGGGGAGCTTGGTGGGTAGGAAAGCTTTGGGGGTAGGAGAGACTGGCGGGTAGGAGAGCTTGGGAGGTAAGATAGCGTGGGGGGGTGGAGAGCTTGTGGTGATTGGAGAGCTTAGTGGGGGTAGGGAGCTTGGGTAACAGTCGAGCTTTGTGGCTTTGGAGAGCTTGCTGCTTACAAGATCTTGGTGGGGTAGGAGAGCTTGGTGGGGTAGGAGAGCTTGAGGGATGGAGAACTTGGGGGTTAACGAGGTCGAGATTTATTTGAGCTCGGGGTGGTTGAAGAGCTTGGGGCTGGTGTTAGGAGAGCCTGCGGGTGGTTAGAAGTGCTTGCTAGATAGGAGAGTTTGGGGGTACCCGATTTTGGTGGGTAGGAAATTTTGGGGTGTGAGGAGAGTTTGGGGGAGTAGGACAGCTTAGGGTAGTAAGAGGGATTGTGGGTTAGGAGAGCTTGTGGGGGAGCACACTCTGGTGTGATATGAGAGCTTGGTGGGAGAGAAGATCTTGATATAGGAGACCTTGGAGCCGTATGAGAGCTTTGTGGGTAGGAGAGCTTGAGGTGGGAATGAGCGCCTGGTGTGTTGATTGGAGAGTTTGGGAGTGTGATAGAGCTTGTACGGATTAATGAGTGTTGTGGGCTAGGAGAGCTTGGGAGTGTACGACAGCTTGTGGCGTGGTAGGTGAGTGTGGAATGAACTTGGGGAAGGTAACTTCGATGGGATGAGACGTGACTTGGCTCGAATAGACTGGCGAGTAATACTTAAATGGTTGATGGGGGATAGACAATGGCAAACACTTAAACATCACATGGATGAACTTTAACAATTGTACATCCCTGTCTGGAGTAGAAAAGAATGGAGAAGGCGGCTCAACCGTGGCTAACAAAGGTAATTAATGATAGTGTTAAATCCAGGAAGAGGCATATGAATTGGCTAGAAAAGCAGCAAAACTGAGAACTGGGAGAATGTTTTAATGCAGCACAGGAGGACAAAGGGTTTACTAAGGAGGAAGAAAATAGAGTCCGAGAGGACGCTTGCTGGGAACATAAAAACTGACTGCATAAACTTCAACAGATATGTGAAGAGAAAAAGATTCGTGAAAACAAACCTAGTGTCCTTGCAGTCAGAACAAGGAAATGGCGGACCAGTTAAACACATACTTTGGTTTTGTTTTAACGAAGAAAGACACAAATAACCTTCCGGAAATACTAGGTGACCAAGTGCCTAGTGAGAAGGTGGAACAATATGGATATCCTTATAAAGTGGGAATTGTGTTCGGGAAATTGTTGGGATTGAAGGCCGACAAATCCCCGGGGCCTAATAGTCTGTACCCCAGAGTACATAAAGAAGTGGCCATCGAAATAGTGAATGCATTGATGATCATTTTCCAACATTTTTCGACAGTGGATCAGTTCCTATGGACTGGATGGTAGCTAATCTAACACCACTGTTTAAAAAAGGAGGGAGAGAGAAAGCGGGTATTTATAGACCGGTTAGCCTGACATCAGTAGTGGGAAAAATGTTGGAATCAATTATTAAAGATGAAATAGCAGCGTATTTGGAAAGCAGTGACAGGATCGATCCAATTCAGCATGGATTTATGGAAGGGAAATAATGCTTGACAAATCTTCGGGAATGTTTTAAGGATATATTTGATAGAGTTGATAAGGCCCCACACAAGAGATTAGAGTGCAAAATCAAAGCACATGGTTTGTGAGTAATGTACTGACGTGGATAAAGAACTGGTTGGCAGACAGGTAGCAGAGAGTCGGGATAACCGAGTCCTTTTCAGACCGGCAGTCAGTGATTGTAGATTACTGCAGGACTAAATGCTGGGACCCCAGCACGTTACAATATACATTAATGACTTCGATTAAAGAATTGAATATAATATCTCCAAGTTTGCAGACGACACTAAGCTGGGTGATGGTGTGATTTGTGAGGAGGATGCTAAAATGCTGCAGGATGACTTGGACAGGTTAGGTGAGTGGGAAAATGCAATGCAGATGCAGTATAATGTGGATGAATGTGAGATTATCCACATTGGGGGCAATAACACGAAAGCAAAATATTATCTGAATGGCGGCAGATTAGTAAAGGCAGAGGTGTAACGAGACCTGAGTGTCATAGTACATCAGTAGGCCTGCAGGCACAGCAGGTGGTGGAGAAGGCCAATGGCATGTTGGCCTTCATTGCTCGGGGATTTGAGAATCGGTGCAGAGTGGTTTTACTGCAGTTGTACTGGGTCATGCTGAAGCCTCACCTGGAATATGGTGTGCATTTTGGTCTCCTAATCTGAGGAAGGACGTTCTTGCAATTATTGGAGTGCTGAGAAGGTTCCCCAGTCTGTATCACGGGACGGCGAGAGTGACGTATGAGGAGTGACTAGATCAAGTGGGCCTTTATACATTGGAGTTTACAAGGATGAGCGGGGATCTCATTAAAACTTACAAGTTTATGACGGGACTGAACAAATTAGATGCAGGAAGAATGTTCCCGATAATGGAGAAGTCCAGAACCAGGGGACACAGTCTTAGGATAAGAGGTCGGCTATTTAGTACTGAGATGAGTAAAACCTCTTCACTCAGAGAGTTGTTAACCTGTGGAATTACCTACCATAGAGTGTTGCTGATGCCAGTTCATTGGTTATATTCATGAGGGAGTTAGATATGGCCCTTGCGGCCAAAGGAATCAAGGAGTATGGAGAGAAAGCGGGAAAGCGGTACTGAGGGAATGATCAGCTATGAACTAATTGAATGGCTGTGAAGGCTCGAAGGACCGAATGGCCAACTCCTTCACCTATTTTCTATGTTTCTATGTTTCTACGTTTCTATGTGGTGGCGTATGATTGCTTCGGTTTGTAGGAGACAATGGGGGTTGTGGGGAGCTGGATAGGAGAGCTTGGGGAAGAGGAGAGCTTTGTGGGGTAGTGGAACTTTCTCGGGTAGAAGAGCATGCAGGGGTAAGAGAGCCTGGGGGTAGGGGAGCTTGAGCTTGGGGGATTAGTAGATATTGAGGGTTAGGAGGGTTTGGAGATGTAGGCGAGCTTGGTGGGGTAGGAGAGCTTGAGGAGGCAGGAGAGATGGTGGGCTAGGAGAGCTTGGGGGTGGGGATTAGGAAAGCTTGGCGTTATAGGAGAACTTGTGGGGTTAGATGAGCTCGGAATGTAGGAGAACACGTCGGAGGCGCGGGGTAGGTGAGCTTGGGCGTATGGGAGAGATTAGCGAGGTCGGAGAGTTTGGTGGTTCAGACAGCTTGGTGGTGTCGGACAGAATGGTGGGGTACGAGAGCTTGGAGGGGTTCGAGTGACTGGCGTGTAAGGAGAGCTGGGGAGTGTAGAAGAGCTTGGGGTATAGGAGAACATGGAGTTAGTAGGAGAGCTTGGAGGGGTTTGGAGAGCATGGCGGCTCGGAGAGCTCGGGGAAAGTGTAGAAGATCTTGGGGTGTATATGAGCTTGAGGGGTAGGAGTGCTTGGTACTTGGGCTGTTGGATGAGGCAGGAACTTGTACGGGGTAATGAAGCACGAAGCTGATCTGCAAATGGGCCGCAACTTGGGCTGGACTTTGTGCAGTAACTTGGCCTGAGGGATGTGGCGGGAAATTCGGCTGGGCATGGAATGCAAATTGGGCTAGACGATCGGCCGGCACTTGCTTTGCATCCTGTGTAGGAATTTGGATTGGCGGATGGGGCATGAACTTGGAATCGAGAATTAGCAGGAAATTCGGCTGGGTGATGCTGCAGGAAATTCGGCTGCGGGATGGGGCACGAACTTGGACTGGGTGATGAGCAGTAATTTGTGCTGGGGCATGGGCACGAACCTGGAATACGAGATGAGGCTGTAGCTTGGGTTGGGTAATGGGAAGCAATTGGACTGCAGTTTGGACTGGAACTCGTGCAGAGGGATGGGCAGGAACTTGGGCAGCTGAATGCGCCAGAAACCTGGGCTCGTAGATGAGCCAGGAGCTGGGGCTTGTTGATGGGCCAGTATGGACAGGATCTTGGGCTGGGAGATGGGGCAAGAACTTGGATTAATTAATGATGCAGGAATATGGGCCGCGTGATTGGGCAGGAACTTGGGTTGGTGGCTGATGCACGGACTTTGCTGGTGGATCGGAAGGAACCTCGGCTGGGGAATGGAACAGGACCTTTGAGGGGGATGGGCAGGATCTTGGACTGAAGGATGGGAAGGAAAATGGGCTGGTGGATGGGCAGAGAAATGGGCTGGAGGGTGTGCATTGACATAGGCTATGGGGTTGGGCAGGGACATGGGCTGGGGGATGGGCAGGGAAAGGGGCTGGGGAACGTGCAGGATCGGTCTGAGCGATGGACATGAACTTGGGCCATGGGATAGGAGTTCGCGCTGGGGGATGGTCAGGAAGTTGCACCGTGGAATGGTGCAGGAACTTGGGCTGGGTGATTGGTTAGGAATGTGGCCAGGCGCATGGGGCAGGAAACTGGTCTGTTGGATGGGCAGGAAATTGCGCTGTTGAGGTGGGGGATGGGCAGAAAATTCGGTGGACGGATGGGCGAGATCTTGATCAAGGGGGAGACGCAGGAACCTGGACCTGGGAATAGTTCCGGAATTTGGGCTGTGGGAAGTACAAAAAATGTTGCAGTGATGGGAAAGGAAATTGTGTAGGCGATGGGCAGGAAATTGGTCTGTTCTGGCGCAGAAATTTGGGCATGGGAATGGGCAGGAACGTGCTGGGGGATGGCAAAGAGATTTGACAGGGTAATGATGCACGAATATGGACTGTTAATGCTAAGGAACTTGCGCAGGTGATGGGCAGGGACTTGGAGTTGGGCATGTGCAGAAACATGCGCTGGGGGTGGGAAGGAAATCCGAATTTTGGATGGGCAGGAAATGGGCTTGGGGATGGGGAAGATTTTGGGCTGAGGGATGGGCAGCAACTTGGGCTATCAGTTGGGGCAAGAACTTGGGCTTGGGCTTGTTCATGGAAGGAACTCGGGCTGTGGTTTGGATATGAAGTGGGACAGGGTAATGATGCACGAATATGGGCTGGTCGTGGAAATGATCTTGCGCTGGGTGATCGGCAGCATCCTGGAATTGGGGATGGGCAGGAACATGGGCTTGGGAGAGGGCAGGAAGTAGGGATGGGGATCTGGGCAGGAACATTGGCTTGGTAGTCGGCAGGAAATTGGGCTGTGGGATTGGCAGGAATTTAGGCTGGGGGATCAGCCCCAACTTGGGCTTTGGGATGGGCAGGAACTTTGGCTGGTGGATGGGTAACAACTTGACAGTGCGATGGGCCAGTATATTTGATGGGTAATGAGGCACAAACATGTGCTTGCGAATGGAAGGAACTTGTGCTGGGGGATGTGCAGGAAATTTGGAAGGCGGATGAGCAGGAACTCGGGCTGGACAATGGAGAGGAACTGTTTGTGGGATGGGGCAGGAAGATGAGCTTGGAATGTGTGTAATTTAGGCTGGGAGATGTGGAAGGTATTGGGCTGAGGGTTGGGGCAGGAGATTCGGCTGGGTGTTTGGGCAGGAACTTAGGCTGGTGGATGGGGCAGGAAATTGAGCTGGGGAATGGGACAGGAATTTGGGCTGTGGGATTGGGCAGGAACCTAGACATAGGTGTCGGCAGGACCTTGAGCTGGCATGGGGCAGCAACTTGGGCTAGCGGATGGGGCTGGCAATTCGGCTAGCATTGGCAGGAATTTGGGCTGGAGGATGGGGCAGGAACATGTGCTGCTGGATGCGGCAGGAGCCTGGGCTGGTGGTTGGGCCAGGATCTTGTAGTGTGTAATTAGAAATGAACATTGGCTGGTGGATGGTGCATAACCTTATGCCATGGTGGTTAGGAACTTGGTCTATGGGGTTGGGAAGGAACTTGGGCTGAGGGATGGGACAGCAAATTGGGCTGGTGAGTGGGGTATGAATTTGTACTGTCGGATGTGACAGGAACTTAGGCTAGGGAATGGACACGATCTTGGACTGGGGTGTGTGGCAGGAAGTGGCCCTGGGAGTGGTTCAGGAACTTGGGATGTGTGATGAGGCAGGAAATGCGTCGGGGAATGAGGAAGAAAATTGGGCTATGGGGTGGGGCAGTAAATTAGGCTGTGAGATTTGGCAGAAACTTGGGCTGGAGGATGGGTCAGGAAATTGGGCTGGGGGTTGGGCAGGAAACTGTCCCAGGCTGTGCAGGATCTTGGGCTGGGGGATGGGGCAAGAACTTCGGCTGGGGAATCGGCAGGAACTTGGAAAATGAAATGAAGCACGAACATGGGCTGGGTAAATGTGCAGCAACTTGGGCCGTCGCATTGGGCAGTAACTTGGGGCAGGGGCTTGACGCAGGCTGGGCATCATCTTTGGCTGGGGGAGGGGCAGGAACTTGGGCTGGGGGATGGGAAGGAACTTGCGATGGAAGAAGGGCAGGTTCTTGTTCTGGGGAATGAGGCAGGAACGTGGGCTGGTTAATGAGGCATGAACATGTGCTGGGGAGTGGGCAGGAAATTAGGTTGGATGATCGGACAAAAACTTGGGCTGTGGGATGGGACCGGAAATTGTGCTCGGGGAAGGGCAATAACTTGGGCTGTGGGATGGGCCAGGTGCTTAGTCTGGGGGATGGGGCAGGAACTTTGGCCGCCAGATTGGGAAGGAACTTGGGAAAATGGATGGGGCTGGGGCATGACGCAGGCTGGGCAGGATCCACGGCTAGGGGATGGGGCAGGAACTTGCACTGGGGAATGGGCAGGTACTTGAGCTTTGGAATAGGGCAGCAACTTGGGACGGGGATGGACAGGAACTTGGTCTACGGGAGACGGCAGGATTTACGGCTGGGGGATGGGGCAGTAAGTTGGGCCGCCAGATTTGGAAGGAACTTGGGAAAGTGGATGGGGCTGGGGCATGATGCAGACTGGCAGGATCTTGGGCTAGGGGATGGTGCAGGGGCTTGGACGGGGGAATGGTGCAGAGGTTTGGCCTGGGGAATGGGGCCGGGATTTGGGCTGGCGCTATTCAGGAACTTGGGCTGAGGGCTGAGATAGGGACTTCGGCGGGAGGATGCTTCTGGAGCTTTGGCTGGGGATGGGGCATGAATTTGGGCTGGTGGTTGGGCAGAATCATGGTCTGTGGCATGGGCCAGGAGCCTACACTGAGAGTAGTCCAGGAAGTTGTGCTGGGGAATGGCGCAGGAAATAGGGCTGGGATTGGGCAGGAGCTTCATCTGGGGCAGCAACTTGTGTTGAGAATCCAGCAGGAAACTTTGCTGGGGAACGTACAGGAACTTGCACAAGGGGATGCGACAGGGAGGGGCTGTGCGTTGGGAAGTAACTTTGGCTTGTGCATAGGGCAGGGAGGGCAGGGGGTTGGGCAATAACTTGGGCTTGGGAATGGGCTGGATGTTGGGCGATTACTGCAGAAGGAACCTGGCATGGCGGACGGTATAGGAAATTGATCTGGGGGATCGGCAGGAAATTTGGATTTGGGATGGGTGAGGAAATTCCGCTGGGTATGAGGCAGAAACTTGGGATGGGGAATACGGCAGGAACTTGGCCTAAAGAAGGAGGCAGGATCTTGTGCTGGGTAATGCACCGGACCTTCGGCTATGGGTCGTCCAGATCTTGGGCAGTGTGATGGGCAATAATTAGGCAAAGGATTGGGCAGTTTCTTGGGCTGGGATCGGCAGGAAATTTGTCCGGGGAATGGGCAAGAATTTGACTGGGGAAATGGCCGGATCTTTTGCTGTGTGGTCTGGCAGAAATTTGGCAGTAAGATGGGCAGTAACTTGGGCTGGGGGATGTAGCAGGATATTAGGACGGGGAATATGGCAGTTATTTGGGATTTGTGATTGGGCAGGAAAATGTGTCAGGTGACTGCCAGGAAGTTGGGCTGGCCGATGTTCCAGGAATTTAGCCTGGGATGGGGCAGGATTTTGGACTGGTGGATGGGGCAGAAACTTGGGCTGGCGAATGGTTCAGAAACTTGGGCTGTGGGATCGGGCTGGAAATTGGGTCGGAATGGGGTAGGAACTTTGGCTGGGGAATGGGAAAGGAACGAGAGCTGTGGGAAGTGACAGGAACTTAGGCTGGAGGACGGTCAGGAACTTGGGCTGAGGGATGATCAGGGACTTGTGCTGGGGGATGTTCTGGAACATGGGCTGGAGGATGGACAACAAGTTGGGCTGGGGTATGGGAAGGAAGCGGCTATAGCACAGTGAAGGACTTTCGGCCGGAAGATGGTGCAGGAAATTGGGCTGGTGGATGTACAGAAACTTGGGCTGGGCGATGGGCAGGATCTTGGTCCGGTGAATGGGGCAGGAAATTGTGCAGGAGGATGTGGCAGGAAGGTTGGCTGTGGGATGGACTTTCAAATGGGTTGGGGATGTGGCAGGAAATTTGGGTGGGTTTGGGGCAAGAAATTGAACTTGGTGATCGGGCAGGAACTTGTGTTGGATCTTGGCCAGGAATTTGGTCTGGCGGCTGGGCAGTAAC
The DNA here is from genome assembly GCF_044704955.1 of Pristiophorus japonicus. Taxonomy (NCBI): domain Eukaryota; kingdom Metazoa; phylum Chordata; class Chondrichthyes; family Pristiophoridae; genus Pristiophorus; species Pristiophorus japonicus. The sequence goes on along the minus strand of NW_027251383.1, from coordinate 11,007 downwards.
TTGTGCTTGGATGGGGAACAACTTGGGTTGGGTGATGGGAAGGAATTTGTGCGAGAGGTTGGGGCAAGAACCTGCGCTGGTGGATTGGGGTGTGGGATTAACAGGAACTTGGGTTGTGGAATGGGCAGGAACATGAGCTGGGGATTGTCAGGAAATTGAACGGTGGGATGGACAGGAAATTGGACTGGGTAATGAGGCTAGAAACATGGGCTGGGAGTTGCCAGTAATTGGGCTGTGGGATGGGCAGGTACTTCGGCTGGGGGATGGGAAAGTACATGAGCAATGGGATGGGACAGTATCTTGGACTGGGAGATGGGCAGGAACTTGGACTATGGGACGGGCAGGATCTTAGGCTGGGTGATGGACAGGAACTTGGACTGCGGAATGGACAGGAATTTGGGCTGGGGGATGGGCATGAACTAAGGCCGGGGAATGAGGCATAATCTTGGGCTGAGTGCTGCGTAGGAAATTGGGCTGTGTGATGGGCAGACACCTGGGCTGGACAAGAACTGGGGCTGGGGGTATGGCAGGAACATGGGCCGGGGAATGGGGCAGGACCTTGGGCTTGTAGATGGGCAGGAAAGTGCCCTGGGGTGTGGAAAAGTAATTAGGCTGGGGGATGAGCAGGAGATTTTGCAATGTGATGGGGCAGAATATTCGGCCGAGAATTGTGGCAGGATTTTGGGCTTTGTGATTGGGGAGGAAAATGGGTGAGCTGATGGGCAGGAAATTGGGGTATCGGATGTTCCGGGAATATAGCCTGGGATGCTGCACGCATTTGGGTGGGAAATAGGCAGGTACTTGAGCTGGGGGATGGTGCAGGAATTTGGGCTCGGGGATATTCAGCAAATGCGCCGAGGGCTGGTGTAGGAACTTCTGCGGGTGAATGGTTAAGGAGCTTGGGCGGCGCGAGGGGGCAGAACTTTGGCATCGGGATGGGGTATTAATTTGGGCTGGAGTTTGGACAGAATCTTGGACTGGGTGATGGGCTAGGAACGTACGCTGGGGAGCAATTCAGCAAATTTGGCTGGAACATCGGGCAGGAAAGAGGGCCGGGACTGGAAAGCAGCTTCGTCTGTGGGATGGGGCAGGAACATTTGCTGGTGGAAATACCGAAAGTTGGGCTGGGGAATTGGAAAGGGAGGGGCTGCGATTTTAGAAGGAAGTATTGCTGGGGGCTGGATCAGGGTGAGGCTGTGGGTTGGACATTAACTTGGCCAGTGGAATGTGTTGGACGTAGTGCCTGGAAATGGAGCAGGTACCTGGGCGAGCGGATGGTTTCGGAAATTGCGCTGGGCGACGGCCAGAAATTGGAATTTGGTATGGGGCAGGGAATTCCGCTCGGTGATAGGGCAGAAACCTGGGATGGGCAACGGGGCAGGAACCTGGGCTGGGGTTCATGCAGGACAGTGGGCTGGGAGATGAAGCAGAAACTTGGGATGGGGAATGGGGCGGGAACCTGGGCTGGGGTTCATGCAGGATATTGGGCTGGGAGATGAGGCAGAAAGTTAGGCTGCGGAATGGTTCAAGAACTTGGTCTGGGGAATGGGGAAGAAACTTGGGCTGTGGATTTGGCAGGAACTTCGGCTGGGAATGGAGCAGGAACTTGGCCGGGGATGTGGCAGGAAGTTCGTCTGGCGGATGAAACAGGAACTTGGGCCGACGATGGCTCAAGGACATGAGCTGGGGGTTGGTTCAGCAACTTGGGCTGGGACTAGGGCAGCAAATTAAATCGAGGGGTGGGGTAGGAACATGGGCTTCGCATTATTCTGCTTATGGTGCGCTCTCTTAATTCCCCTGCAACATGAATAGCTAGTTTACCTTTTTCTTGAGCGAAACCTTCACTTTTCAATGTAATTATTTTGTTTATGGAGCTACTTCCGCTGTACTGAACAAACTCCCGTGTTTCTGGAGATGCTAATTTCCATGTTTCTGGATCTAATCCACTTATTCTAATAATTCCAATAATTCTGGAACTCCTAATTCGCCTTTCTGCAGCTCCTAATTCCCCTGTTCCTGGAACTAATTGCCCTGTTTCTGGAGCTACTACTTTTTTTTCTGGCGAAGATTCCTGTGTAGCTCCAAAATTCCCTTTACCTGGAGTTCCAAATTATGCGGTTTATGAAGCACATAATTGTTCTTTTTAAGTGTATAATAGTTTGCCGATTATATATTTTTCCGAATTGTCCTTTTTAAGGTGCGCTCTCCTAATTACCCTGCAACATGAACAAAGAATGCACCTTTTCTGACGGGAACTCTCCTCTTTCTAAATATAATTCCCCTGTTTCTGGAAATAATTGCGGTGTACTGATTATTTCTTAGTTCCTGGAGCTCGCTTCCCCTGTTTGATGGAGCTAATTCCTCTTTTTCTGGGGCTGCTAATTTACCATTTTCTGTAACTCCTATTTTTATTTTTCAAAACCGAATTCCACAGTTTCTAGAGCTAATTCTCTTATTTCTTCCACTGATTCCCTCGTACTTCGCTAATTGCAGTGTTCCTGGAGCTCCTACTTCACTTGTTTGTGCGAATGCTAATTTCCCTGTTCCCGGTGGGAATTCCCTTCTTTCTGTAGCTAATTCAGCTGTTTCTGGACTTAATACATTAGTTTCCGGAGAAAAGTCCATAATTTCTGGAAATTCTAGTTTCTCTCTTTCTGGAGATTCATAGTCGTTTGTGGAGATTCTAATTGCCCTTTTTCTGGAGGTCCAAATTGCGCTGTTGATGAAGCACCTCATTGTCCTATATATATATATCCTCAATGTCCTGTTTATGGTGCGCCTTGCTAAAGCCCCTGCTGCAGGGACAGCTAAGTCACATCTTTCGAGAGCTAACTCGACTCTTTCTAAACGCAACTCCCCCGTTTCTGGAACGAATCCCACCGATCGTGGAGCTGCTAATTTCCCAGTCTGTGGAGCTCCTAATTCCTCTGTTTCTGGAGCTCGTTCAGTTGTTTGTGGAGAATCTAATTCTCCTGTATGCAGAACTTCAAATTGCGCTGTTAATGAAACATCGAATTGTGCTTTTTATTGTGGCTACCATTTCCACATATATTTCCCTCCGAATTATTCTGATTATGGTGCGCTCTCCTATTTCCCCTGCTAGAGTCATAGCTAGTTTACCTGTTTCTTTAACTAACTCCTCTCCTTCTAAATGTGATACCTTTGTTGGTTCTGGAGCTAATTCTGCTGTACTGAATACATTTCCGTATTTCTGGAATTCCTATTACACCACTTTCTGCAGTGCCCAATTAGACAGTTTCTGTAGCCTCCAATTCTCATCTTTTATACATAATTCCCATGTTTCTGGAGCTAATAACTTTCTATTGGAGGAAAATTCCATAGTTTCTGGAAGTCCTACTTGCCCTCTTTCTGAATATTCTGGGTTGTTTGTGGAGCTCCTAATTGTCCTTTTTCTAGAGCTCCAAATTGCGCTGTTGATGAAGCTCCTTATTGTCTTATTGAAGTGTCTACTAGTTATATATATATCTTCGAAATGTCTTTTTTATAGTGCGCACTCCTAAATCCCCTGCAGTGGGGACAGCTAAGTCACTTCTTTCCAGAGCAACCTCTGCTCTTTCTAATCGCCATTCCCCTGTTTCTGGAGCTCATTGCGCTGTTTGTGGATTTAATTATAATGTTCCTGGGGCTGCTAATTTCCGTCTGCGTAGTTCCACATTCCTGTTTCTGGAGCAACTTCCCCTGTTCCTGGAGCTAATCACCTTGTATCTGCAGATGAAAAGCCCGATTTTTCTGGAGCACCTGATTCTCTCTCTTTCTGGAGCTAATCGCCATATTTCTGGACATAATTCCCCTCTCTCTGGAGCTCCTAATTCCGTTGTTTATGAAGCACTTAATTCGAAGTTTGTGGAGATAACTCCAATATTTCTGCAGCTAATACCCCGGTTTATGTATATAACATCTATAATTAAGGATATCCAATTCCCCCTGTTTCTGGAGCTATTTCCCTTCTTATGGGGTTAGTTTCAACGTTCCTGCAGCTGCTAAATCCCATCTTAAGGGAGCTCCGAATGCCGCTGTTGCCGAACTCCTACTATCCCAGGTTCTGCTGGTCCTAGTTCCCCTGTTTCGAGAGTTATTTCAGTTAGTTATGGAGATCCCAACTCTCCTGTTTCTGGAGCTTCAATTTGCGCTGTTTATGAAACACCTAATTGTGCTTTTTATGTGGCTACCATTTCCCCGATATATTTTGCTCCGAAGTATTCTGTTTATCATTCACTCTCCTAATACTCCTGCTACAGGAGTAGCTAGTTTACTTGTTTCTTGTACCAACTCTTCTCTTTCTAAATGTAATTCCTTTGTTTCTGGAGCTACTTCCGCTATACTGAACAAATTCCCTTTATCTGGAGCACGTAATACGCCAGTTTCTAGTGTCCATTTCGGCAGTTTCTGTAACTGCGAATTCACATCTTTCTAGACCCATTTCCCCTGGTTCTTGTCGCAAATACCTTTGTTTCGGCACTAATTCCAGTATTCCTGGAACTCCTCATTCCCCTCTCTGCGGCACCAATGTCCCTGTGCCAGGAGCTAATTCCCCTCTTTCTGGGGTTCATCTTTTTTCTAGAGTTCATAATATCCCAGATTGTGCATCTCCCAGTGCATTTGTTTCTGGAGGTAACTCCCCTGCTTCTGTTGCTAATTCAACTGTTTCTGGAGCTAACCTTTTTTTTCTGTGGAAAATTCCTGTGGAGCTCCTAATTTCGCTTTTTAGGAAGCTCCAAATTGTGCGGTCTGTGCAGCTTATAATTGCCAATTTTACGTGTCTAGTAGTTTGCTGTTGATATTTTGCTCCAAATTTTCCTTTTTAAGGTGCGCTCTCTGAATTACCCTGCAACATGAACAGCAAATTCACCTTTTCTGGAGGTAACTCTCCTCTTTCTAAACGTAATTCCGCTGTTTCTGCAGCTCCCATTGCCCTGTTTCTGAAGATAAGTCCCCTGCTTCTGGAGCTGCTAATTTGCCAGTTTCTGAAACTCCTAATTTCTATATTTCAAGACCTAATTCCACAGTTTGTAGAACTAATTCTCGAATTTGTGGCGCGTATTTCATTTTTTCTTTGATAATTACCGTGTTCCGAGAGCTCCTACACCCCGTCTTTCTGCGACTAATGTTCCGGTTCCTGGAGGGAATTTCCGTTTCTGTAGCTAATTATCTTTTTATGGAGCTAATACCTTTGTTCCCGGGGCAAATTCTACAGTTTCTGGAAGTCCTAGTTCCCCTCTTTCTGGAGAACATAATCTGTTTGTGGAGCTCATAATTGTACTTTTTTCTGGAGCTCCAAACTGCACTGTTGATGAAGCACCTAATTGTCCTATTTAAGTCTCTACTAGTTGAATATATGTACCTCCTAAATGTCCTATTTATGGTGCGCTATGCTAATTCCCCCGCCTTAGAGACAGCAAAGTCTGGAAATTCACAGTTGTATGTGCAGCTCCTAATTGTCATGTTTCTGGAACTCCAGCTCTCCGACCCCACGAAACACTGTAACACGCCACAAGTTCTCCTATCCCACAAGCTCTCCTACCCGCCCAAGCTGTCCTACACAACCAAGCACTCATACCCCATCAAGGTGTCCTATCCGCCGGCAAGCTCTTCCACACCACCTACTGCAAAAAGCACTCCTACCCAAACAGGTCTCCTACCCCAAAAAGCACTCCGACCTAGCTGTCCTATCCTCAAGCTCACCTACATCATCAAGCTCTCCAACCCCGTCCCAAGCTCTTCTTCCCTGCCCAACTCCCTTCTAGGCTCAAAGCTCTCCTACGTCCCCAAGCTCTTCTACGCACCAAGCTCTTGTACCCCCCAAGCCCTCCTACCCCCAGCTCTACAACCCCCACATCACAGCTAACACCCGAGCTATCCTACCCCATTGAGCACTCCTAATCCTCAAGCTATCCTGTCCATAAGCTCTCCTGCACCCCAAGGTCTCCGACCCCATTCACGCTTTCGTAGTCCCTCAAGCTCTCCTTCCCTCCAAGCTCTGCTAATCCCAAGCTCTCCTACCCCCGCGTGGTCTCCAACCGCAAGCTCTCCTACGCCCAATATCTCCGAGCCCAAAAGCGCTCCAACACCCACAAGCTCTCCTATCGCGCAAGCTCTCCTACCCCGCCAGCTCTCCTAACGCCCGAACTCTCCGAACCCACCAAATTTTCCTACCCCGCCAGCTCTCCAAACGCCCGAACTCTCCTAACCCACCAAGCTCTCCTACCCCCCACAAACTCACCAAGCTGTCTTGTCCTCCGAGCTCTCCAACTCCGCAAGCCCTACTACACGCCCAAGCTCTCCGACCCAGCCCGAAGTTCTACCACTCCCCGAACCAGACCGAAGTGCTTCTACATCCTCTATGCTGCCCTATCGTCCAAGCTCGTCTAACCCTCAAACTCTCCTACCCCTCAGGCTGTCCAAACACCCCTCCCACGCTCACCTACCCGCCAAGCTCTCCTAGCCCCCAAGCTCTCCCAACGCCCGAACTCTCCTACGCCCCTTATGCTCTCCAACACATCCAAGATCTCATACCACCCAAGCTCTCCGACCTCACAAATCCCTCCTAACCCCAAAGCTCTGATAACCTCCAAACTCTTCTACCCTCCCCCGAAGCTCTCACATGCCCCCAAGCTTTCCTACCGCGCCGCAACGGTTCCTACAAACCAAGACGTCCGACAACTTCAAGCTCTCCTACCGCCCAAGCTCTCCTAACCCACAAGCTGGTCTACCCCTCCAAGCTCTGCTACCCTGCAAGCTCACCTACTCCCACAAGCTCGCTGACCCCTCAAGGTCTCCTCCCATCCCAAGCTCTCCTAACCACAAAGCTCTCCTACCCAAACGAGCTCTCTTACCCCACGAGGGCTCCTACCCTCCCAAACTTTCCTATCCCCCAAGCTTTCCTACCCCACTAGCTCTCCTACCCCGAAAGCTCTGCTGAACCCTCAAGCTCTCCTACTCCCGAAGCTCCTACCCCTCAAGATTTCCTAGCCTAAGCCTAACGCCCCAAGCTAACCTATCCCCCCAAGCTCTGATAGCAACCCCCGAAGCTCTCCAACACCCCAAGCTATCATACCCCCAAGCTCGTCGACTCTCCATGCTTATCTACCCATTCCATCTCTTGTTCACCCCCAAGATCTCCTTATCCCCCAAGTTCTCCAACCCCCCCCCAAGGTCCCGTAACCCCTAAGCTCTCCAACGCACCAAGATCCCTTACCCCCGAAGCTCTTTTACACCCATAGGCAATCCTACGCTAAGCTCTACTACCCCTCAAACACTCCTAACACCCCACGTTCTTCTATCCCAAGCTCTCCTACCTCAACAAGCTTTCCTCCCCGCCCAGGCTCTCCTCTGCACCAAGCTCACCTACTGCGCAAGCGCTCCTACACCTCCAAGTTTTCTTCGCCCCCAAGTCTCCTTCCTACACCACAAGCTTCCCTATCACCCAAACTCTCCTGCACCCCGCGAGCTCTGCTTTCCACAAGATTTCTCCTTTCCACAAGCTGTCCTACCACACCCCCACGCTCTGCAACCCCACGAAATCTCCTCACCCGTCCGAAGCTCTCCTACCCGCCCAATCTCTCCTACTCACACAAATTCTATCCGCCCAAGCACTCGTACTCCACAAGATCGCCTATTCCTCAAGCTCTCCTAACCCCGCAAGGTCTCCGAACCGCCAAGCTCGCCTAACACCCGAGCTCTCGTACATTTCAATCACTCCAACCCCCAATGTGCCCTAACCACCCAAGCCCTTCATGCCGCCCCGCCTCGAGATCTCCTACCCGCCCAAGCTCTCCTAACCCCCACATCTCTTTTATCACCCAAGTTCTCCTACTCCCCAATCTCTTCTAACACGGAAGCTCCCCTACGCCACCAGGCTCTCCTACACCACCAAGCTCTCCTACCCCACCAAGCTCTCCTACACCCCAGCTCTTTTAAGGCCGAAGCTCTCCAATACCCCCAAGTTCTCCTATTCCACAAGCTCTCCTACCCCCCAAGCTCTCCTGCCGCATCAAGCTCTCCTACAACAGCAAGATCTCCTACCTCATAAAGAATTCCTCGCCCCTCAGGTCTCCTACCCCGCAAGTTCTACTAACCTCCAACCTCTCCGACAGCCCACCAGTGTTCTCCTATAAAACCAAAGATCTCCTATCCAGAAGCTTTCCCACCCCATCAAGCTCTCCTACACCATCAATCTCTCCTATCCCCAAGCTCACCTACAGCCAAAGCTCTCTTACCCAACAAGCTTTCCTAGTCCCTAAGTTCTCCTTCACAACAAATTTCTCTAACCCACAACCTCACCTACACCCCCCGCAGCTCTTGTATATCCCACAGTTCTCCTACCCCCAAGCTCTGCTACCGCACCCCCAAGCTCTGCAACCTCCGCTCGGTCTCCTAACCGACCCCAAGCTCTCCCACCCACCCAATCTCTCCTATACGATGGAGGAGGATTCCCTGGAGTGCATAAGGGATGTTTTTTTAGACCAATATGTCGAGCAACCAACTAGGGGGGAGGCGATCTTAGACTGGGTATTGTGTAATGAAAGAGGATTAATTAGCAATCTCGTTGTGCGAGGCCCCTTGGGGAAGAGTGAACATAATATGGTGGAATTCTGCATTCGGATGGAGAATGAAACAGTTAATTCAGAGACCATGGTCCAGAACTTAAAGAAGGGTAACTTTGAAGGTATGAGGCGTGAATTGGCTAGGATAGATTGGCGAATGATGCTGAAGGGGTTGACTGTGGCTGGGCAATGGCAGATATTTAGAGACCGCATGGATGAACTACAACAATTGTACATTCCTGTCTATTTTAAAAATAAAAAAGAGAAGGTGTTTCAACCATGGCTATCATGGGAAATCAGGCATAGTATGAAAGCCAAGGAAGTGGCATACAAATTGGCCAGAAATAGCAACGAACCCGGGGACTGGGAGAAATTTAGCACTCAGCAGAGGAGGACAAAGGGTTTGATTAGGGCAGCGAAAATGGAGTACGAGAAGAAGCTTGCAGGGAACATTAAGACGGATTGCAAAAGTTTCTACAGATATGTAAAGAGAAAAAGGTTAGTAAAGACAAACGTAGGTCCCCTGCAGTCAGAATCAGGGGAAGTTATAACGGGGAACAAAGAAATGATGGACCAATTGAACAAGTACGTTGGTTCGGTAATCACTACGGAGGGCACAAACAACCTTCCGGATATAAAAGGGGTCGGAGGGTCTAGTAAGGAGGAGGAACTGAGGGAAATCCTTATTAGTCGGGGAATTGTGTTGGGGAAATTGATGGGATTGAAGGCCGAAAATCCCCAGGGCCTGATGGACTGCATCCCAGAGTACTGAAGGAGGTGGCCTTGGAAATAGTGAATGCATTGACAATCATTTTCCAACATTGCATTGACTCGGGATCAGTTCCAATGGAGTGAAAGGTAGCCAATGTAACCCCATTTTTTAAAAAGAAGGGAGAGAGAAAACAGGGAATTATAGACTGGTCAGTCTGACATCGGTAGTGGGTAAAATGATGGAATCATTTATTAAGGTTGTCATAGCAGTGCATTTGAAAGGAGATGATATGATCGGTCCAAGTCAGCATAGATTTGTGAAAGCGAAATCATGCTTGACAAATCTTCTGGCATTTTTTGAGAATGTTTCCTGTAGAGTGGACAAGGGAGAACCAGTTGGTGTGTTATATTTGGACTTTCAGGAGGCTTTCGACAAGGTCCCACACAAGAGATTAATGTGCAAAGTTGAAGCACATGGGATTGGGGGTCGTGTGCTGACATGGATTGAGAACTGGTTGTCAGACAGGAAGCAAAGAATAGGAGTAAATGGGGTCTTTTCAGAATGGCAGGCAGTGACTAGTGGGGCACCGCAAGGTTCTATGCTGGGGCCACAGCTGTTTACACTGTACATTAATGATTTAGACGAGGGGATTAAATGTAGTATCTCCAAATTTGCGGATGACACTAAGTTGGGTGGCAGTGTGAGCAGCGAGGAGGATGCTATGAGGCTGCAGAATGACTTGGATAGGTTAGGTGAGTGGGCAAATCCATGGCAGATGAAGTATAATGTGGATAAATGTGAGGTTCTCCACTTTGGTGGTAAAAAAAGAGAGACAGACTATTATCTGAATGGTGATAGATTAGGAAAAGGGGAGGGGCAAAGTTACCTGGGTGTCATGGTACATCAGTCATTGAAGGTTGGCATGCAGGTACAGCAGGCGGTTAAGAAAGCAAATGGCATGTTGGCCTTCACAGCGAGGGGATTTGAGTACAGGGGCATGGAGGTGTTGCTACAATTGTACAGGGCCTTGATGAGGCCACACCTTGAGTATTGTGTACAGTTCTGTTCTCCTAACCTGAGGAAGGACATTCTTGCTATTGAGGGAGTGCAGCGAAGGTTCAGCAAGCTGATTCCCGGGATGGCGGGACTGACCTATCAAGAAAGACTGTATCAACTGGGCTTGTATTCACTGGAGTTCAGAAGAATGAGAGCCGACCTCATAGAAACGTTTAAAATTCAGACGGGATTAGACAGGTTAGATGCAGGAAGAATGTTCCCAATGTTCGGGAAGTCCAGAACCAGGGGACACAGTCTATGGATAAGGGGTAAGCCATTTAGGACCGAGATGAGGAGGAATTTCTTCACCCAGAGAGTGGTAAACCTGTGGAATTCTCGACCACAGAAAGTTGTTGATGCCAATTCACTAAATATATTCAAAAAGGAGTTAGATGAAGTCCTTACAACTCGGTGGATCAAGGGGTAATTCCTCTGTTTCTGGAGCAGGTAAATCCACTGATCTTTTTGCTAATAATTCTAATATTTCTGAAGCTAATTTCATTGTTACTGGATATGCTAATTCCACTCTTTCTGGAGCTTCTAATTCCACTTTTCCTGGAGCTGCTAATTCCTCCCTCTTTCTGGAGCTACTAATTCCACAGTTGCTGGAACTGCTATTTCCATCGTTTCTGGAGATAATTCTATTATTTATCGAGCTAATTACACTGTTTCTGG